>NC_088999.1:4627703-4936216 GCF_963932015.1 Anas acuta
CTTATTGAAGACAAGCACTCCAGATTTTGTCCTCAATTCCCTACTGCCTGGGATCTAGAAGCACCAGACCCTCCCCCATCAGCTCCCTTGTAAGCTCTGCAGTAACCACCCGCAGCCTCAAAGCCAGGCGGGCAGACGAGGGGCACCACAGCCTCCAGCCAAGCGTTGCAAAGCAGCTCACGTGCTAAATGAGATGGGAACAGCCACCACACGGGTGAGTACAACCAAGAAATGTCCAGAGAGCCTGCCTAACTCCTGCTGGAACACTCCACCTGCCAACGAGGCAGCTCAGAGCCCCGGGCTCACTCAGTCCAGGCAGGTACCGCGGCCCAGAGACAGAGGTACAGCCGCATGTGCAGAGACGTGGACTTTGTGCTTTCTCTGAGGTGAACAAACAAGGTAACCTGGGGTTATCGCTCCTGCAGTGTCTGTCACCGTTAAGTCAGTGTGTCTGGCAGATTTGCTTTCCAAACAAGCCTTTGGCCACAGCGTGGCAAAAAAAAAAAAAAAACTGCACCAACGGTATCGCTGGGACAAGCAATCCTGCCTCACCTCACATCGGGGCGGCTCGTTATTGCTTTGTTTTGTGGTGTGTTTCATCAGCATCACAGGCTGCCCGTCCCTGAGTGCATTAAAGGGCTTTGGGGCCTTCAGAAAGGGAAGCCTTAGCATGGCACAGACATGGCACATAAATAAGACAAAAAAAGCGTGGATTTTGTTGTTTGTTTTTTTTTTTACCTTCTCTGCTACGCCATCTTCTCCACCAGTGAAGAAATCTGTTTTACGCCTCAGGAAACTAAAGAACGTGTTCACAAGCTGGTAGAGAGGGAACGGGGAAAGGGAGGGGAAGAGAAGGGGTGAAGAGAGAAAAAAAGAGCAGTGAGACCAGATCAATCCAAGGCACCTTGTGTCTCTTGAGCAGCCTTTATTGTGCCCTTCCTATCTCTGTCTGCATCAGGACCATGCTGAAACCCCGTGACTGTTTCCCAGAGACAACAGCCAAGGGTTTTTATGGACATCCAGCTCCTGGATCCCATGTTTCTGAGGCCTGTGTGTGCTTCACATTAAGAGAGGGCAACCAGTTTATTCTCAGGTCACCTTGAAGATGCATCTACTTTGCCATCCCAAACCGTTGCTCAGATTTCTCTGATGCAGAAACTTTGGGTATGCATATGTACTTTTATATAAATATATACACACACAAATGAACGTATCCAGATGCTCACATATTGTCTGTACTCTGTATTCTGCTTCTCTCCTTGCCTCTGCTCTCCAAGTGTGCAAGCCACACCCCAGCTGTGTCCTGTTTATTTCCAAAAGTTTCAGCTTTTTACTTCTGACTGTCTCGCTGCCTGCCAGATGTTGCTGGTGAATTACCAGTTATGAACTGCCACCCCAAAATACCCCCATGGAAATGGGTTTGACTCAGTGGATTTATTTTTTCCCTCCCCAGGAGTTATGTCTTGTCAGTATTTCACCCTGAAGCTCCACAAGGGCAGGAGGAGCTGTGTTTGGCACCATTTCCCCACGTTTGGGTGCAGGGCTTGTTCCCACACACCCCTCCTTGCAGGTCAGCTCCCCACGAGGAGGAGCAGGAGGCCCCCGCAGCGCCCCACGAGGAGGAGGAGGAGAGCCGCGGCCTCGTTTAACGGCACCTGGCGGCGGCCACAACCCGCGGGGGGGGCCTCGAGGGACCGCAAAACTGGGCCGGGGCGGCTCCGTCCTCCCGTGCCTCTCCTGGGCCCGGGGCCGAGCCCCACGCGTGGAGCCGCCAAGGCCGAGAACCCCCAGCGTGGAGAGGCCGCACACGGGGACACCTCGCTCCGCGGCGGCGGCAGGGGAGGGAACCCAGGGGGCTGCGCGGGGGATGCGCGGGGGCCCCCCCCGGGCCCTCCTCCTCCTCCGAGGGCCGCCGCCGCCTGCCCATCCCCGTTACCCCCGGAGGAGCTCGGCGAAGCCTCCGCCGGGCCCGGCGGCGCTACCTCGCGCACGCCGCCCTGGTGCTGCTGGGCCATGGCCAGGAGCATGCCGTCGAAGCGATCCTCCTGCTCCGCCGCCTCCTCCGCGCTCAGCCCCATCTTGACCCCGCCGCCGCCGCCGCCTCAGCCCCCTCACGCCGTCGCCCGCCGGAAGCGGAAGGTGAGAGAGCGGAAGCTCGCCCCGCGCTCTCTTCTCCAACCCGCCAATCGCAGCGCGCGGCCCCGCCGTTCCCTTCGCGGATTGGTCGCCGAGCGCTGAGGGGGGCGGGAGGAAAGGAGCGGGGCGCGGTTGCCATGGCAACGGAGAGGCCTGGGCCTTTCCAGAAGGCTCCGTGGGGCCTGGGGAGGCCTCGGGGGGCCAGGCCCTGATCCCCAACCCCCAGCCCCGGTGGGCCCCGAGCCGCCCCCGCCGCCCCCTTCCCGGGGCCACGCACCCAGGGGCAGGGGCCTGCAGACTGCGTGGGGATGGGTCCAGCAGGCCCCACAGGCTGCTGCGGGTGTCCCCCATGTGTGTGATCCCCCCCTGTGTGCGCCCCCCAAATCTGGGGGTGCTCGGGGAGGGCTGTCCCTGTCAGGGTGAGCTGTGCTGCACACAGGCTTCTGGTGCCCGTGGGATTCCTCAGCAGCCCCCCTGAAATCGGTGTTTGGATGCTGCCCCTCCCCTAAACCAAGTTGTGCTGGTACCACGTACAAATCCAGCTTGGCACCTAATAACTGACATCTGATGAAAGGACAGGGGGCAGAGGGTGCAGGCTGGAACACAGGAGGGTGCCAGAACGCTGGGACAGGCTGCCCAGGGGGGTTGTGGAGCCTCCTTCTCTGGAGACATTCCAAACCTGCCTGGACGCGTTCCTGCATGACCTGATCTAGGTGTTCCTGCTCCAGCAGGGGGATTGGACTAGCTGATCTTTCAAGGTCCCTTCCAGTCCCTCACGTTCTGTGATTCTGTGATAGCTGAGAATTGAAGGTGAAAATTCACCAGCCTGGCCCTCCCCTGCCCAGTATTTCCTCTGTGACACGTGGGGTCCTGCCTTGCCCGCAGGCTCCTGCTGCCTGGGGGATTCCCCAGCAAGCCTCCCGAAATCAGTATTCAGACACTGCCCCTTGCCTAAACCAGCTCCTGATCAGCAGATACAAATACCTGAGCAATTCAAGGTGAAAATCTATAAACCCGGCCCGCCCCTGCCCAGCATTTCGCTTGTGACACACGGGGCCTGCCTGGGGATGAGTCGTTTGGTTCACCCGCTTCCTTAACTGTAAGAGCAGCGAGGCTCCTGTCAACAAGGTTAGGCAAACATCTGCTGATAAAACGACTTCCAGGTTGCTCTTTCCAAGGCCGGAGCACACAGGCCGTTTGCCACGGGGCCCTCGCTCCAGACGGGTGCCGTGTGTGTGTGTGTGAACTCCTTGGCAGTGACACCTGCCATATAGTGTCGCTTGATTGCAGTGCGGGGCCTTGGTGCCATGGTACAGCCCGGGTTAATGACTTTGTTTATACTGTTTGGGTAATCGCGATAAGGCCGCCCAACCCGCGCTGCCCCGTCCCCCCCTGCGGCAGCTGCTGGCTCTTCATTGAGAAAACGGCCATTGACGCCACGCCGAGAACTTGCTGGCCTCAGCCAATCAGTCAGGGGACGGCTGCTTTTTTCTTTTTTTTTTTTAATGAGGACCGCTTAATCACAGAGCGGTCAAGGCTGGGAAGGGGGTGTTTCACTTGCGAGCGAGCCTTATAAGAGCTGGTTTGAGCGGCCATGTGCTGGCAGAGCGGGGAGGACAGGGTGTTTCCAGGCTGAGGCAGGGAGGAAGTTTACGGGTCTCTCACATCTGCTGCAGCAGGAGCTGAGTTGCACGGAGGATCCGGGCTCCCAGCTCAGCCATGACGAGCAGCAGCGTGGACATGGACTGCGAGAGGTGTCAGTGCCAGCAGGAGGACAACCGCACCGCCATCCTTTACACCCTCCTCAGCCAAAACCTGAACCACAGCCGGGGCAGCTGCAGCCCGGCCCACCAGCGCTGCCTGTGCCACCAGCGCCGGACGGTGTGCCTCCGTACACCCCACGTCACCTGCCAGGCTGCCTCCGACGTGCTGGTGAAAACCGTCAGCTTCATGAAAAACCTCCCTTCTTTCCACCTGCTGCCGCGAGGGGACCAGCTCCTGCTGCTGGACAGCTGCTGGGTCCCCCTCTTCCTCCTGGGGCTGGCGCAGGAGATGGTGACGTTTGAGGTGATGGAGACCCCGGCCCCCAGCATGCTCAAGAAGATCCTCCTTGATGGCCAAAGCAAACGGCAGGAGCCCGAGCGGACGCAGCCCACGCTGGCCGCCGTGCAGCGGCTGCAGTGCTGCCTCAACACCTTCTGGAGCCTGGACCTGAGCCCCAAGGAATATGCCTACCTGAAGGGAGCCATTCTCTTTAATCCTGGTGAGTGCTCAACCCTCTGAGCCCTGCCTGCTGGTAGCAAGAGAAGGCCCCACACGTGTTAGCATCTAAAAACGTATTTCTGGGCTTGGAGGACGGGCAGGAGCGTGCGTGAGAGCAGAGAGGGCTGCTTGCCTTATCGTTAGCACCGATAATGCAGCTGGCAGCTGGGAAGCGGGAAGGAGGGCTGTTAAATATAGCATTAAAAACACAGACCTTGTCGCTCTGCAAACAACAAAGAGCCCCGTACGTACTCTGTGGGGCTTGTTTGCCCTGTTAACTGTTTTGGCTCCTTCAAAACAGCAGCCCTGAAATAGCCACGTCTCAGCACTGCTGTGTACATCTCGTTAGAGTGGCGCTCAGAGACTCCCTCTGAGATGCAGGGGAAGGGAACGGGAGAAACCTGGAGCTGTTTTCCAGCCTCCCTCTTAATGGGCTTTTCCTCCTTTCTCGTGGCAGATGTCCCAGGGCTGAGAGCCTCCCTGTACATCGAGAGCCTCCAGCGGGAAGCCCAGCGAGCACTTCAGGAGGTCCTGCGGCCCCTGCACCCTGAGGACCAGGGCCGCTTTGCCCGCATTTTGCTGATTGCCTCCACCTTGAAATCCATCCCTCCTGCCCTTATCACAGACCTCTTCTTCCGACCCATCATCGGCAACGCGGACATCGTTGAGCTCATCGCAGAAATGCTGTACGAAATCACCAGCAGGCAGCTGGCTCCCACGCCACGCATGGCGCTCTGAGCTGCTGCATTCAGCTGCCGGCCTCGTGGATGCTCCCCAACACCTCACAGGGAGCAGAGAGACCCAGGGAGTGGGGATTTAGCAGGCTGAGTGCCTGGACTCTGCAGAGAACTGGCCGTGCGTGTGCCTGTCACTAGGATGAGGCTGTAGGACTCAGCGAGGCTTCGCAGAGCACACAGGAAAACAACTTGGAGTCGGCAGATGTTTATGGCAGCTCCTGCTCCACCTGTGCCAGTCTCAGCTTCAGGGAGTGCGCGTGTATGTGACTTTCCCTGGCCTGTAGCTGATGATAAGTAGCTGCCAGTAAACTCTGTGACACAGAGCAGATGGGGTTAGAGGCCTGTCCAGGTTTTTGCTCAGTGAATCCCTGGTCCCACTGAAATCCATGTGTATTTTGCTGCTAACTCCAAGAGATGAGGTTTAGCCTCAGCAGAAAGCCTGTAGCAGCTTGGTTATGCAGTCCTTACGTGTGCTGAGTACTCTGTCTTCAGTGGGATTTTAGAAAAATTGAGTGGCTCGGGCTGTGGTTTTACCTCCATTTCTGTGACAGGAAGAAACTCACTGAGCTGTAACGCTGCAGAAACAGGCAGAACTGACTTAGTGGCAGAAGAAAACATTCCTGTCTTGAGTTAGAGCAGGTTGTACATGTAGCGCGTCTGGAAAGCTCGCTCCTCCTGTCTGCAGCTTTTGCAACAAGTCGGATGTCAGTATTTTATAAGTGAACATTCTCGTGGTTTGTATATAAGATACAGTAAATTATTTTTTTAATAAAACATTTTACACTTTGGAAAACGGTGTTGACTTTCAAAGATGGTGTTAAATTTTGGGGGTTCTAAGTTTCCAGAAATACTGGCTGTGGGCCTGGCGTGGGAAGGACACTAGAGCAAACAGTGACAGAGACTTTCCCTAGAGGCTCTCCATAAAAATCCTCCTGCCTCATCATCGCAGGGGAGCGTTGTGATGTGGACAGGGGAGCTGATTCACATCCCCGTGGCTCGCAATCTCCTGAGCGCCCGGCAGAGAGAAACTTGCAGAGGCAGCAGAAGCGTGGCCTGTCCACACGCTGTGCCTTCCTTCACCTGCACAGCCTCG
Source organism: Anas acuta (assembly GCF_963932015.1). NCBI lineage: Eukaryota > Metazoa > Chordata > Aves > Anseriformes > Anatidae > Anas > Anas acuta. The sequence continues at coordinate 4,633,932 of NC_088999.1, forward strand.
CCCAGAGGGCTCCCTGCCAGGCTGCTGCTGGGTGCTGACTCAGCTAGATGTGCAGGAGGTGCCACCAGGCACCGCGACCACCACGTTTGCCGCGCTTGGTAAAGCCCCACGAGGCCTCCCCGTCCCCTCTTACCCACTGAAACCCCTCAAATTTTAGCCAGCAGCCCCGTTGGAGGACAGACTCTTTTGTCCGTCTGTCCCCCAGCTCTCCCCCCAGCTGCAGCAGGGTGACGGGCTCCTTCCAAGGTGATCTCAGCCCCTGACAGCCGTTTTCCACGGGGAAGGAGCGTGTGAGTCACCGGATGATTTCCGCAGGCCCACGCCAGCCACGGGCACCGTGAGCCACACAGCGGTGACGCGTGCGTGAGTCACGGTGCGCTGGGTGCCGAACAGCCCCATCGCCACGGTGACACCGAGGCAAACATTTCGGAACAGGGAAGAGCCCCCAGCCCCTCTGGTCCCAGCAGCTCCTGAGGATGGGATCCCCACAGGTCCACCTGCATGGTGGAACCAGCCCCAGGCGGTACCTCATGTCCCTGCCCATGACACAGAGAATCCTAGAATTATTTGGGTTGGGAAAGCCCTCCAAGCTCACCTGGCCCACCCACCCCCTACCGTCACCCACTGACCCTGTCTCCAAGCACCACGTCCCAGTGCCCTTAGCACCCAGTAAGATTACCAGAAGCTAATTAAGAAAACTTTACATGGTTGTCATCAGTTTACTAAGGGATTCTCTTCTGTGAGTTCATATTAAATATATTTTATTCAAATAATAAAGAGGGTTTAATAACTAAGGAACCAGATGTTTGATGTTCTTAATTTCCATTGATGATGAGAGGACTGGAGCACCTGTCATATGGGGACGGGCTGAGAGAACTGGGCCCGTTTAGCCTGGAAAAGAGAAGGCTGAGGGGAGAGCTCATCAGTGCGTACAAATATCTGAGGGCAGGGTGTCGAGAGGATGGAGCTGGTCCCTTTTCGGTTGTGCCCAGTGACAGGACGAGAGGCAACGGGCACAAACTGAAGCCCAGGAGGTTCCAGCTGAATGTGAGGGGGAATTTCTGTACTGGGAGGTGGCAGAGCACGGGGACAGGCTGCCCAGAGAGGCTGTGGAGCCTCCAAAACCCGCCTGGATGCCGTCCCAGGCAATGTGCTCTGGGTGAGTCTGCTCGGCAAGGGGTTGGACTGGATGATCTTCAGAGGGCCCTGAAAACCCTGGCCATGCCGGGATTCTGGGATTTGGGGTTTCTGGGATTTGGGGGATTCTGGGATTTGGGGATTCTGAGTTTCTGGGATTTTGGGATTCTGTGATTTTGGGATTCTGGGATTTGGGGATTCTGGGATTTTGGGGACTCTGGGATTTGGGGATTCTGGGTTTCTGAGATTTGGGGTTTCTGGGATTTGGGGGATTCTGGGATTTTAGGATTCTGGGATTTAGGGTTTCTGGGATTTTGGGGATTCTGGGATTTGGGGGATTCTGGGATTTTAGGATTCTGGGATTTGGGGTTTCTGGGATTTGGGGATTCTGGGATTTGGGGTTTCTGGGATTTTGGGGATTCTGGGATTTGGGGATTCTGGGATTCTGGGATTTGGGGATTCTGCGCTTCAACGACTCAGTGCCCCCCCATCACCCATCCCCATTCCCCCCCCCCCCCAGCCACCAGGCGGCGCCCTCCTCCCCTCCCCCTCCCCTCAGCTATCTGACGTCATCACCGCGCGCCCCAACGCGCACAAGATGGCGGCGCCCAGCGGCGGGCCCGGTAATGGCGGCGGGGCCGGGAGCGGGGCCGGGGCCGCCCGGTACTGCCTGGTGAGCGGCATCCCGGCCGCGCTGCGCTCCGCACAGCTCCGCTCCTACTTCAGCCAGTTCCTGGAAGCCGGCGGCTTCCTCTGCTTCCACTACCGCCACCGGCCCGAGCGGGGCCCGGCGGATGGCGGCGGCGGCGGCGGGGGGGGGGCGCCGAGCACCTGCTGCTGCCCGGTGGCCGTGAGGCCCGGCCGCGCCCGCCGCTTCGTCCGCATGTACTCGGGCAAGAGCTGGGTCGGGCCCGCCGGGACCTCGCTGCCCGGCCGCTGCGTCGTGCGCAGGGTCCGCCTGGGCCCCGGGGCAGGTAAGGAACGGGCACCGGGGGGACCGGGCACCGGGGGGACCCTCCCCTCCCGACCCGTTTGGGCCCGGTTCCCAGCTGCTTAAAAGCTTTTCTGAAGGTTTTTAACTCCTTAATTTCATTTTGGGGCAAGAAGAGTCAGTTTGGGGTCTCTTCCCCCTCCTTCTGACCAGGAGGGCCCTGATTTATCCCTCTCCGGTGCACGGTGTGTGTTTGGCACCCCCAAAAAATAATTCCTGCTCTTTTCCAGCCACCGAGTCATCTCCCAGTGGGGCGGACGCGAGGGCCGCGGGCGAAGCCGTCGCGGAAGCAGACTTGAGGCGGCTCCCGGAGTTCAACCCCCCTTCCTGCATGCCCTTCGGGAACGTGGGCACCCCCCTGAGCGTCTTCCTGGAGCTGATCCGTGCCTGCAGGCTGCCTCCCCCGGTCATCAAGAAGTTGCAGCTGGATTTCCCGAAGACAGGCTCATCCCGGAGGTATGGGAACGTGCCTTTTGAATACCAGGACACTGAGACAGTTATAGAAGAAGAAAGAGTTTACACCGCCGCGGGGGATGAGATCACGGAGGGCGAGGGGCCTGTGGCAAGATCTGAAGCAACCGATCCAGCCAGCGCTGAGGAAGATGAGGGGCAGGAAAAGGAGGGAGAGGAGTCACACTCGGATGACGTAAGTGGATTTTTCTAGTGTTGTCTGAGGTCAGCCTGCAAAGCTGAGGGGGCTGATATAACTCTCAGAGCTCACTTTTAATCTTTTAGTTGTATAAACCACTTGTCTGAAAATGATGTTAAATGTAGTTCTTCATGTCTTGGCGTGCTGAGCCTCTTGGTGCACGTAGCAGTGCAGATGTTAACACCTCTGAAACAGCTCGTCCACGCTGAGCTGCTTTTGGGTTTCAGCACGAAGGGTTCGGTCCAGAGGAGTGAGCGCAGGCTGTGGCTGGTGCTGCAGGAGGGGACCTCTGCTTGCTGCGTGGCCGGTCGGTCTGGCTCTGCTGTTGCTTGTAAATGAGGTGGCTGGAGTCTGGGGAGCACGGTAGGGCTCTGGCAGCGACACGCAGAGCATCACGAGTGGTTGACCTCAAATGCTCCTGCAATACACGTTAGTCATTCAGAAAAAAAATGGCTTTCCTGACAAAGACTCCTAGAAAACTGGGCTGGACTGGCTCTCCAGAGACTATCTCGCTCCCCCCAGCAGCCTGTCTAGCCTGCTCGCCCGAACCCGTGTCATTAGAGGCAGCACAGTCCCGAGGCAAGCCATTCCCGTTCCTGGCTGTCCCGCCACTCTGTGCTAGAATTAACTCGTATGTCAAATCTCTGCTGCAATTTTATTCCATCAGGTTCTCCTAGCAACAGTGGGCACAGAGAACACTTTGTTCTGTTCCCTCCTTTACAGGCTTCTTATTCAACAGCTGCCTTCGGTCTTTTCTTCTCCGTGCTAAGCAACTCTGCTCCCCTGGCCGTTTCTCACAGGCTCGTTTCCTGGATCTCTAGCTGCTCTTTTGGCCGTTCTTTAGCTGGTTAATGTCTCCCTGGAAGGGCTGTGCCCAAAACTGAGCAGGCAGCATAAAGCTGTCAGCCTGATCTGTGGCGGTGCCAGCCAGCTTCTCCTCTGGAACTGATAAAATCTCCTTTGGGATCGACTGGAGTGGAATTAATTTGTTGCTGGTGCTGACTTTACGTACAACACACCTGCTCCTTAAATGGGCATCTCCGCGTTACGGAGCGGGTACGCTGCTGAAAGCATGCCGTGAAGTGGGTGTGATGTGGTATTTTTCACCACTTCTGTCTGCTGACTCTGAAGATGGCATTAGTCAGGGGAATGAGGTCATCAGCGCCGGTCGTGTCAGTGCCTGAAAGCAGCAGGCTGAGACGAGCTCTGTCGACAAAGCTGTTTCGTAGGGGAGGCGTTGCAGCGGGCCGGGAGGGTCGGGGGAGCGGAAAGGAGGCTCTGTGCTGCTGCTGTCACCCACCTCTGGCCGGTTCCTTTGCAGGACAACGACACCTGCGAGGAGTGGGAGCGCCACGAGGCTCTGCACGAGGACGTGACGAAGCAGGAGCGCGTGGAGGAGCGGCTCTTTGAGGAGGAGATCGAGCTGAAGTGGGAGAAAGGAGGCTCCGGCCTCGTCTTCTACACGGATGCTCAGTACTGGCAGGAGAAGAACGGAGGTAACGGTGGCGTCTGTGTCACTGAGCTACAAACTGCCCACCACAGGCAGGGGACTGGGGGCCCAGCCTGCAGGAGCAAGTAAATTGGGTACAGCCCTTCCAGTTCAGCTGCTAATATAGGCAGGCATCTTGGCATTGCTTTGTAAACCTCCCCTTGATCACAAAACCTGCAGAGGTTTAGGCCAAGGACCAGAGACCCCTCTGGTCCTGCTGGCAGCCTCTTGGGTAAGCACCGTGGCTTGTGTGGTCTCTAATGCCCCATTCCTTCCCATTTTGTTAGAGAAATCAGGGGACTTGGCCACCAGCAAGCAGCTCTTCTTTGTCAGACTTCCACAGCCACCACCAAAACTGGTTCTTTCCTTTTTTTTGGCAGACTTTGATGAGCAGACTGCAGATGACTGGGACGTGGACATGAGCGTCTACTACGACAAAGGTATCTGAGCTTGGAAAAACTCCTTAGGAAAAGGGGGAGGTTGGGAAGTTCTGACCCTGCAAAATTTTTGACGTGGGGAACGCTTTGGCTCTGTCATCCTTTGAAAGCGTCCGAGACGTCAGAGCACTTGAAACAACATTTTTTCTCATCTGGCTGTGAGAGTTGCCAAAAAGAACAGGTTCTGCCTCCTCGTTGTGTGCCGCTCTGGGGGAAATCACAGCAGCAAACAGCTTTCCTGAGCTGTGCTGCTCTGACTCCTGCTTCTCTCTCCTTAGATGGAGGCGATAAGGATGCTCGGGACTCGGTCCAGATGTGGTTGGAGCAGAGGCTCCGGGATGGCTTGGAGGACGGCTCTGTTTCAGGGCAGCAAATCGGCACCTTTGAGAGATACACCAAGGTGAGCTTTGGGCTGTGGGGGCAGTGCTCAGAGGGTGTGGGTCTTGGAGGAGGAGGAGGAGGAGGGTTCTGGGGGATGAAGATGGGCTTTGTCCACCAACTCTGACACTTTTCTCCTCTCCCAGGGCTTTGGCAGGAAGGTGCTGGAGCAGCAGGGCTGGATGGAAGGGCAGGGGCTTGGGAGCAGCAACTCCGGAATGGCTGAAGCTCTGGACAACGAGGGTCAGAACCCCAGATGCAAGAGGGGGCTGGGGTAAGTGCCCTGCCCTGCCCTTCCAGCCCGTGTTTGGAGCCCCTGCCTGGGCTCTCTGAGCTGCTACTACAGCTACATGGCAGCAAAAGGGGTGGAGTGTGAACCAGGACAGTAAGGCTGTCCCAGGGATCCGCTGTCCCCGTGCAGCAGGCTGTGGGGCCAGCCACAGCACTACAAAACTGAACACTTGTCCTAGCAGTCCAGCATTCATAAAGGGGTTGTGCTAGGTCAGGAGTGGAACCATTTTCAGGCTCATGCATAACAAAAGCACAGGGGAGCTGTGCTCAGGGATTAAGGGTCACCTCTGCTAAGTTTTCCTGTGGGGAGAGCCCAAGTGAGCTGAGCAAGACCTGAGTGCCTTGAGGGCTGGCTCTTGTTTTAGGGACATCTCACAGACAGGAACAGGACAACTGCATCAGCAGGAGGAGACAGTCTGGGGTTACAGGGGTGTCTCACTGGCTCAGTGTTGGACCTAACACCACCTGCTTCCTTCTAGATACCACGGGGAGAAACTACCAACGTTCAGCAGGGTGAAGAAGCCCCGGCGGGACGCTTCTGTCCTCATCTCGACCATCTACGATGACCCTGAACCCATAGACAGCGGTGACCAGCTCCTCAGGCGCCAGCCGCCCACTGCCATGAAGTACAGACAGGGCATGCCCTTTGTCCGGGCATCGCAGGGCACTCTGGAGAGTTTCAGTGCCCAGTCACCCTGAGTAAAGACTGTCAGAGCTTTTTTTTTTTAACTAGTCTTGCTCCTGTCAACCACAGGCTGGCTCCTGCTGGGCTTGAGTCTGGAGCAGTGTTCAGATATTTATTTTTGGAAGAAAGTCTTTTAAAAAAAAAAGCAAAACCAAAATTTGGTTGTTTTTTATTTTTTATAGAGGGGGAAATATTTGGTCACTGGCAGTGGGGTGGGTGCTGCGTTTTATACTGGAGCTTTAAAGCTGATACTCCTGCCTGGATCAGCTGAGCCTGTGTGCTAGGTCTGCAGCCAGCTCATCCCAAAAACTGAAGCTCGTAGATCACGGATCCTTGAGACCTAGGGGAGGACAAGTACAGACAGGGCCAGCTGTGGCAACGTAACTGTCCTGCAGAAAGCTTGCTGCTGGCCCGCAGCTTCGCCTTGCTTGGGCGTGACGATCCCACAGTCCCGGGAGAAACTCACCGGGATGAAAGACGCGCCCTGGCAGCCCTCGGGAGGCGTCTCCCTGTGGTTGTGTGTAGCGGCTGCTTCCTTCCATGGCTCTCCAAGGCCCATTCCAGGCTGCACAAAGTCCCCTGGCCCTGGGAGCTTTCATCCCGGTGACCTGGCATTGCGGCGTTAAATGTGGGTTGGGTGTCCTCTGTGCCAGCGGGCTCTGTCTCAGCCCTCCTGCTGACTTCGCACTCCTTGATTAAACACCTCAGGGACCGCGCTGAGCGATTTCACATCGCTGGGGTGACCCCGAGGGGCTGGGTTTGTGCGGGGAGGGGGGGGGCGAAGCGGCGGGGCCGGGATTCGAACCCGGGGACTCGGGGCTCGGAGCCCGGGGGGGGGGGGCGCGGGTTCGAGCCCCGCCTGCACCGCGTCCCGCCGGCCGCCAGGGGGCGCTGTGGGGGCGGCCGCGCCCGGCCCGGAACGCGGGGAGCGGGGCCCGGGGCCGGCCCGGAGCCGGGGAGGGGGCACCGGGGAGGCGGTGAGAGGCTGGGGGGGAGGGGGGGGGACACGATTTGGGGGGATTTGGGGGGATTTTGGGGGGCATGGAGGGGACGTGGGGACAAAGAGGGGGCACGGGGGGGCGTGGGGAGGCACGGGGGGGGACATGGGGGGGCGTGGGTAAGGAGGGGGGGTTGGGGATATGGGGGGATATGGGGGGGATATGGGGGGGATATGGGGGGATATGGGGGGACAGGGGAAGGAGGGATAATGGGGGGAAGGGGGGGCGTGAGGGGTACAGGAGGGATGTGGGGGAAAAGAGGGGATAGGAGGGGATGTGGGGAGGGAGGGGGGACATGGGGGGGACATGGGGGGGCACAGGGGTAATGGGGATATGGGGGGACATGGGCAAGGAGGGGGGGCTTGGGGGCAAAGAGGGGATATGGGGGGGGATTAGGCCATGGGGGGGAAGAGGGGATAGGGGAGGGGGTGGGGGACACGCAGGGGGGAAATTGGGGTCGGAGGTGGGGGGTGGTGTGGGGAGAGGGGGGGACATTGCAGGGAAATGAGACATGGGAACAGGGGGGGTGAGGGGACATGGGGAGGAGAAAGGGGTATGGGATGTGGGGGAGGGGATGTGGGGACATGGGGGGAAGAGGGGTGGGCATGGAGGGGACATGGAGGGGACATGGAGGGTAAGGGCATGGGGACACAGGACTGGAAGAGGGGCCTGGGGACACGCTGCGCCCACTGAGGGAATATAGGGGTGCTGTCACACCAGGAAGGGCCCAGCCGGTGTAAACTCACCCCAGAGGCAGTCAGGAGAAGGGACCTGCACCCTACAGCGCAGTCCTGCAGCTCTGGCTGGGGTTTTGTGCCAATTTTCAGCCATGGCGTGCGGGGCTGGGCGGGCAGGGGGTGACGAGGGCAGCGTAGTGACCAGACCCTAATGCAGGGGGTGCCAGCAGTGAATGGGGGCAGCGCTCACACCGCGTCACTTTCCCTCCCTCTCCTCCTGCTCCTTGGCTGCGAATTCCCTGCGGGTCCGAAGCCCCAGCCTGGTGTTGTTACAAAATGCAAACGAGATGGTAAACGGGAGCTTTTCCTTCCTCCCCTAGGAGAAGGCAATGAGCCGAGATGTCTGAGGGCAGCAAGGGGAGCTCGCTGGCCTTCGGCCAGGTGGTGATCGGGCCACCGGGCTCCGGGAAGACAACCTACTGCCACGGCATGCAGGAGTTCCTGGGCAGGATCGGGCGCAAGGTGGCCGTGGTGAACCTGGACCCCGCCAACGAGGGGATGCCCTACCCGTGCGCCGTGGACATCTCCGAGCTCATCACCTTACCCGACGTGATGGAGAGCTTGAAGCTGGGCCCCAACGGGGGGCTCATCTACTGCATGGAGTACCTGGAGGCCAACCTCGACTGGCTGCAGGAGAAGCTGGCCGCCTTCAAGGGTCACTACTACTTGTTTGACTGCCCGGGGCAGGTGGAGCTCTACACCCACCACAGCGCCCTGAAGAACGTCTTCGCCCAGATGGCCAAGTGGAATTTCAGGGTGGGTTTTGGGCTCTGCAGGGAGCGCCCGGCACTGCCCTTGTGCAAGGGGTTCAGGAGCTGCGTACCGTGCAGTCGGGGCTTTTGGTTGTGGCTGTGGGTACTAATGACTGTTTGCTTCACTAACCTGTTTGCCCTTTCATGTGAAAGTGCTTTATCAGGGGAGGAGGAATGTGTCCCCATTTTGTGCTCGGAGGGATTGGCAGGAGCAGCTTGTTCAGGGCGTTTAATGCAGTGTCATTACCATGAGCAGAAACAGATTCCTTCCTCCCAGTCTTACTCTTCTTGAAGGTCCTGTCCGCAGAGCTCATGTGCTTTATCTGTCGGTGCTGTATTTTGGAGCAGGGAGGGAGATGTGCGTGCAGGGCGAGCGGGGGATCCTTTGCATCGCACTGTGAGAAATTCAGGTGTCAGCTCAGGCCCTACCTGCCACTCCTGCAGCCAAACCAAATCGCTGTGCACGGTGTAATACGTGCTCTGCGCTTTCTTGCACAATGGAAGATGCAAATTAGGAAGTGCAGGTGAGAAGAGTCCCATAACCAAGCTAACTTGCCTACGTTGCATTTGTTTTGCATTTGGGCCAAACCATGAATGTGCAAACCATGTACGGTGTGAGCAAGAACGGCAAGTTCATTTGCTTGAGAATGTCACTGGGAATCTGTACATTGCAATTCATTTTTATTCAAATAAATGTACATGAAATTGTAGTTACTAAAAAAAAAGATAGTTACGCTCCTGTTTTGATGCTCACTGGGGTGCTTACACCTGTCTGTGAGCTTCAAACCGGCATTTTTTGCTGCAGAAGCAGAGCTGTGACTCAGCCACACTCAACTACAGAGCCCTGACTTTGAGTAACATTGTGTAACAGGCAGTAACTTAGCAGAGATCTCCGACCACATTGTTACAGCTGCATGAAACACAGGGAATCAAACGACTCATTAATTTAATTATTAATTATTATTTCAAACCACATGACAATTGTTTCTCCCTGTTGAGTGAGGTGTGCTACGGTTGCTGCTGCCGAGCGTATGCTGTGCGTGAGCATTCCTGTGGGGAGCGTGGAGGTCTTGAGGTAGTTCAGAAGGAGAGTTAGCCCAGCTGCCACCCCAAAAACCTGCAGAGTACAGACAAGAAGGGAAACTTCATCAGCAAGGAAGGAAGCCCTGAGAAACAGGAGAGCAGTTGCAGGTTTAACAGCGTCTGTAAGTGCTGCTGGTGCAGCCTCGCATGCCCGAAGCCTTCCCACGGCCCTTTCTGTGCACCAGCACCCTCAGTCCTGAATCCCCCAGGTGGTCCACAGGTGTGAAAGTGGAGATAGGTGCATCTATGCATGTAGGAGCAATCCTAGATTCATATAATAGGAAGTTTTATGTACACGGGCTAGAAGGTAGGTGGTAACTTTCCCTACACAGGAGTCTGTGTGGCTGAAGTTAGAGCTGAATGGGTTGTGGTTCTCAGACTGTCCCAAAAGCAAGAGGATGGGCTCTTTACCAGGTCTGACCTTGTGCTGTCCCTCTGTGCCTTTGCTCCCCAGCTGGCAGCAGTGCATTTGGTGGATTCTCACTACTGCACAGACCCCGGCAAGTTCATCTCGGTGCTCTGCACGTCGCTCTCCACCATGCTGCACGTGGAACTGCCCCACGTGAACGTCCTCTCCAAGATGGACCTGATCGAGCAGTACGGCAAGCTGGGTAAGAGACTTTGCTGAGAGGGAGATGTGGAGCAGGGTAGCCTCAGATCCAAATTAGCTGCTCGGCTACGTTTATTTTTTTGGGGTCAGGGAAATGGTGCAAAGCTCACTGGGTTCTGGGTGGCATGCTCTGGCCGGGGACTCACCGATATTTACAAGTTGCCTTCAGAGATTCTTGCTGTTTCCTTGCAGCTTTCAACCTGGATTATTACACAGAGGTCCTGGACCTCTCTTACTTGGTTGACCATTTAGCTTCGGACCCCTTCTTCAGAAATTACCGCCGCCTCAACACGAAGCTGGTGGAGGTGATCGAGGACTACAGCCTGGTGTCCTTCGTTCCACTCAACGTCCAGGTGATGCAGCAGGAGGAGAGGGGTGGAGGGCACAGGGGGCACTGGATAAGTAGCCAGCATGTTTGGTGGCAGCTAGGGTAGAGTTGAGTGTTCAAAAAGTGGGGGGAAGGATGAGTTCTGCAAGGGCAATCCAAAAAAATCAGCGTTGCCTCTGCCCGCTTCTGCCCCCAGAACTGGCTGTGAAAAAAATAGAGCCATGAGGGCTGAAAAGCTTTGCTATGAAGAGGCTCAGGGTTGTGGGAGGACAGTGACATGCACCCAGACTTGTAAATGTTCTGTGGCAGCCAAAGGAAAAGGAAAAGCTCATGAGCTTGGGGCTATGTGGGCCTTGTGACCTGGGGTGGGGAATTAAAGACTCCCCCTCCGTGCAGGTCTTCTGAGCCTGCATTTCAATTCCGAGCAAACTATTACCTGAAACGTTGTTAAGTCAGGGAGCAGAAAATAATTTGAAGATGGGAGGAGTACCTTTGTGAGGAAGGGCTGAAAATGTTAATTCTGTAGTTGGTGAAGTGTTGACAAAGGGAGATAGGCTGAGACGAGCGGTGATGAAAGGGAGTGAGAGGGTGGAGGGTGTGAGCCCATCACGTATTCCGACCCCAAGGGGGAGCTTCTCCTTGTCCTCTCACCCCTCTGGGCTCAGGGAAGCACGGAAGCGTCATCGGGGCTTTGGGTGCTGTTTGGGTGGCCCTGAGCCTCGGGAAAATCTGCGGTAAAGCCCAGCATGAGCTCCTGCCTCCGGGGAGGACCAGGTCCCCTGTGTGTCATCTCCCTCCCTTTCAGGATAAGGAGAGCATGCGGCAGGTGATGCAGGCCGTGGACAAAGCCAACGGCTACTCCTTCGGAGACCAGGAGCACAGGAGCCTGGAAGCCCTGATGTCGGCAGCAGTGGGAGCTGATTTCCACTTTACTTCGTATCCTTCACTGCTCCGTGGTTGTGCTGAGTTTAAATTTCTCCTGTATGTGTTGGGGAAGAGGGACTGGAGGTGGTATGGCAGCTCGCAGGTTGTTTGTAACATCTGATGCTGTTCAGATTTACAGGTAGCAAATCATTAGAGCTCAGCCCAGACCTTCACGTGCAGCATCTGTCCACGCCAAAGCCACCACAGGTATTGCTAATTGATACTGTAAACGTGGGAGGAATCTTCTGACAACTTTCCTCTCCTTCAAACTCACTTGGACTGTTTCGTTGCATTTTGTCCAAACCATACAATTGATTCTCCTGCACTTGTCGAGTCTGGGATCAGCCCGAGCCAGAAATAACTCAGGTGATGCGTGCTGCTGCCAGTACTGCTGTCTTCCTGCCAGCCTTCGGGCTAATGTTGGGGTTGGTTCCTCGCTGAGAACGTTAGAGCTCCTTGCAGAAGGGAGTGTTTGAGCCCTGCCCTGCTGCCTTGTTTTCCTTAATTAGTGTGTTATCAGCACACTTGCAGTGCAGGAGAAGTATGTGCAATCTCGGGACAAGACCGTGGAAGAAGAAGTGATGGATATGTAACACACCCGCCCCTGCCGCAGCTGCTCTCTGCTTTGACAGCTCTCCTTCCCCTGCCAGGAGTCGAAGGGAGGCTCCGTGGCGTCTGACTCAGACCAAGTGAAAGCCTTTCCATGCAGAAGTCTGGCTTCCGGACTCCCTTGCTGTGGGGATTTGACCTCTTGTGCTTCTGCCCCACTGCGCAGAGCAGCGTTTTTGTGGAAGGGCTGTGGCTGAGAGCAAGGCAAGCGAGGGAGATTTAGCGTGGGGAAGGCATGGGAGGCAAGAGGAGAGAAGCCAGGTAAAGGAGACTGACCTCTGCCAAGTCTCTTCCTCCCCATCATGACAAAGATGGAGCCAGAGAAAGAAAAATCAGTTTGAGTTGTCTCTTTTATAGCGAGACTTGACACAAGTTCTTGGTTTACTTCCTAGGAGCGTTGTACACAGTCCTCAGAGGAATATCCAGGCTGAGAAGCTTCCAATGTGTCTCAGGGAGGACAGAAAGATGGTTGTTTTTCTTTTTTTTAAATAATGATGGACTCTTTCTTAATAAAACACTTCTTCGTCTCGCTTTCATCTTGTGAGTTTGCTGAACCTGAATAAATAAAACCGAGTGCTACAAAGCCCGGGGCTAAAAAGCCTCTGGTGGGAACGTCACAGCAGCTGTTGCGTTGTGTACTTTGCAGAAATGTGCCGTGTTCGCGACGTCGTGTTCCTCTATGATGTGCCTGAGAACAGACAAGGTCTTTGCTGGAGGGAGCTGTGGGATGTGAAAGCAGGTCACTTCCCGTGCGCGCCTCTCCAGGGGCTGAGTGCTGGCGTTCGGTGTGCACGCAGCGCTCTGACAGAAACTGCAAACGCGGCTTTTGGGAGCTTTTGATTAAGAAAGACCCTGTGTGACTCAGCAGGAGCTTGGAGCACATCATTTCCATCTACGTCCTTGCCCAGCTGCTGGCTCGTCTGCTCTCAGCCACCTTTTTCTGGGCTTTTTTTCCTGCAATACCTTCCGATCCCAAATCCTGGGGCTTACCCATTTCCTACGTAATTACAAGAATACATCCTGATGGTGACAGCAGCAGCCCCCAGACCTCAAAAGCCACCTGCTCCATGTCCTGGCTGTATATGACAGCTTAAGACCAGGGTGCTGGGGAGGTTGGGGTGGTGGCAAGCAGCCCCTGCAGTGGCACACGGGCTGGGGACAGGGTCCCAGATGCATCGTTCTGCCCAAGACCTTACAGAAAGTAACTCAGCTCCTTGCTTTGGCCCTTCACAGTGCAACTGCAGGCCAGTGGCTCGCTATCAAGATGGGCCTGGGGTCTTGCCTGGCAGGCACGGAATTTAATTTTTTCTTTCCACAGCTTTGTGGCCAAAAATTGGAGAAATCCAGACAAGACGAGCTCAGGGGAAGAAGGGGATGAAAACACATGATCCTGCACACACAGACGGGCTTGTATTTAGCCGCATCAGTACGTGATGAAAGACATTTCAAATAGATGTCAAATTCCTGTCTCCTGCCCTACGTGAGCACTTTCCCTGAGAGCCCAGGGGCTTCCCTGGGTATTCCTGGCTGAAACCTGGCAGCTGCCTCTCAGTGCTATCTGGGGCCGCAGGGCTGAGAGCCAATCTAACCATAACCAGAGCCGAAACTCCAGCCGTGCATCGGTCCTGGGGGCTTCTCCCGGTCATCTTTGAGCCCTGCAGTTGCTATAAAGGGATGGAAGACGTGAGCATTTAAAAAATAAATAAATAAAAGGTGAACTTTCTGGCTGATTTTTCATGGCTTTGAGAGATCTGGTGGCTTAAAAGGGTACGGTCAGGTCAAGCCGGAGTTATGCAAGAGCCATCAAAGCCTTTGTGGCCGCTCTGCTCGGGCGCTTTAATACCCGTGCAGCATCTGCAACCCCAGCCCTGCTGTGCTGTGCCAGCAGCTGGAGAAAATGAAAAAAAATCAGAGGCCAGGAGAAGCCCTGAGCCTGGGGAAGCTCCGCTGAGAAATGCTGAGGGTGGCTCTGCAGCTGGGTCCTGCGCCCGCACGTCCCCACGCCGGGAGGGGACAGCTCCGGGGGCTGAGGGAGGTGACACCCTGGCTCCCGTCGCTCCCCGTTGAGCAGTCGGGCACGGGGCCAGCATTAGTCACCCTCATGGAGGCACGGCCCTGGGGGGGGGCCTGGCTTTGGGTTAAACTGGGCCTTCCTGCCCCGGCCCCCCTCCAGGTGCTGCGCCCTTCCCGGCACCAGGGATGGGGAAGGGGTGGGGGGCTTCGGCTGCAGGTGCTGAGCGGGGTTTTGGTGTGTCCCCGCTGCTCCCAGCCCCATCCCTGGCCTTGCAGCACACGAGACACAAATTATTGGGTCCTGGGATGAATTGGCAAGTGAGGGCACGGGCCCTGCCACGGCTCAGCCTTGTGGGGCTGGGCAGTGCACGGACAGACTCACGGACACCTCCAGGCACTGCAGCCATCCCAAACGCCTGCCCATGACCAGAGCAACCCCACTGCCACCAGCCTGGGGGTCCCTCAAACCACCCCTTAGGGCAGCACCCACCACAGGCACCCCAAAAGCCGCCATCCCAACCCCCTGGGAAGGGGCTCAGCCACTGCCACCCACCCAAAACCAGCCTGGGGACAGGGGACAAGCCTGGCTGTGGGTCCTGCCACCCTCCAGATTTTGCAGGCAGCATGGCTGGGGCAGCAGAGACCCGTTTCGGTAGCCTTAAAGCCATGGCTACTAGCCATGGCATTGGGGAGGCAGCCCCAGGGCATGGAGCTGGGGCAGGTCCCTGCTCCCAGAGCCTGTCCCCAGCCCTTCCCAGGGCGGCTCTGGGCTGGGGACACTCCCTGGCCCCAGGCACCCCAAGTCCCTTAGCTCTGCTGGTGCCACAGACGCTAAAATCCCGGTGTGTGGCTCTGCTGTGCCCCGGTCCTGCATGGTGCCGGGGATGCCAGAGCATCCTCCAGCTGGGTGAGGGGGGGATAAGGACAGGGACAGGCGGTGCACAGCTGCTGACAGCGGTGTTGTGAAGCCCGGGGGCTCCCTCCCAGCCCCAAAAAGCCACCGGACCGGCTGGGAGGCCGGAGAGCATCGCCTCCTCCATGGCCCCGCCACGCTGCAATTTGGGGCGCTGCCAAAATTCATGGAGGCTGCATTGTCCTTCAGCCTCCCCAGCCCCCAGAAGCAGCAGAGACCGATGGCTGTCCCTACATCCCACTGGGCTGGGCCCACTGTCCCCTCCTTGTGTCCCCAACCCTTGGGGTCAGGGGCCAGCGAGGGCCTGCGGCTCGTTTTTCACGTCTGCCGGCCCTACTTTGGTTAATTACAAGTCTGGGGCCGGTTCCCAGGCTGGGTGTGCTCGAGGCCAGGTGGAGGCCAAGCAGGGGGGCTCCCCTCACTGTCCCCCCACCACGAGAACTGGCTCCGCTCCCACCACCACCAAGGGACCTTCACAAACGGGACCCCTCAAATCCCATCCTCCATCCTCAGCCCTAGGTCTGTGCCTCAGCTCCTGGGGCGGGGGCTCGCAGGGCCCCCCCCTGCAGCAGTGCCCCGCAGGGCTCTGATCCGGCTCTGCCCCGGGAGCTGCGGCCGGGCGAGCAGGTTCTGCACCGCGCAGCCTCCCACAGCCAACGCGTTCCCACGGCGGAGCCCGTTCGAACCTCACCGCGGCACCAACCTCACCCTGCACCCCATGGGTGGCTTCCCTGCCGTGCCTCAGTTTCCCCCCAAACCCCCAAAACCCCATTTTTTGGCCCGGTGAGGGGGTGTCCCTGCCGTCCCCACGCAGGGACCCCGCGGAGGCGGCGCGCCCTGAGTCACAGCGCGCTTCCTCCCGGCATCCCGGCGTTTCCCATCAAAGGCCGGGTCCTGCCCAGCTCGGCCCAGCCCTGCTGCTCTTGATCTGATGAGCTCATAGCCCAGGGTGCCGTGACTGTATTTTATTGTAATGAGCCTCTCATGTCGAAACTTGCGCTCCTTGAGCTGCGCCCTTCGCCGTGGCCGGGTGCCAGGGCCAGAAGTGCTGAGCTTTCCTCCTTGCGCCGGCGCAGCCAGGCCTCGCTGGGGACATCCCCACCCTGATGGGGAGGACACGGTGTCCCTCCCCGTGTCGCTGTTTCGGGAGAACCCCCCCTTAGCCAAGGAGGAGAGCTTGGTGGGGGGGCATGGAGACCGTCCCCTGCCTGCACAAGTGTCCCCTGGTCATGGGTTTTGGGGCACCGGGTGTTGTATGATGGGGATGGGGACACCATGGGGATGGGGACATCTTAGGGATGGGAACACCACATGGATGGGGACACCACATGGATGGGGACACCTTGGGGATGGGGATGCCACAGGGATGGGGATAACACAGGGATGGGGACACAACAGGGATGGGGACACAACAGGGTGGGGACACCCCGCTGCAGGCCTGGGGACCTGGGACATCACCTCAGCTCTCTTACCAGGGCTACCCAAACCTTCTCCCCTTGGCAACCCCACCTGGAGAACCCTTTCCTGGCACCCCCCAAGGCTCAGGTCTCACTGAGCACCCCGACACCTCACTGCAGGGCTGGGGGGGGATGCAAGCAGCCAGATGGGTGCTCTGGGGGGGGGGGGGCTGAAGACCCCGGCCGCTCCCTGGCACGGGGGGGCAGGAGGCGATGCCGGTGCCCGGCGGCTGCAGAAGCTGCCTGGGCATGTGCGCGGGGGGAGAGACGAGGCAACCACAGAGGCAGGCGTGCACGAGACGGTTTATTGGAGACGCACAGAGGCTTTGGCGATTCACGACACCCCCCTGTCCCCCCCCCCCTTTCTCCTTTCCCCATCCCGTCCCATCACCTCCTCCCGCCGCCTCGGGGGACCGGCAGTGTGGCTCCAGCACCCCCACCCCGGGGTGGTGGGTGTGGAGCTGCCACAAACCAGACTGCCCCCCCCCCCTTTCCATCTAAAATGTTAAATTTTGGGGGGTGGAGGGGGACTGGCAGTGCTCTACGAAGGGAGATGGAGGCATCCTCCTTCTTCTCCCCCCCCCCAGGAAAAGAGCATGAGGGAGAGGGAAGGGGGGGGACCTGCCAAAACCACCCCGGCAAACACCGCACACGGCCCCCGCTCCGACACCCAACCTGGGGGGGGGAGGAGGAGGATGGGGAGGGGGCCGAGACGCCTTCCCAAAAGAAAAAAAAAAAAGAAAAAAAAAAAAGGGAAGAGACACCGAAAGGTGGGGAGGAAGGAGGTGTCGGGGGGGGGAGAGGGGGGAAAGAGGGGAGCCGCCGGTCCCTGGCCCCGCGGGGGCTGTTCAGTTCTTGGGCTCTTCGCCAGCCTCGCCGCCGTCTTCGCCCGCGCACTCGGCTGTCCATAACGTGAGGTTGTCCCTGAGCAGCTGCATGATGAGGGTGCTGTCCTTGTAGGAGTCTTCGCTGAGCGTGTGCAGGTCCCCCATGGCCTCGTCGAAGGTGGTCTTGGCCAGCGAGATGGCCTGCTCGGGGGCGTTGGCGATCTCGTAGTGGAAGACGGAGAAGTTGAGGGCCAGCCCCAGGCGGATGGGGTTCGTGGGCTGCATCTCCTTTTTACTGATGTCCATGGCCTCTTGGTACGCCTTCTGGGCTTTGTCTATCGTCTCCTGGCGGTCGTTGCCCGTGGCCACCTCAGCCAGGTATCGGAAATAATCGCCCTTCATCTTCAGGTAGAAGACCCTGCTCTCGGGGTCGCTGACTTTCTTGATGAGATACTTGTCCAGCAAGCCCAGGACGACGTTGCAGACGCTCTTCAGCTCCTCTTCCACCTTCTCCCGGTACTCGTTCACCAGCTGTGCCTTGTCGTCCCCCTCTTCGGTTTTGTGCTCGATGCTGGAGATGACCCTCCAGGCCGAGCGCTGGCAGCCCACCACGTTCTTGTAGGCGACGGAGAGGAGGTTGCGCTCCTCGTTGGACAGCTCGTCCCCGTGCTCCACCACCGCCTTCATGAAGTCCGCCATGTCCTCGTAGCGCTCAGCCTGCTCGGCCAGCTTGGCCTTCTGCACTTGGTGGTTTCTTGCCATGGCTGGGGACGCGGACGGGCGCGCACGACAGACGCTGGGGGCGAGGAGCGGGCCGGGAGCCGTCGGAGCCTCTGCCGAGCCTCGCCGCCCGGATTCGCTTTTGGCTGGGCGTCGGAGCCCCGAGCGAGAGCGGGAGGAGCCAGCGAGGCCGAAGGAGCGGCCTCCTCCTCCTCTGCTTCCTCCCCGCCGAGCCCGGCCTTAAAAGGAAAATTGCCGTGATTCATCGCGCCCCGAGGCGGCGAGGCGCTGGGGAAGGGGCGAGCGGGCGGCCCCCGCCCTGCCCTCGCCCCGGGCTCTGGGTCCCTGGGGTGCCAGGAGGATGAGGCTGATCCCAGGGACGTCCCGTGGTCCCCGGGGAATCCCAACCCCACCCCTGGATCAATGGGGGACCCATCCCTGGCTGCTGGAAGTGCTCAGAACGGGGAGTGGTGGGGTCGGTGTTTTGGGGGCGAAGCAGAAGCGCCCGGTGCGCTCTTCCCACCCCCCCAGAGAAACAGGGCACGGGGTGGGCCCGGCTGTAAAGATGGTCTCCTCCCCAAAAATCCTATCGCTGTCGTTTTTATGCTGTGATTAACTCGCTGGTAATTGCGAGGGCTTGAAGGGCAGGTATTTATTCCCACAGGTGGGGAAACCGAGGCAGGAGGAGCAGCCCTTGCCTTGCCCAAGCACCGCTGCAGGGATCGGGATCAGGATCGGGGCTGGGGCGTTCCCGGCTCCTCCACACTGCCCAGATTGGGGGGAATCGCCCTGGCCCTTGGAAACGCCAGGTCCTGGCTCCAAAACAATCCAAAATGGCACCAAACAACCCCCCCAAAAAAACAAAATGCTGAGCTGACAGCTCCCAAACCCCACAGAGCCTTTTCAAGGCTTCTTTGCCTCTCGCTGCCGACCTGGTGCCGCGTCTCCCCCACCACAGCCCAGCCGGAGCAGCTCACCAGTGACCAGTCTGAGCTCTTCACGCTGCGTTTGAAGAGTTTGGGATTGATTTTGGGGCTCTTTTTTTTTCTTTCCTTTTTTTTTTTTTTTTTTTTTTTTTGAAAAGCTCGCTGTAGGTGCTTGCTCTGCCCAGATTAGGATCTGCGCTCGGCGTTGTTGCGCTGCAGTTTCGCTCTCAGCCTGATTAAGCCTGTTCCCACACGCCGGCTGCTGCTGGCAGACGCCCGGCGCTGCTGCAGCCCGAGCGGGGCCCCGCGCTCGGCTGGGCCGGAGAATATGGGAAGGGCCAGCCAGGTGTATGGGGCCACAGCCCCATGGCTTATCAACACCACGCTGTGCTTTCCTCAGCCCTGATGGGGATGATGAGGATGGGAGGAAGGCCGGAGCTGCTTTTCTTGACCGTGTGCATCCCAGAATAGCTCCAACCCTAACACAGCCAGGCCCACCCTGCAATGGTGTGGGGGCTCGGGGTGGCTCAGGGTGATGGGAGATGTGGGGTTTGGGGTGCCTGTGCCACGTGTAGTGCCCGACTGGTGAGCAGAGGAGGCCTCGCTAAGCCATAGAAAGGATTTTTGGACCAAATGGCCACATGGAGGCTGTGGTTTCAAGGAACGCCTTCCTGGGTCTGCCTCATGTCCGAGTGGGGGGTAAATGGGGTGCCCCCTCAGCCATGCTGCCCAGTGAGACCCCAGAAACCCCTAAACCCCCTCAAACCACCTCAAAAGCCCCCATAGAAGGGGTGGGAGGCCCAACCCTGCTGGGAGGCCTGGCCCTCTGACCGCCACCTCATCCCATCACAAAAATGGGGCCCTTTGTGGGGGGCAACGGGGAGGAGACCCCGGGCAGGACCCCCCCAGGGCCATAGGAAGCAGCAGCACGAGCTCTGTGATGGGGGGGTCGCCGGCCCGGCTTTGGCTCAGCTGCCTCCTGTCGGCGGCCCCTGCCAGAAGTGCTGAGCCGCTGCCAAATTTTAGGTTGCAATTAGCCACGAAGAGGCCGCAAAAAATATTCTGCTCTACCGGTTTTGTGCAGAGAAGCGGGGTGGGTGAAGGGAAGAGCCCCAGCTCGCTGCGCCCCACTCAGGCAAAGGCTGGGGCTGAGCCCGGCCATGGCCATCACCCCACACAGCACCCATGGGTGCTCCGGATGGGGCAGAGCAGCACCTGAATGCACACTGACGGGGAGAAAGGGATGAAGAATTAAAGCCCAGCCCCAGGGCACGCTGCCCAGGCCGGTACGTGCCGCCTGCCCCGTGAGCCGGCGATGCCGATGCCGCCGGCGGGATGGGGCTGGGCGCTGTGGCGGCTCGGCCGCGGCAGGAGGAGGCCGCTGGCGGCCGATCCCGGGGTGCTGGGAGGGTGCTCAGCGCCCCGCTGCTCCCCAGGCCACTACCAGTATTTCAGGGGCTGGGGGTGGGTGCGTACAGATGGATTTTGCTGGGGGTCAACGCGAGGAAGAGAGCGGGGAGAAGGATGCTTAATGGTGGGGGAGGCCAAGCCTCGCCTTGAGGCCGTTGTGGGTACAAAAAGGGAGCTTGGGGAGCACCCAGCCCCATGGCAGGAACCCTCCTCGGCTCCCCCACACCGCACGAGGCACCGGGAGCAGCTCCACAGCACAAACAGGCACTGACATACAGGAAATAGGAGAAATTTTATTTTGTTACAAAAGTCAAAGGCATAAATAGGTGGCAAATCCTACCGGGCTCTAAGCTGGGCCTCACAAAGCGTCTCCTGCCCCGTGGGGCTCCACGGGGGGACCCTTCCCCTAAATCAGAGCCCCGCTAACACCAACAGTAACATGGGGAACTTGTGGGGCAGGGGTTGGGAGGGCGAACGCTGACCACACACCGAATCCCTTCCTATGGGGGGGGTCAGAGAGGGGCTGGGGAAAAACCCAGGGGGATCGGATGGGTAACACCAGCGGCTCGGCCCCAACACCAAGCCTGCTCCCCCAAAAACCGGCATCTCCAAGCGGGGAGCCCCCAGCTTGGGGGGGGTAAGGCTGGTTACGGGGAGCCACCGGTGGCCCTGGCTCAGTTGCGTGGGGTTTTCCCCACCCCGGGAGGCAGCAGGAACTCCAGTTATTGCACTCGGGAGGGATGCTGTATGGCTTTGAGCTCGGAAGCCGTGGGAGGGCGGCCCGGGAAGGCTTTTCCTTGCGCACGGCAGCTTTCCCCCTTCTCTGGCGGCGGGAGGGAGGAAGGCGCAGCCCTGGAGAGCGGAGGCACAGGCGGTGCTGATGGCTGTCGTCGTCTCGGGAACTGCCCGCGGGGTCTGGGCATCCCTTGGGGTGCTCCGAGAGAGGCAGAGAGAGGGCTGCCGGCTGCCCTCGGCAGGCTGGATGGCCACAGAGCAGGGAAAGGGAAAAGGAGGAAGAGAAAGAGAGGGTTAGTAGCAGAAATACAGCAGGGGGAAGCTGCAGCGCTTTGCCAGTGGTTGCCCAGCAGATGCTGAGGCCAGAAATTGAACCTGCTCCAGGGATGAGACAGCAGCAGGGAGAAAGCCCCGTGCCTGCTGCCACAACTCAAGCTGTGGGGACAGAGGGAGAGGACAGTGCTGCACCCCTTGCAGGGGGCAGTAGAAGCTGTGCTAATTCACCACGTGCTCTGAAGGGAACTTACCTCGGCTCCCGGCACACCAAAGGACAAATGGAAGCACAGGGAGATGGAGGGGAGGGATGGATTGAACCCCAAAGCGCACCAGAGCTGGGGTGAGGAATCTGATGCAGCTCCCAGCCCTCTGCTCACCACAACCACCAGATTTCCCCAGCAGCTGGGGGTTTCCCAGCAGCTCCACCCAGCACAAACCACCACCACACTCTGTCCTGCGAACCCCGAGCTCCACGGCACCTCTGCCCCGAGCCGAGCTGGCTTTGGGGCACATCATCCTCCGAGCACCACCACGCAGACCGTCTGACTCCATGTGGCAGGGGGAAACCATCCCGCAACCCCTCGGCAAGGCTGCAGGAACCCCTCCATGGGGTGGTGGGATGTGGTCGGGGTTTGGGGCACGTGGATGGCAACGCGGCTGGAGGCGATGGGCTCATGGAGGGAGCTGGCCATGCAGTGGGGATGAGATGGGTCACTCGGGTGGATGGCTGGGCAAGGAGAAGAAAGCGCTTTCTTACCAGCTAGCCCTCAGAAAGCAGGGCTAACGTCCCGGGAGGGGGGCACATCCCGTCAGGCTGTGCAGGAAATGGCAAAGTCCTGGCAGGCGTCCTCCTGGGGAAGACACCAGAGGTTACGCACCGCAGGGTACACAGCGAGGGGGCTGGCTTGGACGGGTCGGAAAAGGACGGGTTGGAAAAGGATGGGTCAGAAAAGGAGGGGTCGGAAAAGGACAGAGCTCTCCCGGAGAGCTGGGACAGGAAAATCCCTCGGCTCCGGCTGCTGTTAAGTGTCCCTTGCGGCCCCATCCCGCGGGAGATTTTCGGAGCTTCCAGGCAAGCCCTGTGACTAACGCAGCGTCCAACCTGAAGGCTGAGACAGGCCTGCCCTTTGTCTTTCAGGAATAAAATAATAATCCAAGCAATTAACTCTTTAAAAATATAATTTTATTATGTCGAGTAACAAAGGAAACCGGTTTAAATAAGAACAGGAAGGAGTTTGGCCCCCGATAACACCCCCCAGCACCGCTCCGGGCACCAGACCCTCTCCGCACAGCACCACTCGCCCTGTCCCGTCCCTGCTGCTGGAAGGTGGCACCGAGGCTCCCTGCAGGCAGGGACGAGCCCCCTTGGGGCCATCAGGGCAGCAGGAGCAGGGAGGTAACGCTGACTTTTAGGCTGAAGCACCCAGCCCGGGAGGTGGCACCCAGCCACGGGGAGCCTCCCGCGGCGCTCGGCGAGGGCCACCTGCCGGGATGGGGCAGAAATTCAGCAGCTTCCAGGCTCTGGGCAGGGCCAGCTGGGCTCACAGTGAGCCAGAGGCTGGTGGTGGAAGCTGGGGGACACGGGGAGGCTGCGAGGTGGGGGTCAGCAGCCGGGCCAGAGCTGCCCTGCCCTGCGCTCCTGCTGCTGCTCTGGCCCCTCGCAGGGCAGAGGCAGAGCTGGTGGCCACAAGGCAAGCAGGGAGAGCCCCCACAGCGAGCCAGGAAGGCAAGGCAAGGGGAAGAGGCTGCTCTGCCATCCACAGATACCCCTCGGGGCTGGCTCGGTCACTCACGGTGTGGACAGCACAACCCTGGCTAATTCAGCGGGGACAGGCTGCCCCCCTAAATGTGCTGCTGCCCCTGCCCGAGGCTGAAATTTGAGTGTTTAACTCACAGAAAACCTAACCAGGCAGCTTGACACAAAACACTGCAAGCCTCTGCCCTGGTGCTAACATGCACAACGCTACCTATGTCGAATATAAAACGTTCTACGTAGAAAAAAATCTACAAATTGTGCAAAATTATCCAGCAGCTTTTAGTAACGCGATTCAAGTATTGCTAACAAGGTCTGCGATTCTCCTCCACGCACGCTCCAGTGTTGGCAACCCGCAGAGCTGGCAGCCCAGCCCGGCTCGCCCGTGTCTTTGGGCTGGGAGCGATGCTCGTGGATGCGCCGAGGCACACGGGAATCGCTCCTGGGGTGCTGGGGACAGCCCTGCCCTCGTCTGCTGGCCAGAAAACCGAACCAAAACCACAGCACGAGGTTATCAGAGACCAGCACCCGCCTGCTGCTTCCTCTGTGTAACCACCTGGGGTGGGTTGGACCCTTGGGAACTCACCCACATTTCTGCAGCCTGTAATTCCTCCAGCAGGCAGGCTACAGCCAGGCTTTCCTGGCAAGCTCAGGATCCCGAACCTCCCAACTGTAGCCAGCATCTCACGGGGAGAGCCGCAGGATGGTGCATGCGTTTCCTGTCCCCCACTACCAGGAGGGCCCTCCTAACCTGTGTCCTTGCTGCAAAACATTGTCCTACTGGAAACACGAGGAGCTCCTCAGCACTCCCCCGGTGACCAGACAGAAAAGAGGATCCACCAGGACCCCTGCCCAGCCTCCACGCCTGCTGTGAGCCTGCCCTGGGTCTGGCTAAAACCACCACAGAGCCAGGCTCCCCGGCTGCACGGCCACAACCTACCAAGGCACGGCAGCTGGTGGAAAAGAAAAGCTGCTCTGGGAGTGCGCCGAGGTGAGAACCTGGCTGTTAAGACACAGAACAGCCCCTCCGTGTTGGCACGGAGGAGCAAGAGGCATTTGTGGAAATATCAGGGACACCACGGAGCTCCTGCCTCCACCAGCCCAGGGGATGAGGCTCGGCAGCACGGCTCCAACAGGAACCCTTCGCCAGTCCCACCTCCCTTCCTCAGCCCCCCTTTGCTCTCCGTGCAGGGAACTCGGTGATTTCCCAGAGCAAACACCCCGGGTTTAGAGGTCAGGGGGCTCCCCAGACCCGTTTGCTTCCCAGGTGCAGGGGGGTTCCCTGCTTTCTGCACAAGCCCGAGGGTCCTGCATCAGTCGGGAGTCCGGGCAGGCTACATCACAGTGAAACAATTGAACAAAACCAATAAATAAATAATAATAATTAAAAAAAAAAGGCAATGTATGGCTCAACTGAGTCTTTGGCAGCTCTGCATCGCAGGGCTGTCCTGCCTGAGGCCGGGGAGATGGGAAGGAGCTGGCCGGAGCGAGGTGTGGGTGCAGCAGGCTCGGGGCTACATCACAGCACCGCTAGGGCATGCCTCCTACCATGCTGGTGTCAGGCTTGGCTCCGAAGGAAGGGACTTCGCTCTTCGGGCTGGACGGGGTCCCGACATCTGGCTGGATAAATCCTCTTCTGTCTATCAAACTGGAAAACAAAAAGGGAGAGGGTGCAAAGGGAGAGGAGTCAGACTGGCGGAAACGGAGAGCAGATGCACAGCAGCTGAATCAAATTGTTTCTGGACAGTTTCTGCAGCTGGCCGGGGCAGCTGAACCAGCTCTGTCCACAAAACCGAAACCCTCCTGACACGCAGACATCCCCGTGGTGAAGACGGGAGCTCGGAAGCCACAGAGGGTCAGAGCTGGCTCTCCCCATGGGAAGCAGCGCGCCGGCGGCAGCGGTCCGGATGGGTAACGGGGCTGCCTGCCCATTAGCCAAACCACAGACTTATCACACAAGCCACCGGACGGCCTTTGGGCAGTGAAAGCTTTGGGACACCACAAACCCAAATGGGAACCAGCGGGAGGACTTTACAACAGGAAAACACCACGGATGTGGAAAGACTTGGAGCGAAACGCTGTGCTCCCACAGCCTCCCAGCTCCCTGAATCCGCAGATTTACGGCTGCTGAAGGGCAGCCCTGGTAATTTGGCACCTCTGAAGCCAACACAGAGCAGTGGGCAGCTGCTGCAGCACCCCACAGCTCTGCCCATGAGCACCCTCTTGTGTCAGAGCACCAAAAACAACCCCGTGCTGCTCACGGGACGAAAGGAGAAGCAGCCACAGATGCCTGAGCTTCAGGACGAAAGTTATCAGGGGTTCTGGGTATCTCACAGCTGAGAGAATTCGGAGGGGTGCTGCTGAGTATTTCAGGTAATCCAAATGGTGGTAAAAAAAAAACAACAGGGTGTCCACACGGCCTGGGGCAGATCGCTGCTGGCTGCTTGCAGCAGGGTAGAGAAGGAAAAATGCTAAGAAACGCTGCCACTGCCAGCATTTACCATCTGCCGCTGAGCCCATCGGTGCCGTTCCTCCTCTCCTCGCTGAATTAGCTGAATTTAGCTGCAAGCTCCATGAAACAATTACAAATGGCCCAAAGTCATCAAGTTCAAACACAGGAGAAGCAACAGCTCTCCTGGGAGTCGGGGTAACCCAAAGGTGTGCTCTGAGCAGCGCTCACCTGGGATGGAAGGGGCCGCACAGCACCGCGCAGCAGTTTGTGAGGATGCTTTTATGGCTGTAAGGATTGGCAAACTCGGAGCCCCTCTTATTGGACCAGGACCCTTTGATCTGAAAGAAAAGTACGTTCAGATTAAGGTAGGGAAGATGCGACAGAAGGTAATTACAGCGATGGGCTCAGGTCAAACCCTTGCTCACGAGGCAGAAAGTTTGCCTGAGTGCAGACATCCTCCCTCAATCTGCTTGGAGGAGCAGGACAGCTGCAGGAAGGCAGCCAGAGGAGACAGCAGCGTGCTGCTCCTGCCTCTGCCAGGGCTCAGCCCTGCAGCTCCAAGGCTCCAAAGCTCTGTCCTTCTGTGCCGAGTGCCAGCTTGGCAGTGTCACCGCCTGCATCGCCAGCCACCGCCTCCTCCCCTCGTCCTCTCCTAGGCTGAGAGCTCATCAGAGGCTCACCAAGGCTAAACCAACAGCGAGGGGCTTTCCGGGGCATTCTGCAAAAGGAAGAAAGCATCTCCTGATCTCCTCCTCATCTCCTGCGTCCCCACCCCGAGCAGCTGTCACTGCGGCTCTTTGATTTCGAAACCCCGGGCGCACCAAGCGTAGGCACACGAGTGGGCAGCTGCTATACCTGGCCTCGGGCCCCTGGCTGCAGCGACCCATTTACCAGCACGTTTCCTCCTTTTGCTTTTACTTCCCCCTCCCCAGCTGCGGCACAAACCTGGCACCACGGCTGGAGGAGCAGCGGCCCCGTGCTGTGGACGTGGTGCCCTCGGTGCCGGGTACCTCCAGCAGCTTCCCAGCCCTGTGCTGCCCTGCCAGCAGCTCTAAATTCCAAAAACGGGGAGAGGGAAGGGGGAAATAAAAGAAAAAAAGACAAGGGGGGGATGCAAACACGCCGTCTGCAGTGCTGGAAGCTTCCTGCCGGGATTACAGGTGCTTGTAGCCAGGAGGGTGAATTCTGGTTCCTTGCGAGGCTCAGACAGAGCCTGCTTTTCGGTGCAACCTGCCCCGCTCAGGGCACTCACCCGGCCCTTCGAGTCTGCACGCAGCCCCGTCTTGAAGGCAAAGCTCATCAGGAGACGTCTGCACATCATTTGCTTGCTAGACATGAGGAACTGACAGAGACAAAGGGACTTGCCCAGGGTCTCGCGGGACGCCTGCGGTTAGGCAGGACGCTGAATTAAGATCACCCAGGCTGACACCCAGACCTCTGGGGCCAGCTTTCCTTTTTTAACCCCGGAACTCCTAATTTTGAGCAAGGCTGCGTACGGGCTGGAAAAAACTCCCACGTGACCCTTGTAACGCTGCAGCTCGTTACCTCCAGGCCGGACACGAGTGACACGTGCCGCCCTCCCACCACCATCCCCTGCTGCTGTGCCCTGGGCAGGGGCTTTTTGCTTTGCAGGGGATTTTCACAGGCACCAAGACACCGAGCCAAGGAGTCCCTGGGAACCTCACCTCTGCTGAGAAAATATCAGGGCTGGCAGCCCCGCCTGCACGCAGCTTTTGGGGTGAAAGGCCAAGCTTTTAGGTACTCACGTCTTCGTTCGTCGTCAGGTTGGAGGCGACTAAGTACGTGTGAAAACCTGAGAGGCCCAAAATTGACCAGACTGAGAAGAAACAAATGACCAGCTCCAGCACGGTGAAACAGGAGTCAAGGAAGAGTCAGGCCACAAAACCATCCCACACGGAGACGCGAGGGGCTGATCTGGGAGGCACCCACAGCGAAGCCCACACCGACCGGGCCCCAAAAACATCCCAGCTACCTTCCCATTCCCCCTGCTGCAGGCATCCACCAAGGGACAACTTTCTCCAGCCATTCCCCTTCCCACAAAATCTGGCGAGCTGGGAAACCAGTTTGTTACTGGCCTTCATCCCTGGCAGCGAGGTGGAACCAGCGGTGTCCCCAGGCTGCGAGCAGAGAGGGACCTGCCCCAACCAGGGCCCTAAAAGAAGTTGTGGGGAGTGCACCGGGGCACCCCGTGAGGTTACCCAATTAGTAACTGCCCTCCTTCATTACATAATTAGTGTTTGCCCGGCAGCCCGATGGCATCGGAAGGATATCTCGCGGGTGTTGTCTTCAGGGTGGTGAGGAAGCCATCCCTCTGCGAGCCTGCGAAGGGAAAAGTGAGGAGGAACCAGGTCCCATCAGGCAGCCCCACATCTCCTCTGCGCCCCCAGCCAACTCTTGGCTCCCCAGCACGCAGCCACCCCCCTGCGGGCCAGACGGATCTGCCCGGCTGCCTACAGAGCATCTGCAGCCTGTAACTTTGCAGAAATAGCAGCGAGCAAACAGCCCCGGGAGATTTAGGGCTGGCAGGGAAGGCACCTTCCCTGCGGGGTTCAGGGCAGGTGCGCACAGAGCCCAGCACCGCACCAAACTCGTTTGCTCCAGAGGGGACAACCCCACTGGCAGCAACGAGGAGCAGGGTGGGTCCGGGGCTCCCTGTGATGTGAAACCTGATTTATTTGAGCTACCTGCACTGAGAAGCAGGGCTGAAACTGAGAGAAGCCAGACCCTTCCCATGCTCATCCTGCAGGAACAGGGGGCCTCGAGGTGCTCGGTGCCCAGCGCGAGGCTGCTGCCGCCTCGATACTTACGCAGGGTGAGGTGGGTGACGACACAGGCGAAGATGAAGGCTGTCAGGAAGGAGAGGGAGAGGATGAAGGCGTAGAAGTAGCGGTAGTTGCGTTTCCCCACGCAGTTGCCCACCCAGGGGCAGTGGTGGTCGAACCTCTCTGAAACAGAGCAAAGGGGGTGAGGGCTGCTGCTGCCTCGACTCCGAAACCCGGGGGCTGCAAACCGAGCTTCCACCCACTGCACCACGACCAGCAGCTCTGCAGCACTGCATTAGCAACAAGTTTCAACAGCATTGCAGCCTGCTGCTACGCCCTTTTTTAAAAAAAATTAATCGTTAAAGGCCAAACTTCTCTCCCCAAGCCCGGCGTGAACGCAAGCCTCGTGGCTGGGAAGCTCTCCCATTACTAAAAGTGAAATTTTGAGCAGGGACACGCGGCAGGTTTTCCAGTCCCAGCAGCGCTGGGTGTGCACACGCGGCCTCGCCGCTCCCTCTCTGCACGTCTGCTCCCCCCCCGCCTTCGTCGGAGCAGCAAATATCTTTCAAAGTTATGAAGATGGGGCTCGAAAACCACAGAAACTGCCTGGGAACTCGGGGCAGGTGCAGCGTATCTGGGAACGCTCCCGCCCTGTAATGAAAGGGCTGTGCCTCAGACTAACAGCCCCGCTGCAACCCTCCTGGGGGGGGACACCAACGCAAACAGAACTCAGCACAGATCCGGCGCACGCCTGCTCTTCCCCAGGGCTCCTCTCCAAGCCCCGTCCCAGCTGTGGCTGCTTTCCAGGCACCGCCAGCAGGACCCGACCACCCACAGCCATCCCCAGACACCAAGCGCTGGGCAGCTCCCAGTTTTAACCCTCTTTCAGCTTAAAACCACTCCTCTGTGTCCTATCATTATCTACATGAGCAGAGTCCCTCTCCGTCCTTTTTATAAGACCCCTTCAAGCACTGAAAGGCTGCAATGAGGTCTCCACGGAGCCGTCTCTTCTCCAGGCTGAACGCTGCTCCCACAGAGGGTGCTGGGGTCTTCCAGCTCCCCTACACCCACTTGGGGCCATTTGAGGCTTTTTCTGTCTTTATTCAACCCCTCCTGCCCCACCACAAGCTGGGGATGTGGGGCGAGGACAGGGCTGAGCTAAACCAGAACCTGCGGTGGTGCCTCCACCGCCCTGGTGCCCCTGAGGCTGGAGACAGCCAGGAGCCTGCAGCAAAAAAGGCTCGGTGGGGCCTTAATGATACCTCACAGCACAGAGCCCTCCGAAACAGGGACAGCAGAGAGCGAGCGCTGGGTGCGCTGCCCCCGAGGCACCAAAGCGGCACACTCAGTGCCTTGCTTTGCCAGCCTTTACGGAGAGCACAAGCAACCCGCTCAGGAACTAATCCCCGAACCATCAGGGTTGGAAAAGGCCTCCAGGATCATCAGGTCCACCCATACCCACAAACCCAGGTCCCCAGGCACCGCGTCCAACCTCTCCTCCGACCCCAGCACGTCCCCACTCACCGACGCAGTTGTCGCAGACGCTGCAGTGCGAGGTGCGCGGCGGGCGGAACATCTTGCAGGTGTAGCAGTACTTGAGCTTCACCACGTACTTGTTGATGACCACCTCCATCGTGCGGGCGGGCGGGCGGTAGGTGGAGGTGCCCATGCTGTCTGCAAGGGCAAGGAGGGGCAGTCAGGGCAGGGAAGGCAAAACCCAACCGACCCAATGACCCCGCGAGCTGCCTCCGGGCAGAGTTAAGGTGTTATTAGCATGGGATTTTAATGCCAGAGCTGGGAGGCAGCTCAGCCACGCGATTTGTTGCGGAGCTGGCAGCCAAGAAATCCAGTCGGCTCGTCACGGCCTTCTTTGTGTCCTTTCCCTGCCGACGGGGTGCCAAGAGGAAGCAATATCTGCCCAGCACTCCGAGAACAGGGAGCAACTTGCGGCCAGCGAGCACAAAGGCAGCAGTGTTCGCCTGCCCAGCTCCAGCTCGTCTCTGGGTGCCCAAAAGATCACGACACGAGGGGAGAAAGCAGCGTGGGGAGCTCGGCAGAAGCATCCCACAGCAGCCAGCCTCGGCTCCATCAAGGAGCAGGAGGGCAGCACGGAGATCTCAAGCGCTCCGGGCAGATTTCGTTGCAACTTGACACGAGCACGGCGGTGGCACGCAAGGATTCCTCCTCCTCGAGGCAAGGATGGAGGATTTTTAGATGCTGCGTTTCACCTGTGTGCACTGGCACGCGGTGATCCACTCGGAGCTGGTGGCTGGAAACCTCTCACCTGCTCAGCAAAAGCGCGAGCTGCAAAATCTCCGTGCCACCTCTGCAGTCTGGGGGTCAGTGGTTTTCTTTGAAAATAGATGTACCAACGAGCGAGTTCAGAGGAAAATAAATGGATTATGTCCGCAGGAACAGCTGGCACGCCGGGCAGCATCTGCAGCCAGAGTCCTGCTGGAGGCACGTAGAAGTAGAAGCACGGATAGCCGCTCCGAGGAGATTTTAAAACCAGGTTTTAGGCAAGTGCTGAATGACTGCCTTGCGACTGTTTTCAGTCGGGCAGGCTGAAGTTGCCCCACGTCAGTGTTTTTGAGGGATTTGTCACTAAGCCTAACACCAACACGGCCCACGGACCCCGGGTGCATGCACACTCCTGGCCAGAGCAAACCCGGCGTGAGAGCAGCTTTCAGAGTGGAGAAACACGAGCACGCTGTTAGAAACCAGATAAATATCGATATAAATACATCAAGATAAAGAAACCCCGAGGTACAGCTGGCTCGGTGGCAGTCATAACCTTAAAAACCGTTCTCCCTACGTTCATTATCCTGAGCACTCAGCACCAGCGTTTCGCAGAGGGATGTACAGAGCCAGATCCCTCCAGGTTCGGAGGGCATTCAAAGCAACAAACGTGCTGCTGCTCGGGCACTCTGGCTCTAGCCTTTTTTTGGGGAAAAAGAGGAGCAGATCGGCTCCCCGGCTTCGTCAGCAGCAAGCTGGGGAGGGCGCTGAGCTTTTGCTTGGCCCACATCCCCCTGTCGCCGGGCACCCCTCGGGGAGGATGGGACTTGCCAGGATTTTCAGAGAAGAGGAGCCCAAACGAAACCCTGCAAAATCAGGGCACAGGAAAGGTGACTCTGTGTTTTTTTTCCTGCACAAACGCACCGATTTCTCTGTGTTGGTCAGAGCGACACAAAGCTACGGAGGAGGAAGGAAGCAGCCCTGGAACACGGCAGCAGCGTTCACACAACCAGAGCAGGGCAGGGCTGGAGGGAGAAGCGAGGACGTGGAGCCCAACCGCAGCGTGCAGCCTCTTCCTCCTCGCGAGGCTGAGGCTTCTCAGCTCAGCACCCTTAAGCCGAGATTTGCCGTGGTTTACCAGAAGCAGCTCTGACATCCACTAAACCCAGCAGGAGTCTCCGCGAGGGACGGTCCCACTTGGGGTTAGCACCTAGATTAAGGGCTCAGCTCCTTCTCACGCCGGCCTTCAAAGCTCCGCTGCAGATACAGAGCTCGGGCTGCAGCCCCACAGCCCCTTTCCTTCACCCCAAGCGTGGATTTCACCCACGGAGCCAAGGCTGCTCTCTGCCCTCCTGTCCCAGATGATGTGGGGATGAGCACAAGTGCTTTTTATCTTCCAAGCACGCCTCGTGTTTCGGCAGCTTTATAAATGCTGCTTGGTTCAGCCTCAGCAGCTTTCCTTCTCGTCAGGGTCTCTGCATGAAGCCACTCAGAGAAGGACAGGGGGGGAAATCGGGGTGGCCAAGAACTGGCCAAAGAGGGAGAAAATAATTTTTTTTTTTGAGTTTTGTAGCCAGTTCCTCGCAAACCCCAGCCTGGATCCGAACTGCTCGGATTATGAGAGCTCGGTCTGCATCCAGGAGCGCGGCAGCCTGCCTCTGAATGGGGACTTTGTGCTCCCCCAGCTGCTGGCACGCACACCCCGACAGCGGCAGGGCACTGGTGCCACGAGCTCTGCCTCGTCCCAGCCCTCTGCAGGGCTCTGCCAAACCCACTCCTGTCCTGGGAGCAGCTACAGGCACCCAAACCCAAGCAAAGGCAGGAGAGGCAGGAGCAGCTCACCGATCCGCTTTTCCAGGTCCGCAGCCTCACTGGGGGTGGCTCTGGGCAGGATACCTGGGTCCCTGAAACTCGTCTGGAGCAGGCAGCTGATGACAAAGAAGAAGAGGACGGCCGCGATGATGGGGATGGCCAGGGTCAGGTGGCTGGCAAGGAAGGGACAGCTGCGAAAAAAGAAAAAAGCAGCGTTAAAAACCATCCCCACGGAACTGGCCATCAGCTATCACACTACGAATTATCACAGGGGGGTGGACCGAAGCGCTGCTGCTTTGCAGGGACCTCTGGAAAGGCAAGAGCCAGCCCAGAGAGCACCCGGCGGCTCTGGAGCTGCGCTGGGAGGACGGGGCCTTGGACACAAAGCACGGGCTCCTCTACGCAACCTCTGCGCCCTTCTGAAGTTCCAGAATCACATCGCAAAACCCAACGCCCGGTCACCTTCTACGTGGCAACAGCAGCAACAACAACACGCGGAGAAACACCCGAAATTAATCAGGGATCAAAATCAGCATGGACACAGCCTCGTTTCATCCAAAGCCGAGGGACCTTGGCTTTGATTCAGCACGGCTTTGCTGCCTCCAGATGATTCCTGTGCCCCCTGTGCCGTGCCAGATGCCTGACCCAGACACATCAGCGCTGCCGGCACCGACGCCAGCACCCGGGGACCAGCGTTATCCAAAGCCAGGCAGCTCCATCACCCCCAGCATGAAAACGAGGACCCGAGGGACGTGGCTCCTTACGTAACGTGGGGCTGGAGCCCCCCTCCTGCTCTGCGAAGGGATTTGCTATTCCGAGCACTGGGAAGCACTGGGACTGACTGGGCACAGCCCAGCGAGCTGCCTGAGCCCCGATGCCCGCGGCAGCGCTAAGTCCCGGTGACACGGCGAGGCAGTGAAGGGATTAAATAACTTTTGTCTCAGCTCAGCTGTCCAGGACAAAAGCAGCCACCAAGCTGCAAAATCGCCTCGGCTGAGAGCAGAGCTGCTGTCGAGCCCCTCGGTCCTCTCCCTGGAGGGACAGAAAGGGCTCTGAGATCAGAGAGACGAGTGTCCTCAAGACGTATTTTTGGGTGGATCTCTGGAGCCCTCTTTTCCCCTTCAGGCAGCAAGAAATTATGTAAAAAATGTCAGCTATAGACACAGTGACTTTTTTTTTATACATCTAGCAAAGCGTAAGTGATGCAACAGAAGCACAGAAACAAGGTGGAAAGCCCCGGGACATCTTTAACCAAGAACCAGTGACCAGGCAAGACGGGAGGGAGCAGATGTCCTCTGCCTGGCCCCGCACAAAGCAGTTTCTGTGCTGGTGCTGCCCAAAGCTGTCGGAGAGGCACGGACAGCACCAAGAGAGGAGCATTCGTGCGGGGATCCGTCGCTGCCTGGAGCCTGGCTGGCTTCTCAGGACCTCTCATCCCATTGAATACCTTCATCTGCCCAGCTGCAGCTTTGCTCTGAGGCTCGGAGGGATAACCCTGGGATCTCAACGCAGGCGAGAGCTCCTGGGTGCTCCTTCCCTGGCTCTTCCCGGGGTGCTCCCGGCTCTCCCTGCCCATAGGGTGCAGGAACCCGGAGCCTCAGGGCTGTAGTCCCAAAGGACAGCGGGGGCGGCTTCCCAAAAGGAGAGGGGAGCAGCTCCCTCTCCCCCAGACACAGCGAGGGCGAACCTTTGGGGTGAGACCCCCTGGCACACCGCTCCTGCTGCCCCTCTGTACCGCATCCACCCTACAAACTCCAGATGGATTTCTGCCCTCCGTAGGCTTGGGAAAGGGGGGGTGGCTGATAACCAGGAGGGCACCCCCCTCATCTAAGTGGGTTCCCCTCTTTGGGGTGCAGCTCCTAAACCAGCCCACAAGGTGTGGGGCTGCCCCTGCCCACCTCTCCCGAGCACTGGGGGGGTCTTTGGGGACCGGGGGTGACCCCGAGCACCTGGGGACAGGAGGGGGGGATCCAGACTTAGAGTGGGGCTGGGGGCTCAGCAGCGGGTGGGATGGCTCTGGGTGAGGCAGCGGGGGGTGCCTGGAGGGACAGGGACAAGGGGGAGAGGGTGACAAGGGGGGAC
The DNA here is from genome assembly GCF_963932015.1 of Anas acuta. NCBI lineage: Eukaryota > Metazoa > Chordata > Aves > Anseriformes > Anatidae > Anas > Anas acuta. The sequence continues at coordinate 4,668,427 of NC_088999.1, forward strand.
AGGGGGACAAGGGCGATGGGGAAATAGGGAAAAGGGAGGACAGGAGGACAAGGAGGTATAGGGAAACGGGGAGATGGACAAAGGGATAAGGGGAACGGGGGCTAGGGGAGTTAGGGGGACAATGGGGATAGGGGAAGGGGAACACAGGGCGATACGGGGGATGTGGAAATGGGGGGACAGGAGGACAAGGGGGACAGGGAATGGGGGTGATGGGTGACGGCGGGCAAGGGGGACAGGGGGACAAGGGATGGGGGGGACAACGAAACGGGGGGAGGGACAGCAGGGAGGGGGTCGGGGCCACACCGCAGGGCACGGAGCCCCCCCCCCCCACCCCAAACCCCACAGCCCCTGGGGGCCGGGACGCGTGCGGGACTCACTCGAAGGCGAAGAAGAGGCCGCTGGTGGCCAGGATGAGGCCGAGCGTGAGGACGAAGACCCCGCTGTGCCGGGCCAGCATCAGGCGCCCTCCGCAATAGAAGCGGTTGCGGCCGGGGAACACCTCCCATTTCCGCAGGGGCCGCCGGGCCGGGCCGGGCCCTTCGGAGGAGGCTGAGGAAGAAGCGGCGGCGGCGGCAGCGGCGGTGCTGGAGGAGGAGGAGGTGGAAGCCGGAGGGGGAGGCTCGGGGCCGGGGCCGGGCCCGGGGGCGGCGGGGGGGATGTGGCGGTAGCCGCGCTCCTGCATGGCGCCGCCCGCAGCGCCCGGCGCGCCACCGAGCTCGGCCCCGCGCGCGCGCCCCCCCCCCCCCCCTCGCCGCTTGGCCACGCCCCTCGGACGTGTCGGCCACGCCCACTCCACAATGAAGCCACGCCCATTTTAACGGAAGCCACGCCCGCGCCCGTGGTTTGGCCACGCCCATCCGCGGAGCAGAGCGGCGTCCCCTCGTGGCCGAGCCGCGATAAGGCAGGGAAATAGGGGGGGAGACCCGGAGACCCCCACTGGGTTCCCCAAATCACAGAACCCAAGAGTTGGAAGGGTGGAGGAGGCAGCCCGAAAATCCTTCATATCCTAGAATCCCACAAGTATTAGGGCTCTAAAAGGCCTCCAACAGCACCCAGTCCCACTGCCCCCCCCCCCCCCACCACCCCCTGCCCCTGTCCCCCAGCACCACGTCCAACCTCTCCCTGAACACCCCCAGGGACGGGGACTCCACCACCTCCCTGGGCAACCCGTCCCAACGCCTGAGCGCTCTTGCTGAGGAGAAATGTCTCCTCATTGCCAGCCTGAACCTCCCCTGGCACAACTCGAGGCCGTTCCCTCTGCTCCTGGCACAGTTCCCTGTGAGCAGAGGCCGACCCCAGCTCCCCACCCCTTCCTTCCAGGCAGTTGCAGAGAGCAATGAGCTCTGCCCTGAGCCCCCCTTCCCCAGCCCAAACACCCCCAATCCCTCAGTCAGCCCCCAGGATCTCAGTTTGCACAGCCCCACATCAGGCACAGCTCGGTCACAAAGCAGGAAGGGAGCAGCAGCACCCTTGTCCCAGCCAACAGCATCACCACACTATAGGATTTTTTTGTTTTTTATAGAAAAATGAGTTCCTGTGCCGACCATCCCCTCCGCAGGCTCGGAGCCGCAGTCACTGCCTACGTCCAAGGCAAGAAGTTGCAGTGCAGAACCAGCCCCAGCAGCCAATAGGCCAGGAAATAGCCCAGGACACATTTGCTGCGGGGGGTAAGGAGGGGGAAGCTCTGCAGCAGCCTGAGCAGGGGGTTTGCTGCAGCCCCCATCCCACAGGAGCCGGGCGACGCACCCAGTGCCGACCCCTTGGGGGGAGACACCACGGTTTGCCCAGCAGCGCCTTCAGTCCAGAGCCAGAGCTCGTGTTCTTGCAGCAGGTGGGCTGAGAACCAGTAGAGGATGGGACTGGAGGAGGCGAGGAACCTGGTCAGCACCTGGAAGAGAAAGAGAATCCCATAAGCTGTGGGGCTGGCTCTGAGGAACCCCGACTGCGAGCGATGGAAGGCGCAATCCATCTGCCTCCAACAGGCTGCTGATAAAGGGGAAGAAATACAGCCCCGGGCTGCGGTGCTGGGATTTATTGCACTCGCAACAGAACAACTCGGCTCCAGGCTGCGTTATTTATTAAGATGTTCTTGTGAGCAGCCAAGTGGTCGCTGGGTTTTGGACAAACACGGGGACTGCCACCGAAATCCTTGTCACAGCCGTGTCCGGGAACTGTGACAGCTGCTGCAGAGGAGATCCAAGTCTCACTCCTCAATTAATTTCCCTGTGAAAACCCCACATTGAGTGCCGCCAAAAAGACCTTGAAGCACTTCTGAAGGACTGGCCCAGGCTCTGGATCCTCTCGCTGCCACCCACTGGACTCAGCCCAGCAGGACGGTGACCCAGCTCCTTGGTGAGGAGCACATCAGATGCCACCCAGCAGCTGCCAGTCCCTCCGCTCAGTCCCAGTATCCTCACACCCAGCACCTGGAAACCCTTTGGGAACTCCCCAGCAGATGCCGGATGGTTTTGGAAGCCAACTGTGGAAGCAGCTCCAAAACAGGAGAGGAGAAGCCTCTGGTTTGCAGCTGCAACACCACCAGGCTGGGACTGTCACCGAACACCCTCAGCCACCGCCCCACGCTCCAAGAAATCACTCGTGTCACTACGAAGGTCCTACCTGCACGTGCATGCAGAAGAATCCAAAGAGCAGCAGGGCTGTGGCGTGGACCACGTAGACAAAGACAGCAGGGGAGCAAAATCCAGCCCTTGGTTTGCCCTCTTCTTCAGCCTTTCTTCTCTCTAGACCAAGAGTCAGGCAGTGCCGAGGGTTTGCCACGACGTAGGTCCCGGCAGCCCAGCAGCCCAGCAAGGTGACAGGCAAAGCAAGCAAGAAATTCGGTATCTGTCTGAGCTCAAAGTACCTTAGAAAGCCCACGTTCCAGTAAACATCTTGAATATAGGAATAGACCACGGGGAACCGCTGGGAGCACCACGTGGGTTTAACCCCACTCGTGGCTGCCAGGCGATAGCCTTTGTCCAGAGCCAGCTGCCGCAGCGGCTTGGGGACATCCAGCTCCGGGCCGGGGCCACAAAACCTCACGTAGGCATAATACTGGAATACAACAAAGGGCAGGCAAATCCCGGCACACGTCACAACCGCTGAAGACGCCACGCTGAGGAGCTGCCTCCATAAAGGAGAGAGCTTCCTTCCCGGCCCTGAGCCCACCTGGAAGTGGAAAGCGAAGCGTTTAGTGCAGGAGTAGAGGAGGAAGCCGGCGTTGACCAGCCCGTTGGCGCGCACGCCAGAAGCGAGGGCGAAGAGCAGCGCGCTGAGCCAGCTCTGCCCCTTCTCCAGCCGCCACATGGCGCCGAACGCCAGGCAGGCAAACATGCTCTCCGAGTACGCCGCTGCCATGAAGACGCTGGCGGGGCTGATACAGAAGAGGAGGGCGGCGAGGAAGGCTGCCCTGCGGCACCGCAGCACCCTGCAGCCCAGCTCGTACAGGGCAGCGGCCGCCAGCACGGAGAAAAACGCGCTGAGAAGGGCGGCCGAGAGCAGCAGGCGGCTCCGCAAGCGCAGCAGCGGCTGCAGGGGCCACAGAGCCCCCTCGGCCACGGCACGCAGGCTGAGGGGGTAGAGAGGGAAGAAGGCGCAGTTGTGCTCGTACAGGTAGCCCCGCTCGGCGATGAAGAGGAAGTGCTCGGCGTCCCAGCGCGCCAGGCCTCCCAGCAGCCGCTCCACCAGCACGTCCCACGCGCCGGGCTCGGGCAGTCGAGGAGGGGAGAAGGCATCCGCAGCGTGGTCCGGGATCAGGAGGTTGAACACGGCCTGGAAGGAGGAGAAGAGAGGGCTGGAGGCCGGCAGACAGCCTCGTGGATCCCGCCAGGAGCACCTGAGCTGGAGGAGGAATTTGGAGGTTCAAGGAGATGAGCAGCACAGAAGACAGGCTAACGGGCTTTCCAGCAGGGGTGCCTGTAACTGTGAAAAAATGCAGACTGTTTTGGGGCATTTACAGCTGAATTGAGTAAAACTGAAAGCTGAAAACATCCAAGAATCCCCATGGAACTGGATAAGGAAAGGCTGCTCAGCCCTGTCCTTGGGCATATCTGTTAGAGCACCGGCAAGCCTCCTTTGCTCCTGAATTTGGTGTTTTTGTCCCAGCTGATGTGCAAGGAAGAGGAGACAGAACTAAAGAAAAGATTTTCCCAGAGGAAACTGACGCGGAAGACAAATGAAAACACGTTTCTGAAAAGAACAACTCCCCCAGATGCAAGTTTTGCAGTTTACTGTGTGCAGACTGGGATGAGTCCTTGGCAAAGGATTCAGCGTTGGCAGAGAAAAGAGAAAAGGCCACACTAAACAAATTGGGACTAACAGACCTACAAAGGCGCCGTTTTACAATGGAGCACACAGCTGGACCAAGCAGGCCTCTGAAATGTGCAGTACAGAGTCTGTCATCGCTGCCGACACAGCGGTGACCGGGCTTCCACCATCTGCTGGCCACTGGCCCGCTCCCGGGGCCGCTTCCCAGGCTGGTTTTGCTTCACAAGGGCTGTGGCTACAGCTGGGCCCTGCTGGCTGCCTCGGCACACACACAGCTTGGACGGAGCAGACCGAGAGCAACTGAGCTACCCCCACTCAGAGGAGGATGTCTCTGAAGGGAGACTTGGGGGGAAGGTGCAGGAGGAGATCCTCGTTCCTGTCCTGCGGATAAACAGACCCACCAGCCTCTCGTGCTGCCAAACCCGCCTCTTTTGCAACAGCAGCATGAAAATGTGGTAAGTTAGAAGGAAACGTTTGTAATTTTACTTAACAGCAACCTGCCTGCCTGGATGCAGCTGGCCTCCTGCTTCTCCAGAGGAGAAGGTGATTTCCCAGCCCTGCAGAAGCAGCCAGCTCGTGGTGCAGCAGCTGGTACCAAGGAGAGAAGGCTTTGAGCAGCAAACAGCACCTGCAGACACTGCAGCACCTTGGGCTCAGGATCAGACTTGCCTGCAGCAGAAGTGTCAGGGCTCTGCAGCACACTGCAGTCTGCACGACCTCTCGGAGGTAGGGATCCTGTCTGTTCACCAGCTCCATCCCGAGCTTGAAAGCTGCCTCAGTAGCTCCCTGATGCCAAGGAAGTTCTCCCTCTGGTTTTGGAAACCTGAACTGATAAGCAGAGAGCAGAGACGCAAAAAGTTATTTCTGGCTTCAGCCGCGTTTGTAAATTATGCACCTTTATTTACTATCAGGTATTTCAAAGGGCTGCAACTCTCTGTGAACAAGAAAGTCACGTATAAAGACACCACGGAACTGAGAGATGACAGAAGGCTTCTTTGATACTGTTCCTAAAAATAAAATTCAAAAAAAATATCCCTGACTTCTTAACCTTGGCTAGGATGCAGAGGAAGAGAGGCTGCGACGCGTTCTCTCAGCACATTTCTGACCAGGCCAGTGTAAATACCTGAAGCAGTCTCGTTGGCCTCCTCACCGCCTGCCTCAGCAGAAACACCAGCGGCTCCAGCCACAGCTCAGCCAAGCATCTATGCACACATTCCAGTTCCAGTGTGTTCAATGGGATTTAAACCTTTTTTTGGACTGGAGACAGAACTAAAACGTGGACTCGGAGCGTAACATCCGTGCGAGCACTGTGCCAGCGGGCTCGTGGTCGCTCAGGCGCTGCCAGGCACGCTCGGCTCTCGCCTGCTCCTGCCCAGAGCTTGCTCCTGGGAATCAGAAATCCGAGTTATTGAGGGCTGCCTCCACTGCACGGCCCTACAAACTCCTCCGGGGCACGCTGAGGAACAGGCAGGCTTCCCCCGCTGCTTCCCTCCATGGCAGGCAGCATCTTCAGGACGTGGCACTTGCGTAACGCCACCCTCTCCACCTGCAATCTTCCACCGTTTTGGCAGGGGCCCTGCTCTCCAGAGCGAGGGCATCTGCCTGTCAAGCAAACTGCATATGCTGAGGTGGCTCTCTTCCATCTCTTCCCTCAAAACCTTACCTGCGAGATCTAAAACACTTTGCAGAGTCTCGCTGCTTTCTCTTCTGTACGTTCTGGATTGACATTCTGGGACCAGCTCTGAAAACTGCTGGCCCGGAGCCATGAAGGCAGGCAGTATCTGTTGTGCAGCTTTTTAAGATAACACATTTCTTCCGTTGGTTCCCCAGCCACCAACTGCTTTTCAGTTTGAGAAACAGAAGACCCGCAGCTCTCTCTGGGCTCCAACGACACCACATCCTGCACCATTCCCCACCTGCCATCTTTCTAATCCAGTGCCCAACAGTACATAAAGATCCCCGGAACGATCACCTAATGATCTAACAACGCTCTGAGGTTTTCCTATTCCCATTTTAATGGCAGAAAAAAAAAAAAAAAAACTGGCAGGTTAAAAGCTGCATGCGAGAGCAGAAAGCAAGGCACTGGCAAAGCAAAAATAAAACAAGACCCAAGTGCACTCGTTTATAGTTACAGTCCTGAACCACAGGGTTATGCTTCCTATTTTGCCACATACAAAAGTTTTGGTTTTGCTCATATTCTCCTCTTGCTCCAGAGCATTCACAGCTACAGACAAAGCAGCTAGTGGGAGGCACATTCTCCTGAATCACGAAGCTGCAATGTTATTTTAAGAGAGGGGATACTTCAGCCCAGCTGTAAATTCTATTAAAGCGCATTCACAGCTGCAAATCCTATCAAAGCAGAGAGGCAAAAATTGTCCAAGCACTTTAAATATTTTTTTTTAAAAGCAGAGAAAAAACCTAGCATGAATGTGCCAAGAAGGCTCAAAGCAAACAGCTTTAAAAAGCCTGTTCCTGTCACGATGCAGCACACCTTGTAACAGAAAGCAACGACATCTACAGAAAGCTGCAGCCCACAAGCACCATTCTGGGAGAGAACACAGCGTTAGAGCTGGCGTGCCTCTGCCCCAAAAAGTGCTGCTTAAAAGAGCACCTGCACGAACAGGAAAAAAAAAAGAGACACCAAAAGGCAGAAGCGGGTTAAAAACATCTCAGCAGAAAAAGATGCAGCCTTCGTTAAGGACGCGTTTCTCTGCACGCTCCGTGTTTCCACCCAGCTCTTTGCTCTCGGGTACGAATCCCGTTTGGTTCGCTCTGGGAACTGTGCTAAAAAAAGGACACGAACGCGAATTAGACACTGGGTAAATTATCGCGTGCACGAAAAATCAGAGCTCAGCGAGGCCTGTGCAAATGCAGTGCAGGCCGGTTACCACCCGGTGGCAGCAGGCACTTGCTCCAAAGGCATTTCCTCCCTCTGCACACCTCGGCCATGGGTTCCCGGAGAGGTTACGGGGCTCCTCGGCGGAAACCTAGTCCTCCTAGTCCTCTGCATCCCAGAAACACAGAGCAGCAGTTTGGGCACCTCTCAGCGCTTCTCTCACCTGCTGTCAGATTCAAGAGATGCTCCAGGTGTATTTAAAGAGTTGTTTTAACCAATATTCAAAAGGGAAAGACGGAATTTCCAGAACCCCTGATTGTTTAGGGCTGTTTTTGCGGGGCCTAAAGCCGCTACAGCCCCGTAGAGCCACTACAGCCTCTCTGCTCTATGTTCAGCTGCTGGTGCCTGCAGCCCCAGCACGGCTCACGCTGGGTCCGTGCAAAACAGTGCCAAGAAACAGGCACATTCCTACCCGCCGGGCCTTTTGTAACAGCTCAGGTGTTTGCGCTGGCTCAGGACGTACCCGGACCTCCCGGCGGGAGCCGACAGCGCCAAGGCCGCGGCTGCCAGGCGTTTGTTTACCTTGGGGCTGAGCACGCCGCCACGAAGCCAGCGTGAGAACGTGGCCGGGTCGCTTCCCTGGTTCGGTGCCTGCCGCTTGCTGCCCTACGCGCTGAAATGGTAAAATCCTGCAAAAAATGAAGCCCTGAGATGAAATCCTGAGATAAAATCCTGCTCAGTGCACGCTCACAGGTCCGACGGCCCTGATCCTTGCCTAGGGTTTGGCCTGGGAGGGAGAGCGGAGCTGCTCCTCCTGGCTCAGGACACGGCCTGCAGCTCGAGGAGGCTCCAACGGTGGTTGGAGCCCCAAATAACCACTGATTTGACACAAAAACCACCATGGGAGCCCCAAAAACCACCTGTTTGGCACTAAAACCACCGCCGTGCCCGTGAGGGGGTCACCACACGGCCTGGCCAGCACCCTGAGGCACCCTCGGGGGGCACAGCCTCGCGGCCCTCCCCCGCCTGTTTCACTGACGAGGCCTCTCGAGAGATTTAGGAATTCAGCCTAAACGGTAAAATCATCCTAAAAACGGAGCAAAACTCGTGGTTTTTGGCCCAAATCACGACCCAACGCCTCGCTGAGGGCTCCCAGGACACGAAGGCGAGCTGGTGCCCGGCCCCACAGCCCCTTTCACCCGGCTGGGCGCTCAGGAGGCCCCTTGGGGCCGGGGCCGTCCCCTCAGAACCGAGCCCGGAGCCCCCCGGAGCCCCCCCCCGAGCCCCCGGCCCCGCTCCCGGAGCCCCCCCCGTGAGGGGAGGGGGGGGGGGGGCGGGGGCGGCTCCGTCCCCTCAGGGGGCAGCGCGGGGGGCGTGGCCCCACGCGAAGGGGGCGTGGCCAACCCCGGGCGAGGCCCCGCCCCCTCCTCCCCTCCCCTCCCCTCCCGGCCCCGCCCCCACCTGAGCGCTCAGCGCGCGGCTCCCGCGCCGGCTCCATCCCGCCGCCACCGCCCCCTCCCCTCCCGCGACACGAACGCACGCGCGCACTTCCGGCCACGCCCCCCATCCGGCGCGGCGCGCGTCACGTGGCGCTGGGGAGGGGGGGGGTGAAGAGGGGAAGGGAAGGGAGGGGCGGCGCCATCTTTGATAAGGGCGGGGGAGGCGGCGGAGGCGAGCCCCGCGGGGGCAGCCTGGCAGCCGAGGCCTCGCTGCGGGCCTCAGGGCCTTGGTGTGGAAAAAAAATAAAAAATTGAAAGTAGAAAAGTAAAAAAAATAAATAAAACAAACACGTGGCTCCCTCACTGTGTCCCCTCAGGCAGCAGAGTCCCACACCCCCAGCCCCAGCAGGGAGAGCCCTGAGGGTGCCCCCCCCACCATGCCCACCTCACCTCCTCCTCCTCCTCCTCCTCCTCTTCATCCTCCGGGGCTGGGGCAGAGGGCACGGCCTGCGCAGGTCTTGCCAAAACGCATTAGGCAACAGCATGTAACAATAGGCTGGGAATCAGCACGTGTTATTACACTAATTACTTACTATTAGGAAGGGGGGGGCAGGTTTCCCTCAAGACCTCATCCTTGCAATGATGGAGGCTTCGAATTTGGCTTTCGCCGAAGCCAGCTGGTGCTGGGGGACCGGTGGCTCCAGCTGCCATGTGTGGCGTGGGCCCGGCTTCGTCTGCTGAGGGCTGAGGTCGCTGCCAGAGTCCCGGGGAAGAGCCCCCAGTGCTGTGATCTGGGACTCAGACTTGGGAAGAACTCAAGTTTTCTCCCTTGATGGTAAAAAAAGGAAAACGGCAGAGCTGTCTGGGTCAAAGAAAGGTGTTTTGAGGAGCGCCTGCGGAAATGGGAAGCTTGGGGTACAAATCAGATCAGAGCGCGGGATTTGCATTCTGTGCAGCCAAGTCGGGGTTTAGGTCAGGTGTGGCTCTGCATACAGTCCCTAATTACAAACTGGGAACACCGCTTGTTCTCATTTTACTAATCTCTCATCCGTGCTTTTTTTCTTTTAACCATTTTTGAAGTGCAGGAGGTACATGTGTCTGCACACACAAGCACTGGGGGAGCGGAGTTACTCCCCTCGGATCAACTGGTTGTGTAAATACTGGCAAAATTGTTAGTTGGTATCACCACATGTGACTTCTTTCTCCCAAATATATCATTCACTTATGATTAAATTCACCATAACACGAACACAGAAGCTGTACAAAAGCTGTTAACATTACCTTCTTCAGCCGTGCTGATGAGGTCCTTTCTGTTTTAAAAAAAAATGAACAAATAAGGTTTTTACATTAATCAGATTAAACAAAGCTCCTGGAATACAGAATGAAATTATCAGAGAAGGCGGCTTTAAACCAACAACACTGTCACAGACCAGCAAAGTCCAGCAGAATTCTTATCTCACCACTTGTTTTTTCCATTCAGTACTTTTTAAAGCCAGAGAAGCCCAGCACCATTCCTTTCCTCTGAAGAAATGCATTTTAAGGACTCTCCTTTTTCCCCAGACAGGCAAGAGGAGGAAGAGTTCCTGCAACTCCTCCTGATAAACAAACATCTCGGAATAGAGTCTGCTTCATTCTGCCACAATTACTCCCAGAAATCTCAAGTTTAAGGAATACAGCTGAGGGCTCTCAGAACTGCGAGCTTTATAGAGGAGGAGTAGGGAGGTAAAACGAGGCGATCTTTTGAACAAAAATGATGTTTGCCTACAGAAAAACCTCTCCTTTAACTCTTTTGCTTAAATGAGCTCAGTGCAGTTCTAGATAGCCCGCTACTATTATCATTTGAGGATAAAGCTTCAGGCTAAATAAAATATCCGTTTACTAACCCGTGAAAACGTGCAGATTTGCACATGAAGAGCCTGAACTCTGGCTGTTTGCTGAAGGGCACCAGAACTCTGTCCACTGGAAAACCCCGTCCTTTGAAGGAAGTCAGAGTTCCAAGAAAATGTGAAAAATGCGAGGGGAATGACAATTTTCCATCTCAGAGCACTGACGGGGAGCTGCCTCCCTTCTGAGCAACATCCTTTTTCACCCTGAGAACTCAGCATTCACCCTGCACTACCAGAGCCTCACCTCACGCTGCAAATTCCCTCTCCTGGAGCACAAGCCAAAGAGAGAACGGAAAGCCAGAGAACGGGAAGCCAGACCACACAGCATCTGGGTCTCTAGAGCAGGACGGGACTCTCATCCTCACACGTTGCCAAACAAGCTGCAGGCCTGGGTAGGACCTCTGAGGCCTCAGCGCCACGTGGTAAGGAAGAGCTGGCCTGCAGCGCCGTGTCTACAAGACCTGACAGCGCTGAAGTCACCTCCCCTTTCTGCTAATAAAAAAAACCCTTACAAACATCTTACCAAGATTTAATGTACATTTATTCTTAACACGTGGAACATATAGTATAAAGATTTCATACTGAATAAATGATATTCATTAAGCCAAAAAAGGAAAAAAGGGAGGAATTTACATCAAGTTTTTAGCTACATCGTCTGAAATACAAATATGCAGAATTCATCACTGAAAAATCTCAATTGTGTTTCTTCATCAGGAACTTCAACTGAACCTAGAACTTTTTCACACCTCGATTAGAAAGAAAACAAAAACAGGAAAAATAAACTATAAGTTGATTGGCTGCTGAGACAGCAATGACTTTATACACAGAGACCTGTACAGCATCCTCCAGGGAGGGATGTCTGGCAAGAGATTAAATAATTGTGTCTCGCTTTTGCAGGTCATCAACTCGTTAACTCGTCATACTATAAAGGGGTAGGGAGAGGGGGACAAAACTGCAAGGAATCTTAGGGTATGTGCAATGTACAACGTCATATATATATACACACGTGGCAGCATTCAGGCTGCAGCTAAAGGTTAAAACCAGTTCTAAGAGGTGATCTCAGGGTTATTCATACAATCAAGGAGGAAGAGAGAAAGAGGTCAGGGTGTTGTAGGTTCACACATGATACTTTGGGGGAAAAGCCTTTTTTCTCCTCAACATTAACTAAAAACATTTTTAAAAACTACAGCTTGCTGCTGATCCAGCGTTTTTTTTTCCATGTGAGACATTATTACAGTATGTTTACAGTTTAAGGTGTACAGTACATGAAGTTCTACACGCTACTGCACAGGCCTCCCTTGGACAAGGTCTGTTCACAACTGGTAACTTCTTGGTTCCTGCAAGATTGTGAATGTACAACAATAAACCACACAGAGTTCAGCAGTCACTTTTGTCCTTCAGAGTTTACCATTAAAAACAGTTATGAAAGTGGTGCCTGTCAATGTGATAACACGGCAAGTCGTTTTTCCCCAAACTCACTGTAAACGACAGTAACTTTGGTTAAAATAAAAAAAAGTCTTCTATGTAGACAGAACTTTGTCTCCTTTAATAAGGGATTCAGGACAAATTTGAAGGGCTGGGGAAGGGGAGAGGGACCGGGGACATCTTTCCCCAAGGGAGAAGCAGGACAGCGCAGGGCAGACAGTGGATTCTGAGGTGGTTTTGCATAAATAAAGGGCAACAGTCAGTTTCTAAGTTCTCCACTCACGCACACGCACACAGGGTCTCGGATCCCACAGCTGTCATGACTGGCCAATTAAAAACAGTACATCACAAATAACTTGTGAAACCAAAGAGTTCATCAAAGGCGACACGGAGATGTCCAACAGCCGCGACTCGTATAACGTGAACTCCGAGTGGTTCTCGTCCACCTTGGCCAGGGCGAGCAGCGCCCGAGCAGCTCGGCGCATCATGTCCACGCTCGTCGACTCAAAGGGTGGGTTCTGCATGTGCATCAAGCCGGCCTGGCTCTGCTGGAACTGCGTGGCGGCCAGGCTGTCCTCCAAGAAGCCCAGCAAGTTGCCAATGCTGCCCTTCTGCACAGCAATCGCTCTTGCTGCCAGGCTGTCCCCCTGTGCCAAGTTGGCCAGTAGTACCACAGCCATCTCTCGACACACCGGGTTCTTTCTGTCACTAAGGAAACGCACCATGGTGCTGTACAGCTTCTCCAAGCGACTGAAGGGGGGAGTTGCAAGAATCAAATCCACATTGTTGTCCTGGATGCTGAGTTTGCTGAGTGTTTCCAAAACCAGTCTCTGAGGGGAGAGGACAGCATTTGGCCCCAGCGTTGGAAAGGGATCCTGGGCCTCTGCTGACGGACAGACCGCCCAGTGGAGGAGTCCATCCAGGATAGGCAAACAGATGCTTTCTGGGTAAGGGGAGAGGTCCAGCTGGCCAGAAATGTTGGCCAACGTGACCAGTGTGTTTTCACGCAGCATCTCCAAGCAGTCCCACCACCACTCCACCTTGTTGCAGCTCACCCCTTGGTCCTGCTCCTCCTCTTTCTCGTAGGTCAGGGGTGCCTGCTTGCGCTCTGGATGCTTGTGGTGTAGGAGAATCAGTTTCCCTAGAATCAGCAGCAGCCCGGGGTGTTTAGACATTTCAAAGTCATTGCCCGGCACAAACGATAAACTCCTGATGATATTAGAGACACAGATGCAGCGCTTCGCCAGAGAGTCCTGCCAGTCTAGGAGGGTGCAGAGAGGTGTCTCGTCTTTACTATGAGGTTCGTCCTCCAGAATTTTTATATTTCTGTGGCTCTGAGCTGGACTAATGCCGAATGGAAACTTGCTGCTTTCCTTCGCAGTTTCTGAAGCTTTGACCTCTTCCTCCTCCCCTGACAGGGAGCCCGGACGTGCCGAAAGCATGTCGTCCATGGTGGCAGTTATCCTCTTCTCCGAGGAGCTGTCAGAAGGAAGGGTCTCTCCTTCCCTAGTGCTCGGATTGCTCTCAGCTGCTGAACGTTTCCTCAAGACAGAGTTGCAGGAAGCTCGTTTGTGAGTCAAAGGTAGCTCCATCTTGCTCTCAAAGTGGGTCTGAATGTGCTCGGTGGTATCTCCGCCACCGATCCGCCAGTGCAGCAGTCCACTGTCGAACTCCTGCACTCGCCCCAGCTTGTCTGAATAATCTACCACAAACGGGTCATTTTTCTGCACGACCTTGACTGGAAGCTTGTCAAATTTACTAACTAGTTTCTCCTCGCTGCTCTCTAGAGGTACTTTGTCCTTGCCTGAAAACGCAGCCTCCTCCTCTTCCTCGTCCTCTTCCTCCTCCTCACAGTTCAGGCTCCGTGGTTCGTCATCCTCCTCCCCTTCTTCATGAGAGGAAGATGAAGATCTGCAGAACCTTTCGGGATCTAATAGTGTTCTTTGCCCTGGGTCTCCCACCTCATATTCCTTCAGGATTCCAAAGATCTCGATCAGGCAGCGCCGGAAATACTCCACCAAGAGTTCCAGCAAGCCTGGCAGCTACAAGGGAGGAGAAAAACAAGAGGGGAAGGAAGGAAGGGAACAGTGATCAGAAAACAACATGGGCCACTATGAGCAACTGGGAAAGCAGTTCATAAAGGGCAAAGAATTTAGTTTAAGCAGCGCTGTTAATTAATGGGATCTTTTCATGCTGGCAAGTAAACTGTTTGCAAAAGAGAGCCCTCCGTCCTCTGAGAAAAGAACAATGTGAAAACAGACACTGACTGTCAGTATCCAACCCGCCCAACTCCACACACACATACCTGTACAAACAAACGTGGCTCTTGGTTCCCTTTCCTCTCTGGTTAATACACAGGAAGGAGAAGGGCAATGCTAAGCAAAATAGCCTTTAGGGGACTGTGGAATGGGTTCTACAACAGCCACATTTGGCAACGTGGCCACTAACAGACAGGCTGGGCCTCCAGACTGGCACCCAAGGCCTTGCTGTGCACTGACCCAGAGGGAAAGACAGAGCTGGAGGGAAAGTCATCAAAACCAGAACATACAACCTCCAGCCCTTCACAATGACCTCGCTACAAAGCCCATTTTGGCCTCCCCACCGTTCTTCCCCTTCTGTTTTAGAGGAATATTCCCCTCTGTGTTAGAGGCAATGTGTCTCACCAGAGAGGAGACAGCACGCACTTGCACGCCAACAAAATGTAAATACACAGGGCAGTGAGTAACCAGCATACAGCTCCCTGGACCTGGAGCACTCTTCAGACCTCCACAGGTAGAGGGACACCTGGGAATATGGTCCTACAAGGGCATGAGCTGCTCTTTGCTATCTCATTGACAGAAAACTGTACCAAATTAGCACTTCAAAGACCTGCATCAGAGAGCATCTGCACCCACCTGGCTGAGGTTGAAGGTCATTATGCTGTTGTCATCATAGAGCAGGATGTTTATGGTATCTAAGGCCCACGTACTTTCAGCTAGCAGCCCGGACTTCAGAGACATCATCACTCTCCAGGCTTCAGGAGTTCCTGTAATATAAACACACGATACTTCCAGCTCCTGGAGTTTAAAAACAAAAAGGAGATACTTGATACTGCTTTCTGGTCCCACGAAGAGCAAAGCCTGCTTAAGATGTTGTACAGACTGTATGCAAAAGCAACCTCTCTGCAGACAACGCCGAGCACAAACATTATGTCTGATAACACAACTAACTTGCAATGCACACCCTGTATAAAGCCAGCAGAGCCCTACTGTTTGGCAGTGCTACACCGGAGAGTAACGGCAGCACCCACCCTTTGATGGGCACAAGCAGAAAAGCAGGAGTTTCCTCTTACCAATATCTTTTGCTGTCAGCCGCCTCCTTTGCTTCAGTACAGGTTGCGTAGCTTCTACTGATCCCGGAGGGAAGGTGATGTCTCGTCGGATCATGGGAGGCTGTACAGCTGCTGGTGTTATATGCGAGGCCGGGACTGGTGGTCCTGCCTTCTGCATTTTCATCCCCGAGTGCAGGAATGGAGATTTACTGGGAGAAGTGCGATTCTCCAGAGGTCTGGGCAGAGGTGCTGGGCTGGATACCTGAGGAATGTGATTCTGCATGCTAGGAGGGGTCTGGTAGTTAGACTGAGGGGGCCTGGTCATCGGGGGCACGGGGGCAGAGGGACCATAAGGAGGTTGCCGGTTCCCGTGGGAGGACCACGGTCCCTCGTGGTTTACCCTCTGTTCTGAATGCAGAATTTCATCTGTTCGAGTCACTCCGTGATAAGCAGGCCCCTGGGGCGCAGAGCCGGTGCTCTGCCGATTTGGATAGCTGTACCCTATTTCGTTGCGCCCTTGCCACATGGCGCCTTGCTGGGGGCCCTCTGGAGCAGACTGGATGGGGCCACCCATCATCTGAGGAGGCATATTTTGCTGAGCATTGGAGCCCGGGGGAGCCGAGACCCTGTCTCTGCCAAATTGGAATGGGAACTGGTTCTGTGGCCCTCCGGCAGATCGGCGGTCAGCAGCAGGGTATGTACTCCCATACTGGTTATACAAGTCCTGCTGGGGAGACGGCTGCGCAGTTTGCTGCTGGCTCGGCTGCTGGGTCTGTGCTGGAGGCAGCTGCTGCTGCGTCTGCCCCTGCCCGGCGCTGTACGGGACGTTGTACATCTCCCCTTCGTGCCGCTTGGCGGGCGGGCCGTAGCTGCCATCCATCGGTCGCTTGTAGTTCTAGGTGGAAAAAGAAAAGGCATCGACAAGGTGAGATTGTCTAGGCAGAAACAGGCAACCCGACCTCGGTGGGTAGGAATGCTCAGAGCCAGAGGACCTGCTCCACAGCATCGCCTGTACGAGGGCAAGACTTGTCTCGTAGCTAGTTAGCCATATCCACTGCGAGTTGGATCAGTCTTTCAGTTTTACAAGCCAAGACCAATTCCTTGTGGCTGGCTGCGTAGTTTCCTTGTGGGTTCTACAAGGATGCCTCAAGGGCAGAAATCTGCCCACAGAAAGGACTTTCCTGTAGAAAAGACCAGGCTCCACCATACGTTCACCACAAACCATACTGTGTACAGGTATTTGTATCCTTTCAAGTCCAGGAATTTTATCAGACCCTTGGTTTCTTAGAAAACAGATTTCTGCTGAAGTATCAAACAAGATACGTTAAAAACTGTTGTACTTCCTGCTTCTTCCTTTCCTGTAGATTTCAAAACATGTCAACGAAAGGAGCAAGAACTATTCTCCCCCCCGCTTCTTTTAAGTGCAAAAAGAGAAAGCAGTCAATTGCTGAGACAAAATTAAAATCCACGATCTCTCTTGCCTCCAAGGATCTGTGCTCTGTTATACAGTCAACTCAGCAGCTCTACTGTCATGACTGGCTTCAGATGGAGCTCTAGGGCTTCAAAGATGACAAGTACCAGAGTAACTCGAACTCTTGGCTCACAGCCCCATGGCTCTGGTTGCAGAGCCAAACTGCAGAGCAGTTGGAATTATTCTTAGCACAGCTCTGCAAGTGCCCTCTCTATACTCTCCTAAACTAGAGGGCTCAAAATTATCATGAAAACATTATGGGTCTTGGCACTGATACCAACAGCAAGTCATATATAAGGATTAAGGAAAGAGATACACATCCATTCAAACTCTGCCCTGAAAGAAAGTTGATAGTTTTGAGGAAAACAAGTAAAAAGCAGTGGGGCACTGCAGGTGTGCAGGCAGGCCCAGAGCCTTTATCTGCAGGTTCAGTAGAGACAAAAAAATCCTGGGTTGCCCAGAATGATGAAAGATCTATTCCTAACAAGATCATTTCATCACTTTTACCAAGAAGCATTACAGAAACAGTACGGGACTCAGACACTTCTAGAGGAGCCCAGTAAAGCTTCCTAATCTTCCGTTCCCTGGCCAGAGCATGCACATCTATGAATTACACAAGCTGCATTCTCACAATATTCTATTTTCCTAGCACAACACTGGAAACGCTAATTAAAACGTCCTTTAACCTATTTGGAAACTGGCAAGAAAGCCTCCTGTACAGGGTTCTTAATTCTGTCCAACACCTACACATTTATAAAGCAGACAGCACAGAGTTTTCATCACCCTCCTTTTATCCACTTTGCACATATAAAACTCCTCGTTTCTGGTAACCTACCTGCTGTTGCTGTTGATACATGGTAGTTTGCTGGCTAGGGAAGGGGCTGCCCGAGGATGTGCCTTGAGAGGAGAATTGATTGCCATAGGAATCATGTCTAGAGAAGAAAGAGACGCGTTATTTTTCTCATCAGATACACGCTTCACTTTCAGTCTCAGAGCTCTTGAACTGGGAAGAGCTGTTTGTGGCAACATCCCACACACACCTTTGCTGCTGCTGTTGCTGCTGCGGGTAGCGGCTGGGAGAATACATCCCCGATTCCGGGGTGGAAGGCATGATGTTTGGCTGCGGAGTTCCAGCTGCTAAGTTGCCCTCAGGTCCCATGCCAGGCTCCGTCCTACATGGAAACAAACAGAAGAAAACCATACATCTGCTTAGATTCATCTCAGTTGGAAAAGGGTGGTCAGAAAAGTCACAGCAGCAATTACAAAGTAATCGTTTCATGTGAATCAAGCAAGTCAGGATTTCCCTGGGTGCAAGTACCCACCTCACTCTGTCGTAAGGACCTCCGTAGGGATAGTGTGGCCGCTGTCCCATGGCCATGTTACCCATCCCTGGACCTGCAGCACGATTGTAAGGGTCACCCATACCACTGTTGGGGCCCTGCCCTGAGGACATGAAGGGATCGCTTCCTGGAGCTGAAAGATTGAAAGAAGGATCGATAAACATGTTAATCTCTGCAATAGAGAGATGCATCCCTTCTTTTGTGGAAGAAGGGCAAGCAGAAGGCTCCCACAGCACATTCCAGCCAGATTCAGGCATTAGTGCTCGCAGAGAAAAGGGAGAGCAGCACACGTGGACTTCCTCACCTTTCCTCATACTGCTGTAAGGATCTTTATTTGGCTCATAAGACATGCGACCCATCATGTCGGAGGTATTCATGCTGGGCTGGTACCCTGGATTTGGAGTCATGGAGTTCCGCTTCTGGAACGTGGGATCACTGCCATCTGTAAAGGCATCCTGAAGGCCCACCGAGTTACTCCTGATTAAAAAAAAACAAAAAACAACACACATCAGAAACACAGGACTATAGAGATCTGCAACGCTTCAAGATTCTTCTCCCCACACATTCCCTCTCAGTTGTTGGGTCCCCTAGAAGATCCGTGGTCATGCTCCTCCAACAGAGGCATGAAGAACTGCCCTTCTACAATACTATCCTCAGCCCCAGTCTCAAAGGCAACGATTATTCACACACACAGTCAACACTGTTGCTGTGAGCCATTAACAAAGGGCAAAGCCAAGGAGCCCCATCAAAACAGGCACTTAAGGCTCCAGCCATCTGTGGTAGCGATGCTGAAGCAACCTCACAGTCACAGCTTGTGTCCAGCATGGTGGAGGAGGGTGCGGTGGTTTTGTACCTGATGCCTGGCAAAGGGGGCATCTGACTGTGTGGCGTAGATGCTGGAGTTGGTGGCTTCAAGTCTCCTCCTTCTGCCATGGAGCTGCTGGTGGACTGAGGTGTCTGAGGCCCCTGCATCGAGCCTGAACCCGCTGCAAGAACAGAAACGTGGTGTGAGCAGCTCTGCACCCTACAGAGGTAACCCAGAACCTCCCAGAACATCAGCCTCTAGAACAGTGAATAGTCCTTGAAGAAGGAGATGGATGAAACATGGCCAAAACTTCAAGGAGTTCAATGCTTACAAGGACACGGTGGGCCAGACCTCCCAGAAGAACCCCGTATAGTAATGTAAAGCTGAGGACATGTTAGTATGTATCACTACTTCACTTTGTTCCTTTTTACACACCACCACATCACCCTGTCACTGTGCTGAGCTGCCCAAACTCTCCAGCTTCAAAGGCTGAGGCTCTACAGTGTGGTAAGGAACGCGTTGCTTCTTGCCAAGGGACAACCCTTGACCCCTCACCATCACATTATTCTCTTTCTACCCAAGGGAAGGTGGGTTTGAGCCCTCTCCTGTGATACTTCCAATCTTTGCAAGCCATGGGAACTGCAGGACTGCTGCTGAAGTCACTGTAACTATAACAAGGCTCCTCTGTCTGCTCTGCCCTTGCACTGGGGTTAGCTCATGCAGGTGAATTCGAGCACCACTCCCAAGGATTCCTGGAACAGGGAATGCCGGAGATGCCGGATCTTTCACCGAATGCCGAAACCTGCCCAGCAAGTTCCCCGGCTCGGAGGGGTTGCTCTACGCTCCGGTAAGCTTTCATCAAAACTCCACTAAGCTTTCATCAAAACTCTCGGCCATGGTGTGTAATCCAGCAGTGCCGGAGCTCCAGGAGCTCTGCTCTGCCCCTGGATCCCTGTGACAGTGGCAGCTCTCAGGTTTATACGCTCCTGGCAGCTGGCAAGAGCTGAACTCTTAATTAATGTTTCCATTAGTTACCATCCCCAGCACCCGATATCCCTCAGCTTCAGCCCTGCTGGCTGATGACTCATTTCAGCTATTCATTAAAATCCTCCGAGGTCACGTCCAGGGCATGTTTGTTTACACCCCACCTTCCTGGCACCCTGTCCTCCTTCTCGGCGACTCCCTCCCAGCCCGGGGAGGTCTCAGCAGAAGGAAGGGCAGAGGCAGGCCCAGCGGGGAGTTTCATTCATGAGCTCTCCCCGCCGCCCTCCTTCCCTCGGCGGCAGCGGTTCAGTTCCGCTCGCTTCCCCCAGGAATTCGCTGCTCGTCTCCGCGCCGCCTTACAAATGCTGGCATCGGCAGGAAGAGGCCCCGAGACATTCCCCGCGTCGCTGCCATTTGGTGTTTGTCCCCACCCCCCGCTGTCCCTCCCACTCACAAATTTACACACGGTTGGAGCTGGGCCAGCTCCGTGCTCTGGGAATTAAAACCCAACGGCAGGCTGATTACGCCTCCCCGGGGACACGCTGCAGTTTGCGAGTGGGAACCCAAGATGGTTCATGGCAAACCCATGCTGAGTGCCCACAAGGCAATCCCCAGTCCACTTCAGAGGCCTTTCTGTAAACACTTTTGTTTTCTGAGGGTTGTGAACGCCGCCTGCATGGAAAGTGGCTCGGTCGCTAGGAGCGCAGCCCGGACCAGTGGCCAACAGATCCTCTACGGCCACCACAAGCGGGCTGTGCACGACCACGTGGCATCACCTCCACCATTCACCAACTTCTGAAAAGTTAATTTTTATGGAATAGGCTCAAACAAAGCGTAAGCCAACAGGTTATGAAGTCTGCAAGGAAAGCAAAGTCACCCATGTCAGCGTGGGATGACGGAGCCCCTCAGCCAAATGATGGGATTCCAAAATGCACCACTTCTGGCACTTATTTTTCAAACAGGGAAGTTATCCCCCAGGAATGGGAACTCCTCTCTCCGTGCAAGTCTGGAGGATGCTGCTCAAAGGGCCTCAGGCACCCCTGAAGAGCTGTGCCCACTGGGACTCAATGTTCCTCCATGGCTCTTAGGTCTGGAGCTAAGGATGGGAGAGCCCTTTGAGCTGTGCCCTTCATCCTCGTTCCTGCTAATCCAGGGGGGCAAGAGAGAAGAAGAAAAGGAGAACGAAAGAGGAGCTAAGTGATAAGGCTGAAAGGGTCACAGCAACCATGCTGCAGTGCTGTTTCTGCATACTCCTGGCTGCAGGAGTCTGGAGTAAGATAAGCGGTGAGAGCAGTTTAAAGAGGAAATAGAGAACAGTCCTCACACAGGATGGACTCACAAACTGATGGACTAAGTCAACAGGGCTGCACAACCATGCAGAGTTTGGGATAGCAACCCTGTGAATTCCTACTGCCGATGTGCTGAAGGTATCAGCTGTACCACAGCCCTAGAAGGCAAACTCAGGACCTGCACATACCACCACATCAGCTAATAAATAAATAAATAAAACTGATGCACCATCTAATCCATTCTGACAGGCACCTAGTTCTGCAAGAAGTTTTTAGTGGCTTCCTTAACATCTCAGACCTCTCCAAATAAACTCCAAATGCTTTTAACTTCTTTGTTCCACTGCCTGGTACCTCAGGGGGAAACAAAGAGGTTTTGGAAAGAAAGTGAGGAGGGATTCGGGTTCTAGTTTAAGTGGAACTCAGACACCACTTTAGACAGAAGTTTAGTCTAATGACATGAAAGTCATTTTATCTTGCAGAATACACCAAGATCGAATCTACACTGGGACAGGTTTCCTGACTGGTAAAAAGATATTATTATTATTATTTTAAGAAAAACTCTGTAACCGAGAGGATAGATAGATATAGCTGTTAACAGTATATTTGGACAGGCACACTTTCAATCAAGGGCTTAACAAGGCTGAGACAACTGCAGTACAATCAAAAAAGGGTTCATTATTCCACTCCTCCAGAGCTAGACTAAGATGATGCCAAGCTTCAGCACCAAAAAGGCTTTTTTTTTTTTCTCTTCCAAACATTACAGGAGCTTCAAAGCATCAAAGTTTTTGTTTCACCTACAAGAACAAGCTCCTGACCAGAAAAGGCATCTGAGAGTTGTACTTATAAGACAAGCTGGAAAACTGAAGCATAAGTGGTTGGCAAGTTCAGCAGCAATTCAAGCAACGATCTCAATGCAAATGAGACAAATGATCAGACTTTCCAAAGACTAAAGAGTACAGCATGCACTGCTAGCCCGGCCTTTTTTTTTTTTTTTAAACAAATCTGAATTGAACACTATGCTAAATATTCAGAAACTGGAGCACCCCACCAGATTTAAACAACAGCGTAGGGATTAATGAATTATTAACTTTTTAGAAGTTCATTTTAAAGGGCTTAAATTCTAGAGCATTTAACTCATAACAGGCTTACAAAGCTCTCTGGGTGCAAAGCCTCTGAAAGTCCTCACTGTCTCCTGCTGAAGACAGAAAGAAGTAATTCATGAGGAAGATGAGTGCACACCCACACCAACCGTTTACTCCCAGAAGGTAGAACTCACATAATCAAAACAAGTACAACTTTTTCTAGAAGTTCCCAAAGCTAAGCAGAAACAAGGGATGCTGTTAGAGTAAGCAGAGAACACCTTGAAGATCTGACTCTAGACTTCTCTCTCCTTCAGATTCTTTTAAGGCTGTGATGGACTGGTAAGCTTAGATGTATATGTACATATGTTTTTCTTCTTCATATGCCTAGTTACAGAGGTGGGACACAAAACTAAACTACCCCAACAGGCTCAACTTATATCCAGTATCATTAGCTCCCACATCACAAAAGTATTCAATCTACACATCCAGAGAACATCCAATTAAAAGCAGACATGGGGGCTTTGTGGAAGCTTGGAACCAGCCTGACCCACGGCACGAGGAGTCAGGCATGCAGTTCTAGAGATCTGGTTCAAACATTGATTTCACACTTTAAACCAGTGTCCAAACTCACCTGGAGAAGGAGGCTGTATCTTAGTCTGAGACTTCTTTGAATCGGCAGCTGCAAAGATATCTGGAGGGGGGTCTTCACCTCGCTCAATCTTGCACTCAAAGGCATAGAGACACTGGATGTACTGCTTCTTCAAAGAACTAGCTGCACTGCTGGACGTGCCCACATTGAGATTTGTGGCTAACTCGCGCCATTTCTTGTTTTTGTTGACCTGCACAACCAAACAAGAGGCTCTAAACTCAAAATCCCAGCTACAGCTCCTCCAAGAATTTTTCTGGGGAGAAATCATCACTTGCCATCTAAAACAAAGGATTCAGTAAGGGCTAAGCAGAGCAGATACAGTTGCATTCAAAACCAAAAACTAGTACACTCTCTTCCTCACCTACAGAAAACTTTTCAAACAGGAAGGGATAACAACAAGTAGCAAATCAAATTAGCCATGAGGTCAGTTAACAGCCAGATGCAAAGACAAAGACAGTGTCACCGGTCTTTGCAATGGATAAAGCTGGGAAAAAGAGCTCTTAAGTTGAATCTCACCACAGACTGTTCTTAACCAGACAATGGGAGAGCAGACATTTGGCTTGCTTAGAGGATCCTGGGTTTTATAAGCATTATTAAAAATAAATAAATAAAAGAAACAGCTAAATTGAAAGCCATGGTTTACATCTAGCTACGTAGTTAACTTAGAACTCTGCTGCCTATTGACTTGTGACTGCCAAGCAGTGGGCAGCCCTGAACACAAAGGTACTGTCATCACTGGTTGCTCTTCACTCACCTGAGTCAATCCTCCAATCTCCTTCACTGAGATGTAGAGCCGGTAAAGGTCCAAGGGTTTTCTGCCAACTGCTGGGAGGTTTGTCATGCCCATGGCCTTCTCTTCAGTGAAGGCCAGGTAACGATCTACCCATATCTTCCTCTCAGGCTCGCCACCCAGCTCATAGAGTTTGGTGATCTTCTCATTGGTCGTAGTAGAGGAACTGGACTTCTAGGAGAAGGAAACATATCAGGACTGAGCAGCACAAAACCAGCTAGCTTACATCCAAGGTGGGTTCAAAAAGCAGCCAGGTAAGAGTGCAAGGTTCTGCTGTTATACTGAGAACAGCTTAATATTAGACCCACACTTGTCTCAGATCAATGTCAGTCTAAAAGATGAGCATTACTCAACAAAGGTATCAAGAAACCAGCTGCTACCCAGGGAATTCATGGAGTATGTATCTTGAAAAAGCTTCACAAATGCTGTAGAAACCAACCAAACCTCAGAGACTTCACTGAGCTATCTCAGAGACCCTTTGTGGGCACATTTGCTCTAGATATACCTATATGAGGAAACATCTAAGCCAACTGCAAATGAGATTCCCCATAGCTGTGCTCTCTGCCATGGTGAATACTGCCCTCTGGTTAGCCTCTCCTCTTACCCAAGCGGTAGATGCCAGAATAAACTGACGCTGAAGACAGCAGAGGAGGAAAAACAAACACACCCCAAAGAAAAATAAAAGATTAGAGGCAACTATTTAATGAATGTGTGTGAGGAGTCCCCCACAAAGACGGTCGCTCTTCCCTTCCCCATTTACTGACAGAAGTGCAGAAATCTCCAGCTACCCAGATGCGATGCGAGTTCCTGTATCACTTCGCTACTGCTGGCACACCAGGATCCAGGAAGACTGTCTGATATGGCATTAACGTATCCCACAAACATGGAATGTGGGTTTGCAGCTACCAAGCGTGACTATTGCACACTAGTTCCTACATGGCTGTGTAGGATCCATTGCATCGTCTTAGTGTTTATTACTAGGACTTGCTATCAGAAGTCCCATCAATTTTCTCTGGGCCAGATTTGAGATACCTACTAGAGAGCTTAAAGCCAGTCTTGATCTAAAAAGGGCATTACAGATGCTGACGCACCATCCTGAGTGTTAAGTCAGCCAGCATGTTTATTAGGATGTCATAGGGCTAACACGTGACATTGGCTCTTTGGGGAAACAGTTTATATCACAAATGGAAGTAAAATTAATATTCCTGAACTCAAGAGCACTACCTATGCCCTTCACGTTCTGGAGGGATGCCCACTAGCATGAGACGATTCTTGAACAGGGCAGGCCATGCAGACAGAGCAACCCTTAGTTACAGCTTCCAGCATCTTCTAGCCTGAGAGCGTTCAAGCCCTTGTTTCCCATAAACAGAAAGGCAGATGCCAGAACACATGAGCAGAAGGGAGAGACCCTCTGAACCTTCATGCAGGCTCCTGTTACAGGTGTTAAATTTGCAGAGCATGTATTTTCCTTGAGGTAGCAACAGAGGAGAGTAAGGGGTGAGAAACGGCTTTTTTTTTTTTGGTGGTTCTTTTGAAACTGGTAGCAGTAATGCAAAGAAAAATACTCCTTGAAGAACTTGCTTGCCTCCTTCTGGCTTTAATAAAAGACTAGTAAGAGGTCTGTTTGTGAAACAACACACTTCAGCGTGCCACCTCCCAGCTGAGAGGTGATAACTGACTCCAAGCCTACACCAGAAACAAACTCGGGTCTGTTTACACTTCTTTCACAGTTTCACTGGGACAGGTGATAATTCCTAGAACTACCCAGTTGTTTTGCAAGCGAGCTTGATTACTCGTCAAGGACTAGGAAACACTCCCGCAAGCCCTGGAAGGAATAGACACTCCCCTTCACTTCTGAACGGTTTATGAGTCACAGAAGTGGGATGCTCAACTGTTTGAACCTTTTAAATAAATCCTGAAGAACCTCTCGGAACCACTGGCACAGCTCAAGCACAGCCCTTTGGGCATGATGCCTCAAGTGCAACTCACGTTGAATCTCCTTACATCGAACACAAAAATCGCATGTTCCTCCCAGTTAATAAAACCAAGACTGGCCCAGGATCTAAATGGGAACATACAGACATCTGGAGAAGGATATGGAGAACAGCACTTCATGCCAGCTTGCTTAAACTGAACAGGAGATGCCAGCATATGCCACTCTCCAAAAGATAACACATCCCAGAAGGGGACATCCCACTCAATCGCCACACTCTTGAGTTGGGAATCATGGCCACATGTAGCAGCCAGATCACATACTAACTACATGGAAAACCATGCTCATGAGATGTTTTTTCAGGGTAGAAGGCAAATCAAATTAGGTTTCTCTCAGGAACCGCATTCACTAATAGATACACACACTGTGTCATTGTAAAACACAAACAAAGAAGCGGCATTTTACCTTTGACTTGGATTCTGCTTTTGGCGTCCCATCGGCCTTATTGTTCATTTTAGTTGCAGGCGTTAGTTTGACATCCGCAAGACCCATCATTTCAGGACTTGCTGCCATCCCTAGGAAATTCAGAGAATCTTTTACACTGATGCTCAATCCAGTACCATGAAGTCAATGAAGCGCTCAAGTGTCAGCACTGCCTTACCTGCAGAGTTGTTGGCCATATTCCCACCCATCGGATAGGGTGGGCCCTGGGGATTTATCATGCCTGCCATGCTGTTAATTCCCTGCCCATAAGGAGGTCCAGTGCCCATCATTCCTCCTTGGTTCATGTTGGGATAACCAGGAGGCCTAGAAAAGGCAAAGGAGAGAGAGACGTTTACTCCAAATAGTAACCATTAAAATCTTGCCTTCTAACAAAACAGGTTTACTAGAAGCAGCATTCTACAACAGAAATGGAGATCACTTTTCCAGCAAAAGACCAAAGATCAGGTGCTTCTTCAAAAGCTTAACCACTCTTAGAGCCTTAACCTCACTCTCAAAAGAAAAGGGGATGCAGCCCATTTTGAAAGAGGGACTTCAGTTCTAAACATTTTCACTCAATCTTCATCCTCAAACTGAACTTTCAGATGTTAAGTCACCTTTACAAGGAAGAAAGAATCTGCAAATACTGCAGCCCTGCACATTTAAGTAAGAATACATTTGTGCAGGTGGACAGGGTAGTGCCCCAGCCTTCTTTAATGACTTTTCTCTCCTTTTTGTTACCCACACAAGCTGCATTGTTGTACATGTATCAGAAAAGCTCATACACAACCGTCGCTCGGACACATTATTCAAACAGACAGACTTTGATGCCTTTATTGGCGTTCAGAAACTGACCTCCTAGCAGTAGTAGGTAACATCAGACAGAAGATTGTGTGGAAAAAAAAACACTAGGATAAAGAGCACAATGCCTAGTCAGACCACAAATGCATCTAAATCTAACAGCTTTGTTAGGGAAACCCAATTTATAAGCAAGTTCATGGCTCTCATGACGTTCTGGTAGGCCACATACAACTGCTCTGAAATGTGCAATTAAAAAAAAAAAACAACACAGAAAATAGTTGCAAAGTTCAGTGCTGAATTCCAGCTCCTTTCCCCACAGCAGCTCATCAAAGCCCTAAAAGGAAGAAGTTCATTACACTGGACAAGTAATGCCTTGGTTCAGACAAATGCAGCTGGATGGCTGTCTGCTAGATTTATGGGCTTTACCACACACACAGCATCTTTTAAGTCACTCATGCAACAAAGTAGACCAGAAAGCCAAAACAATTTAAGGGATCTCAAAGTTAAACAGATTTCAGATTTCACCAATGAATATGAAAAGTTCCCTAAGTAGATCATTAGTGACATATTAAAATGCACTGTTTATTCAAGCTTTATGCCTTTTTTTAAAAAACAAACAAACAAACAAAAAAAAACAGTCAAGATGGATGAAAATGCCTTAAAACTTTAAGGAAGTGTAGGTTCACTATACCTACAACGCTGGGTTATTTAATTTGAAATCCAGATATGACACAGAGGATTTTGGCTTTAACACTTTGACAGAGGGAAATTTCACTCCTTACCTGTTCTGGATGGAGTTGGCAGCAGCATGCATGGCAGCAGCAGCTGCTTCTTGTGCTTTGCGATTCATGCCACCTGGTGGGGGGCACATTCCTGTCCCCACCTGAGGAGGCATATTCGCCATGTTAGGTCCGTACGGTCTGTTCCCCATGGTGGCATGGCTCATCCTCCCTGGAGGAAGCCCAGTGTATGGTGGCACACCAGTCTGCCCATGCATCTGGCTCCCTGCTCCCATTGGGTTCATGCTTCCTCCCATTCCTGGACTGGGATAGTTGGCATTGGACATAGCATTGTAGTTTGGCTGCCTGGGATAACCTCCTAAGGAGATGAAAAGAGGGGAAGGCAACATCATTCAACTAGTTAAGTTTATGAATCACCATAAAAATCTTCTATCAGCAAATATTTAAAGATCACTAACAGAGATGAGGGGGAGTGTTAACACCTCAACAAAAAGTCAAAGTACTTGGATATAAGCCACGTAAAATGTGTTTTGACACAGCTAAGTAACAACATCTATTCAAAAGCTGTCTGAAACTCTCCCAAACCTCAACTAAGCAGAGTGAGCTAAATGGCCCAGGACAGGATGTAAAAAACTCACTTAGCCCTTTCCAAAATATACAACGCCCGTTTTAATTCCCCTCCAAAGAGAACTGGCTCTTCTTTTCTACATCTGCACAATACTACCTACGTCTTTTTAAATCAGGGGAAAGATGCTACATTAATAATTACAACTTGCACTGAAAGCAACATAGTTCATGAATCTCAACGTGATACACGAAGTACAGTTCCTTCCAGCCCATAAGCAGCGTACTGTTTTGCATTACCCACGCGTTAGGAGACAGCTGAAAACAATTTATCAAAAGGCAAGATGTTACAACAGACAGAGGCCTTTCATATTCACGGAGCTCAGTTTCCACCTTGAGAAGCCGGCCATGCCTCACCTTGAGGTCCGTACTGCCCACCCTGGGGTCCGTAGCTTCCCATGGAGTTCTGCTGGTATGGCCCCATGCCAGCGTGCATCTGTCCTCCAGAGGACTGCCGGGGAGATAAGGCTGAGCCAGGCTGGGGTGAGCTGTACTGGGGCATCTGAGGATTCCTCTGCAAATAACCTGGTCACCCAGCGAGAGGAGCAGACAATTATTAAAGTACCCAGAGATGCCACTGGACATGCATGTTCTTAGGAAGCAATTCACAGGACCCACTAACAAAATCCTTCCAGCAACAGACTAAACAGATTTTACAGTAGTTATTATTAAGGTGCCAATGTTATCCACTAAGATAACAAATTCAATTTCCCGTTTTAACCAGGAAAAAAAAATCTTGGCATGACAGGAGTAGACAGTACGACTTGGCAAATGCTAGGGACTTTCTGTCATTGTCAGGGTTTTTTTTTTTTTGTTTGCTTGCTTGTTTTCTCTGGGTGACATCTACATACTTTCAGCCATGAAAGCTGAAATTTTACATACATTTTCCTCCACGCTAACCTTATTCTCGTACTAGAAAAAGGCACGTAGTGTTGTTGCGACCATCCCTCATTTTGAAGCTTAAGGTCATACACACCCTGGACAGCTAGCACTCATAGAAAAGAGTTGCAAAAGCCAGAGAAAACACCTTCCAAGCCAAACTACCAGCTTGGATGGAACATTAAGAAGCCACAGGACCATTAACAGTTGAATTTAGTGCAAGGTGCTGAAACACTTGCAGCTGATAAAGCTGGTGCAGCCTTTAAGTGCTATCTCACCACAGAAATCATGTCATCAGACCAGGTAATTTTTAGTTATGCATCTAGTTTTACAAACAATCTGTACAATTAAACCTTTTAACCCAAGTCACATACCTCGATCTTGCGCTATGCTCGACTGGTTCATGGAAGGATGCATGATACTGTCCGATTGGCCACTAGGCGGTCGGGGCGGCATCTGATTGCCTACACCACAAAAAGGAGAGTGGTTAATCACAAAAATTGCACACCACAAAATCCAGGATGCAAGAGTGTTAAAAGCCAGAACTACAAACAGCTTCAGAAGGGTACGTGAGCCGCAGCAAAGAAAAAGAAGAGCAAGATCAGCCACATCAACCCTGCAAAGTAACACTGCTGGTTTGCCAGCCATCCCACCCATTTTGCTTTAAAAGTTACAGGTGTTCTAAAGAAAAAAAAAAAAAAAAAGACCTCAAGATCTCAATAGCCACGTAATACTGACACTGGCCAGTTTCTCCCAGCTGACCATTTTAATTCATTCTCTAGCTGCATGAGACGATTGTACCCAAAGATCAACACGTGCCAGGGAGCGTTACCTGGTACTGCAGCAGGTGAAAGTGGACCAGAACGGGACTGAGCAACACTAGCTGGAGATCCAACAGGGGATGGTGAGGGTCCTCTAATGCCTGGCAGGTGAGGAGAGGTATGTGGAGAGAAAGGAGACTGAGCTGGGTTACTCTGCTCTCCTTGACTGCTGGAAATCCCTGATGTGCTTACTCCAGGACTCAGGGCTCCTTCTGTACCCATGGGTAGATCATCTATTGAACCAGACAGGTCCTGCAACACACAGAGAAACAGATCAGCCAAAAATGAAGAGACATGGGGCTATTCTCTCATATACCATCAAGAAAGACTGCATTTCTCCCTTAGGCATACTACAAATTGAAATCAATGAACTCGGTTCATGTTATTGTCAGTAACGAAGGCTGCTGAAGACCGAAGTAACTGACGAATGTCTCTTATCCTGCTGCCTGTCTCTGAACCTGACAGTTCCCCAGCTGTTTTGCTGAGTGTTCACTGATGGGCCAAACAGTGGCCTAATTCTCCTGCTTGCTTCTTTTAATTCAGTTTAGAGGCAAGAAACTGAAGAATGCATCAACAATACACATAGAGGAGGCAGTCCATGCGATCTTGACTTGGAAGAGAAATGTGGCTCAGCCTCTGAACGACAGAAAACTTCTGCTTCACCATAATTAATTCATAAACCTCATATGAGCTGGGAAACTACTCACTTGAGATGGATAAAAACAAACTAAACAGATTTAAAAGAAAATCATAAAACATTCTTCAGGGTTCCCACTTTCTTCAAAGATAGCAAAAACTAGCAATTACAATATTAGCTTTTAAAGTTCAGCTTTTTTTTTTTTTTTTTTTTTTTTTTTGAAGGCAAGGCTAGAGAATGCCTTTCCTCCTGCATGTATTCACCCTGAAAAAGCACAAAAAGCCTAAGGAAATTGAAATCTCCAGTTGCCACAACAGTGACTGCAAAGCAACAGCACCAAAATTCAGTTGGCAAGTCTGAGAAATGGTTGATACGTCCAAGATAATTATGTGGAAAGCCAAGGTTCATGACTGTCCTGGGTGCTTGATACTAGGGTAAGTTGGCTACTCAGGGTTGGCCTGGAATAAATGAATGAGTCCACAACAGGGTAAGTGTTGAAGTGTTTGAACAGAACACTGGAAGTTTTAACTATTCCGGGGATTAGATCTCTGCCAGAGATTCAAAGGATCGCAGCAGGTGAAGAAATTGCAGAGCAAAGCTTACCAGGCCCTTGCCCACTTTTTGCAAGTCTTTCAGAGCAACCAGCCTCGGATCAGAAGGCTCCAGACTGAGCCCTGAAGGCGTTTTAGATCAAGCTCCTCTAAACAGAATTCAACTGACCAGCACAAACATAGTCAACTTATTTAAAACACCAAAAAGACTGAGCCAACTGAAAAATAACTTGGACGCCTTGGTCTCGTTTACACTGACCGCACAACACCTTGGTTAGCAGCAGTTCAGATGACATTTTCCCAGCTCTGTGCAATGTGGAAGGACCTCAGCCAGACACAGGACACCGCAAACTTATCAGCTGTCAGAAGCGAGAGCCCTATCGCTCTGCTACACCTGTCTGCCAGGTGAGGTGTGAAAAGGCTCTGAGAGCACAGCCCCATCATCTAAGCTGGAGAACACTTCACCTCTTAGGAAGGGGAAAACTGGAGTTAAGGAGGAATAAAAAAAGACCTGGGAAATATCCAACAACCTCATACTTGTTGAGCAGAGACTGGCACTCGGAAGGACAAAGGGGAGAGCTGGGCATCAGCTGCACCACTTTGTTGTCTGCTGCAGTAGGGCAATCTTGTCTATTTTAGCAGCAGAATTGGATCAAAATGCTGGCAAATGCTACATTTGAGCTGGAAATGCCGGTCACTTGATGGGAGGACTTAGTGCATAGTATGCCCTTCCACCCCTTCCATTACTGCTTCTGTTTGAGAGATAATTTCCTGCATGACAGTCTCAGAGGTACATTTGCTTACTTACGAAGCATTATCTTCCTGGGAAAAAAAAAAAAAAAAAAAGAAAAAAAGCTTTGTTTTATTTCAGTAAAAGCTAAAAAAAAAAAATGAGAAAAAGCCTAAAAATAGTGTCTGTGAGGTTTTGTAATTTTCACTACCTTCCTAAGGTAGAAAGAAGCATTGCTCATTTATGCAGCTACTTTTTTTTTTTCCCCCTGGAAAACTTCGACAAAGCCCACATCCCACTAAAGAAACCACCAGAAGTGGGGGGTAAAGAGGGAATTTCCAACATTTTGCATTAAAAGGCATTAACCAACACAAGCAATCAAGAGCTGAACACTCTTCTCTCCTATGCAATTCCTATCTAAGACTGAGATTAATCAGATTTAACTGCAGCTACTGGCATATGATACACCTCTAGGTTCCCCTCTAGTCAAGGAGAGGATCAGAACACCTCCAAGTCAATTCAGCCTGACCTAAAATTGTTTCTAGTAGCTACTGACATTTCCTTTAAGGTACTTTTAGGCTAAATCACCAAACACATCCAAATGCTGTTTTTAGCATCACTGAAATGAAGCTGGAGGCCAAAACCCTCTGCAGCTTTAAAACCCTCACCACAAGCTCACGCAGTTCTGCTGGTCAGCAGTTAAACCT
Organism: Anas acuta; assembly: GCF_963932015.1. Lineage (NCBI taxonomy): Eukaryota > Metazoa > Chordata > Aves > Anseriformes > Anatidae > Anas > Anas acuta. Next base: position 4,700,902 of record NC_088999.1, read on the forward strand.
TCAGACCGGAGGGGCAGAGCTACTACTGCTATTTCACTGAGAGATTTTTAGGCTCAGAAGAAAACCACATTACAAATGTACACCTGAGACAGCACATGGGCATGAAAGGACGGGCACAGGGCAAGCACGCAAGGTGAAGCCTGGAAGTTTCCTTCCATTAGCAGGAGCCTAAGTGAGACGCTTCTCCAAGAGGCAGGAGTCTGCCTCCGAGATCTGGGGAGGTCACCGTTTGCTACGTGGTGTGAGTGATACCCATGCATGTCCCAGGCAGAATAAGAGGATACGATTTGGCAATACCAGGCCAAAAATATCTGTGATACATAAAATGAAGCAGCGTTAAAAACTGTCTGAATATTAACTCCTAAGTAACTAGATAGCAATCTTTGAAGCTGATGTCTTCGACCTTGCCTGTGCATCAAAGCTTACCCTAAGTACTGCAAGTCATTTAAAAACATTCAGTTTTAATTAAGTGGGTTAATACGGGGTTGCTTCAGACATGCAAGCGAGGGCCTCTCTGCATTGCTGGCATACCATCACGGACCTCACATATATGAGAAGTAGGCCTTCTAGCTTTCAGGCTTTGGATCAGCCTCTCAGATAATCAGTTTAAATAAGTTAAAAATGAATTATGTGTAAACCTTTCTTGGATGTTAGGACACGTATGAATTGATACAAGACAGTATCACATAAAGCGAGTAACTCACAAAGCGAATTTCACCTCTACAGATTTGTAAGTTTTATGAATCCCGATAATAAAGTCATTTCCCAGCAAAGAAATGTTCCAGCAGCACAGCAGCATTTTCTAAGTGTGTTATCCAGCAGCACTAAGTTTCTCAGAAGTGTGATTCCTGCAAGTGGAAGGAGAGAAGCAGAGACTGGAATGCTTAAGTGCAAGCAGCTAATCAGTAAGGAGCTGTTTTCCACCTATCAAGTTGTTTTCTCAGGATGCCAACCATCAAGACACGGTGTTTTTCTAACTAGATCTAAAGGACACCCTCCAACTTTGATATCCCATTTACTCAAGTGCACCACGAACTAGGGGGAAAGGAAATCTCTCAACCTCTCAGCAGACTGTTTTAACGACAGTTACAGCAGAGAAGCCTTAAAGGAAAAAAAAAAAAAAAAAGGAAAACCTCGTTGCAATAATGGAGACCTGCTGCTGTCAGTGGGTTCTGGACCAAGTCCAAAGAGGAGAAGGCCAGCGAGGTTTTATTTGCCTCCCGCAGAGCATCAGGAAGAGACCTGGGAAGACGCAGCAGCACCACGAGAAGGGCTCTCCTCTTCCCTCCTCCTGCGAGCGCAGCCAATCGAGCCGAGACAGGAGGTGAGGCTCAACAGCAGTAACTCTGCCAACTTGAAGGAAACGTCAGGGTCTGGAGAATTTCCTCACGTGTTTCCAATGTGTTTTTTATGCATTTTATTGCTCATCTGCCATGCAGATCAAAAACGCTGGAGGGATTCCAACTATTTCGCACAGAATCTCACACTCCAGGCTGGCTGCAGCCCCAAAGCCTGAGTTTCTTCACTTGAAATACTGCCCAGTGTTATTTTGGGATGTGACCTGATAGCGGAAGCCCACAGGGACCCTGAAACGATAACTGTTCCAGCTGCGATTGGTTGCCCAATCCTCACCGATGCCAGCATGGGTTTGTCAGTACTGCTGACAAACAAGGACTCAGCAGCTAACACCTTCTTTTCACACCACAACAAAACCATGCCTGAAATCACACAATCTGGTACCCAAAGGAGGGGGCAGGGGAGTTCATCTATCTCCGGGAGAGGGTTGCAAGTCCTGGCATGACCAACACAAGGGAGCCGCTTCGTTTGTGCTGGAAACAGCGAGGTTTCTTTCATACAACAGGGGAACCACCATTTCGCTATCTGATACGAGCTCATTTGTTAAACAAACACGAAGATGAAACAACGAGAAATACTTCAGATCAAGGTAACAAAACCCCAGAGAACAGATTCAAGGCTCTGCTCCAGCCCACCCCACTGATCTGGAAGAGCAGGAAGACTGACCAGAAAGTAAATTGATCTCCTCGCCGGGGACTGCGAGCTTCCTATGCTGCTCCCCTGCCCATCCCCAGGGTAAGCACGTATGAAAAGTGTGGGGGAAGAGGGAAGGAGCGCAGTCAGGGCCTACAATCATTACGTCTATCAGATCACTAGATAGCACTCAAGGAAATTATGAGCTGGAGACGAGCATGTGGTAGAGGTTATAAATTCTGCAAGGCCAGTTGTTTCCACAAAGATGCTTACAAGCAAGACCACAGCACAATGGCTAAATTTATTTCCCCGATTCTTTCTGGAAGGGAAAAAGCCTCCTCATTGCTTCTGACTAATTGAAATACCTACTTTTGATTCCAATTTCACGTTCTCTGCAGCTTACTTTCCACTCATTCAAGAACTACCGACACCTAAAATTACAAGCTCGTCCTCTCCCTCCCCTTTATTTCCACCCCCAACATACCTCAAGTCCTCTCTACCACAAAAACGACACAGCCGACTGGCAGGCCAGAATCTCCCTGATATTTCTATGAAAACAGACTTGTTCCTCCTTCTGCAGTAAAGACAACTCTATTTTGCATCTTATACCCCACAGAGCAACACATCTCGTAACACCAAGTGGCCTGGAGACCTCACTGTGCTCCATCTACCACATCCTTCAGGTGCACAACACCTCGTAAAGCTGGCTAGAGATTTCCCCAGATCTGACAAAGGGTCCAGGCAAGGCCCTGCAGCCCATCACCACCTTTCTACTTCCAGCTTGTCTCTTTCAGGTTGTTTCCCCAGTAAAAACTAGAAGCTGGAGTAGGGAAACACAACTTAAGCTACAGCAAAAACCATTTAATACTTACTAGGATAGAGTACTCTCCATCTACACCATCTACAGTCTCCCAGGTTTTCTCTCACCAACGCACTAAACAATCAGAAGGGCGTTTTTCGGTCTCCCAGCTGATCCTGCTTACCAGAGGTACACTGGAAAGGTCCCACACTCCTGCAGGCCTCACCTACCACCAGCTCAACTTCACCTGCCACGCTTTCAAATCCTGTCTAAACCCATCAGCACTTACCAACATAAAGGTATCAGTGACGAAGAGGAACATCATTCAGCTCGCTCTCTGCTCTTCTACAGTTGTTAATGTGCAGAGGATAACGGGTCAAGAGCTATGGGATTCTTCCAACACGCTTAGGCTGGACAACAGATGAAGGGGAGGAGGAGAAGGAAGGATGCGCACACAACGCTCTTCCAGCGCAGCCTCTCTCCACGCCTAGACCACCACCAGAACTTACAGCAAGGTCACAACCAGAACCATGGTTACCAAGAGTTCCATTCTGTGACAGGTCTCACCTGGGGAGGAGTAGGTGGCAGAAACCAACAGTGTGTATTTTTAAGTGGTCAGTTTACCTGCTACTGATTCAGAGTTTATACCTCTGTGTGAACTACACTCATCCACATTTCCACGCTACCAAAGACTAATCAAATATAATCAAAATCTAGCAACAATATCAACACGCTTCTTGACCATACACAGCTTTCCTCCTCTGCCACATACCTCTCAGTTTTCACACTCTGAGGAGCTGAAGAGTTTGTTTTTAGTTCACAAGGGAAAGATGACTTTCTCCTGGGTTAAGAAACAAGGATTGCCCAGGAAGATGACTGCTGAGGTAGCATGAGCTGCACAGCACACTTCTGTGCTTCGTGAGAGCTTTTTAAGTTTAAGGCCTTGCCTCTTCTCTCTCTCTTCAAGTAGGGCAAGGCCAGCAATGAGAAGGAACAAAGAGTTTCAATTATACAACGAAATGACTGGGTTTGGCCCCTCAGATTTCTTCTAAGAAGTTCAAACCCTGATCTGAGCAATAAGAGGATTCTCAGGTTCTGCATCATGCTCTTTTGGAAAAAAGCAAAGATCCCAGTTACAAACCTAAGCATGCATAAAAACATCCAGGTTCTATTACATGCCACTTACTCATCCCAGGATGCCTTAAACAAAGGGAAGGTGCTTGACTTTTACTACTTCAGGAAAAAACACCAGCCCAGTAAAACAAGTATGAGGAAGGTAACACTATCAAGGCTCCAGCCTCTGCTAGATGGAGTCCATATTCCCTTCCTCTATGAGGAGTTTAAGCTCCTCTCAGGCATCAGTGCTGACAATTACAAACCTAAGATGGGGACTAGAACATGCAAGAGAGATTTGTGCAGTTTCAGCTCAAAAAAAGAAGCTGAAAAGCTCATTCTTCCAGGCTGGCTTTAGACAAACTGGTAGAAGCTGCTGGCTCTAGCTGCACTGCAGGAAAAAGAGCGTTTGGAAAGGAGGCTGTCAGGAGGAGGGGCTCAGCGTCACACAAGAAATTTTACTCTGATTGCAAAAATAAGCTGCTGTTCTAATCCACCTCAGTAAATCTAGGTGAGTCGGGTCATTTGGCAGAAAGCAGGTACAAAATAAAAAAGGGAGAAAGAGAGACGGAAGTGCTGCTGGCTTTACTACATTCCTGCAACGGGAGACCTTGCAAAACAGCCAGCACTGCTACCGCAGCAGCCATTGATTTTTCAGAGGTCGATACTCCACTCCCACAGATCTGCTCGGCAGGAGCTTTAATCACATCTACTGCTCCTACTCTGTGCCACCCCTCCTTCTCTTCCCCTTCCAAATAAAATTAAAAAAAGAAAAGAAAAAGAGGGGGGGGGTGTCCTCCCCCTCGAAACACTGACCAGATTAACAAATTTCATATTCTGCCTCTTTGGAGAGGAGAGATTCGGAGGCTGTGGTTGCAGCACGAAGTACAGGAGGAGCAATGTGATTCACCCTCAGAACAAGATGTCGCTGCAGGGAAAACCCACAGCGTGGAAAGGTGGTGGTCCCACCCCGGGAGCGCTGGGTGCTCAGCTCTTCTGCAGGACCCTGGGAAACACAGCAGCAAAGCCCCCCAGGAGATAGTTGCCACTTAACCCTTTGAAAGCTGCTCAGCTTCTAAAAGCACTCCCAGGTTTACCTAACCACTGGTACAACAAAGCATTCAAAGCAGCAGCGGAAAGGCTGAAGTTCTGCCTGACACTTTGGCTAGCACAAAAGTTAGCCTGGCCATCCAGCAGCAGCATGCTGAAAAAAAAAAAAAAAAAAAAAAAAAAACAAAAGGGTGAAACTTGAAGCTTCAACAGCGACACCAACCCTGAAATGGGTTGCAGGAAAGAAGCATGCATGACCCAGGCACAGTGAGCAGCGCTATCACAGCAGCAGCAGAGGATGTTCTCAGCAACACTGATTTTTCTATTTTTTTTTTTTGAAGGGTGCTGGGCATGCAGGGGAGCGAGAGCTACAAGTTGACCACATCAATCAGAAAGGCTGGTCCAGCACCAGGCCCTGGGAAGGAAAGTGCAAGTGAGATGCTAGTATGGGTCTCAGGTGACAGACCACAACCTGTTTATTTGAAGAGCCTTTGTTTTTCTTCCAGAGTTTGTTTTTTTTTTTTTTTTGTGTTGTTCTGCTTCGGTCTGAAGACAAAGCCCAGATCATCCAAGAAGCTCAATGCTGTAAGAGGCAGGAAGCTGCCCTCTTATTGCCAGCCGTAAGGATATTCCAACTCCCCAGCAGTGCTTCCTCTGGAAGGCACTTTCCAATCTCTGATGTGTTCAATTTAGACTCCAAAGCATTTAGTCATCTCAGCATGTGATTATGCCACCATGCCAACCACAGGAGCTTGGGTGGGCAAAGAAACGCAGCAAAGGCAGAAATCTGAAATAATTAAAAAAAATTAAAAGGCCCCCGTTAAGACCAATACTTCAGATTTCAAAACAACTCCGCTTTTAGTATTATCATCAGCCTCTGTGAAACAATTAAGAGTGACAGAATCCATTTCTAAAAAAGCATAAAGAAGAAAGATTTTAGGAGGGAACAGGATTTGTTAAGGCAATGGATATTTGCAAGCCTGATGAATCTGGCAGTGCCCTCGCTGGAACGAGCTGGGAAGAGGCAGCCAAAAGCTGGCAGCTGCCTCGGAAAGGCCCCGTACCTGCGGGGAGACAGCGATGGGGCAACACGAGGGCTACGGCTGAGCCCCCCGGCACCGCCAGCTGGGGCAGTTCTAGGGAAATAAGCTTTAATCAGAGCCTGTCTGAAATACTGCTCCCGGGTACCGCTGACCTGGACGGGACAGAGAAACCAAAGAGACGTTTTAAAGGACTGAAAGCAGTTCTGCTCTCGTCCTGGCTCAGAGCAGTGAGCATGCAGGGAAGAGGTAAGCACAGCCATGGCAACCTGGCTCATGCCACGCACTGACGCACACCCACCGCCACCCTCAGGGTCAGGGGTTGCCAGAGCAGTCAATTCCCAGAGATGTCACTTTGTTTCACTTCAGGAAATTGTTTTTTTTTTTTTTTTTTTTTTTTAATAAACGTTTCTGTTTCCCTCAGTGAGCCTTGATTCAAACTACGATAAAACGTATTTACGCAACTCCTCCTCCAATTACCACACAGGCCTCGTTTGAAATCTCAGCGCGAACCTTGCACCCCCGGGGACACGGGCACAAGCCCGTCCCAGCCACGTTGCCACCGCCAGAGCCCTGGGCCCACACCATGCCCTGCATTCGAGAGCCACGTGGAAAGCCTTCTCCACTGCGTTGGTGATCGTGCACATCTCCGAGACGAGTCAATCCAGAAGGCCAAAATGACATTACTAGGGAAATGATCCCAGCGAACCGAAAGCGCAGGTATGGCAGCATTTAAAATGAGCGCAGCGCTGTCAGGCGAAGTTAAACACCTTCACTTATCCCCGTAACCGCCCCACGCAGCACACGAAGGTCAGGTCAGCCCCGTCCCTCCCTCCCCTGCACCGTCTGGGATCTCCAGCAGGGTTAAGTTGCTTCCAACGTCAGGCTGACTGAGGCTTCCGCGCATTTTCAAGGGTCTCCGATAACACCAGCTCAGCAGCAAAAAAGGAAGTGAAAGGCTGATTTCCCTGCCCTACAACAGCCAGCTGCTCGAAAGCGTGCTCAGAAGCAGAGGGTCACCTCACGCGGCGTGCGCTTCAGCACTCACGGTGCAAGAACGCTCTGTATTTCCAGGGGATGCGTGTGACTGAGAGCACAGACTATTGTTTGGGATCCAACATCAGAACTGGTCATCCTACAGCAATTTCCTGATGAAACGCTGACCCGCCTAGTCCCTCTCCAGCTGGGCCTAAACCCGGCCTGGGGAACGTGCAGGGCCCGGCTCCTGAGCGAGCTGCGGCCGCCGTCCGGGCCCTCCCCGCCGAGATGGCCGCTCCGCGCTTCCGTTAGGCCTGTAACCGAAATCACTCCTGAGAAAACGAAAGGTTCCAGTTAGGGGAATCTGTGTAAGGCGTAGAGGCAGGAAGCAGAGCTGAGCCGCTAACGACTAGAATAGAAACAGGAAACGAGCCCGGCATCGAGCATAGCGCAATCTGCTGCCAGCGCAGGCTCCCGCGAAGCCGAGCTGCAGCAGCGGCCCCAGCGCAGTGTGATTGCTGAAGGGACGCTTCTGGGCTTCACTGGGGGGGACACGGTGAGGGCAGAGGGTTTGGTGTGGCCCAGAGAGGGCCCGAGAGATGCAGCAAGGGGTGGGGAGCTTCCTCCCAAGCACCAGGTCAGATCAGCTCGGTTCCAGCCTGGAGGAAAGGGTGGGAGGAGAGAAATTGCCACATGGACAAATAGCAGAGCGGCCCCGAGAAGCAGGTCAGACGCGCGAAGCATGTCGCTGGAGTGGCTGGAAGATTAGGGTAGCTTTGCGAGCAGCACTCTACACTCTCTGCATCTGTAAAGGCTCGTAGCAAAATTAAAATTAATTAAAAAACAAAGCACGGCCTTCTTAAGGAACCACACAAAAATGATTGCCAAAATCGCACACACCAAGAAAAGCTGAGACAAAGAAGCCCTGGTCAGGATAAAAAATGTTTTCAACTCCCTCTATCACCATAACTTGGGATAGAAACCTTCCCATCAGCATAAACTGGAAGGCACCCATCTCTCCAGTACCAGTGTTTCAAGTACTGCGCTCCTTGGGGCAAGCCTCCGGGTGCTGATGCGTTCATCCGCACACCCACTGCGATGCCCAGCCACCAGAGCATGCGGCTCCCCTGCTTCAAAATGCATACACCACTAATCCCTCTCTCAAGGCAAGCAATAAGACAAGCTCTGAAGGCCAAATACAAACCAAACATAAGCAGGAAGTCCCATATGGGGGGGAAGGGAGTGACTGAAGTGACCAAAGAGATTCAACTATAAAAGTTTCTTTTCCCTTCCCACAAAACAAATTGCCAAAACGAAAAATATTGAGCTCAAAGAAGTTTTAAGAAAACATTCATTTCCTAAGCTGCACCTCTGTCCCCATCCACAGCGGCTTTGAGATAGTTTTTCACTGTATGTCAGGCTGTTGCATTCATTATTTCCAGGTCAGAGGATGCAGCTGAGAGAGCTCAACTTTATTCCACTTCAAGTACCTGCAGAGTGCAAGCTGAAACGACCACCTTGTAAAAACTGGCAAATCCAAACAGTGCTTTCCTGACACCCTCCAGAACGTCCAAATTCAGAAACTATTTGGCTTATGAGGAAGAAGTCAAACAAAAAATACCCCACCACGCTGGGGATGTTCACAAAAGAATCACTTCTCTACCAGCCAGAACTCAGCAGCTTCGTTTCTCTCCCTTCCCATAGTCTAATTTTGCTAAATCCATAATGCAAAAAATCCAAAACCGGAACGCATATTCAAAAGTTAAACAGATCAGGAAATTTGTTTGTAGTTGCTTATAATCCTTCCTGCCATCAACAAGACTCTTTTCAGACCTGAAGTTGGTGATGAACCAAATTGAAATGCAGTTAAATAAGAAATACAGTTTGCCAGCAGTGCAAAATGCTGAGATTAAAATGATTTCCCACTCCACATCAAGATGAAAATCATTTGCCCAGAAAAGGAATGGGGTTCCTCCCTCAAACTACACAGTAAACTGACCAAAACCAACTAAAAACATTCTGTGACTGGAATTCTGAAACTTCTGTACAAGCTGCCCCAGTTTGCTTCATTATGCATTTGCTGCAACAAAAATTCAAACACAACCTTGCTATTTCAGCGCTTCCAAAACCCTGCCAGTATCTGCCCTCCTGGTTCAGCCAGAAGTCCCACCCCAAGCAGAACCCTTCCCATCAAAGCACTGCTGAGAACAGCATGCCTCACACTAGTTTTGGTTTCTACAAATAGAAAAACTTCACTGAAGAAATCCCAGAAAGTCCAGTGAAAAGCACATACAGCCAGTATATACTGGTAGCAAATCACTTTTGCTCTATACATGGCTTTTAGGGCCAATCTGTCAAAGGTCCTAACACCACACTTATCAACTTCTGTGGTTAGGAAGGTGCTAACGGCATGGCAAGCACTGTCTCGGTGCTTTACTCCGCATCCACTTCAAAGACACCAGGAACCTGTACTCAACCCCTTCAAGGCAGAGACCAAGGCAACGTAACACTGCTCCACGTTCCACAATGAGATACGAAATTCCTTCCAACAATCCCAAAACTCCAGAGATTTCTGCAGCAGAACTGACTTCAATCCAAACCCAAGTGGATGTCCTAGCAACTTGTTTGCTTCCCCGTACCTGTTACCAGAGCATCTTCCAAGCCTAAGCAGAAGGTAATTAATAGCTGGAAATATTTGACTTTTACAGACTCTGCATCCAAGCCTCCAAAGGTAGAAACACCAAATAAACTGGATATGACTTGCCAAGAAAAATTCTTTGCTGAAGAGATGAGACTAGGGAATCTCCTGGGAGAATATGATTTATGCTATGGATTACTATTCCTCTATTACACCCAGACACAAAAGACTACACTTCACTTCTCCCATACACAATTGGAATCTAAGTTTAGTTTAGCTGCAATCCTGACAAGAGATTCCCTAGGGAAGCAGCAAATTCTTCAGAGAAATTCTTCATCCAGCCTGCTACAGGAAAAGAGTACCAGCCAGGACACTCGCGTGGATGCATTACTCTTTAAAAGACATCAGCGCATTCGCAGCAGCATTCTCTCCCGTCGCAGCAGGTACAATCTTCAGAAAGGGAACAATAAACCAAGAAATACTTTAGCTAGAGCAGCCTAGTAACACCAGCAGAAATGGGAGACCAGACATTTTGCTATTTGCAGATGTTCAAACAAAGCACTAGAGAAATCAGTAATTTGACTCTACTGCTATTTGAAGTCTTAATACAGGAACATAGTCAGAAAAAAAGTTTAGTTAGGGAGACAAAAATCACTGCCAGGAGGATACCTTGAAGACCTCCACCCAGAATGATCATCGTTGCATTTCTCAGGCAGATCCTAACAAACCAGCAAGATCTGACAGGAGTTGAACAACTTGACAACATTGCCAAACCAACACTTATCATCTCTAGGAGACCACCACTTCCTGAAACGGTGACAGTGTCAGCCCAAGATATATTCCCACTTTTACTGCTTGAAGTTCCAGCATTAATACGATGCAGAGTACTAAACGTGTAAAGGCTAAAGACTCGTAAAGGCACTGGGTACATAAATTTAACACTTCGTAAATAAGTACCTAAAAGCAGCAACCTCCTTCTCCTCCTGGAGTTGATCTATGTTTAATTAAAGATGATGCATCGTACGATTTGCCCAGATTCCAGGATACCCAGTGAGCTATTCCACAGTGCCCACGGAGGCTTAGAAGAGGACTCAGAACTCCACGAAAAATTAAAAACCCACAAACTAACTATGCTTCTCTAAGTCATATATAATAGCAAAACAGGGATCTAGGAATCCCCTCAACTAGTATAAAACTTTCTAAAACAGACAGAGTGAGCAATATAAGGAAGATAAAAGAAATTGATAACACCCTTCCAACGCAGCTTTTCTGCTTCTAAGCTTCCCCAGGCCAAGTTTCGTGCAAGACACTCATCACTGGAACAAAGAGTTGGCTTCCGTACACCTCAGAGGTCCTCTTTACAACACCCCACAACGTCGCTGTCTGATGCATTCTCAGTTTACAAACAGGTGCTGATCTTGCCCTACAGTACCCTAATTCGAGGGACAAAATTATGAAACACACGTAAGAATAAAAGTGAGTTTTTCTTCTTGCGGGGAGTTTGTGGTGTTTGCTTTTTTTTTTTTTTTCTGGCTCACCAAGGAAGAAAAAACATAAAAGTACACCAGGGGTAGGGTAAGTTAAACACTGATTGTTTTCTTAAATGTTAATTATTTGGTGATAAAGTCAGAAAAACAAGATGACTATAAAGTCTGTTTAAAACAGAAAATAAGCTTTCCAGCTAGCAGATAATAAAAGCTGGACCCAATTTTTGTGCCCTGGATTTCTTTTCAGAAAACCTCTGAATATCTGATTAGAAATCAGTGAACACATTATCATTTAAAACTTTTAAACTGGATAAAATTCCCTCTTCTCTAAGTTTTCCCTCACTCCTACGGCAGAGATGCATATCTTTTCTTAAATTGCTTGGGAAAAAGGAAAGCTTGAAAGGGGCCAAGCGCATTAAACCACAAGGTATAAAAAATTCCCACTGGTGCTGAGAAGGAGCCACTTCTGCTAAGCAGAGCAACTAATTCCTATAATCTGAGTCAGAGGGCGCTGATTGGTAGGATTCATGAAGGCTCTATCAACAATGCTACTAAACAGGACTTCCCACCGTTCAGAGCTAGAGCAATTTCTTCAATTACTTCAGCGGCTTCACTTTTCCTACATTCTTCGCCAGAAGATGGGTCACATGGAAGAACTTGTGGAGAGGCAGAGTGGAAAGAAACATGCTATTTAAAAGGATTTTTCCCCAGGCCTCAGAACAAATTAAATCTTTGTAATCGAGGTCCAAAAAAAAAAAAAAGAGAAAAAAAAGAAACAACCCACAACTACTCCCATTAGGTGGTCAGAACTAGAATCACTTTGTATTTTGGGTGACAATTTGTACCCACAATCCAAAGGAATTATTTCAAGGGGCTCACAACAAAGCTGTTCTCATTGCTGAGAGCAAAAATAACTTTGCTGTATACACAGTTCACTTTCCTCTGACCAATCCAACTGCAGCTTAGAAAACAGACTTAGCCAGTGGCTAAATAAAAAAAAAAAAAAACTCACTCACTTCCTACTGGTTACAAGTGAAAGTAACCAGCAAAATCAGAATGCAGCAGCTCAGTACTGTTCTTCCAAGTCAGAGGCACAGAGTGACTTGCGCAAACTTAAACTTCTAACCCTTCTCCATTTTCTTCATGAAGTTTTAACCCAACGTTAAACTATTCTGGTCCAAAACTTGCTGGAAAACTAGGCACTGATCTCATACACAACAGTTCACTGCACCTTCAGCAAGCAGATTCAGGATGCAACAGAAAATATAACTTTTCATCTACCAAGGAGGGAGCTCTCTCTGACTGATCTTCCTCACTCCAGGTATTAATAAACTTGTCTTTTGCACCAACTGTTCAGTCAGAATGGATCAAAGAAGCTTAAATCAGCAGTATGAGGATCCAATAACACAGAAAGGGAACAGCTCTACCAGCCCTTAACCACCTATGAAACAGTGGGCTAAAGGAACAATGGAGTAAAATAAAAGTGAAACACCTTTGCCTGAAGGTCAGAACTTACTCTCACAGTAGTCAGGTATTTCAGACACCATGAACAGAAAACTCAAGAGATCTTTAGGCTAGAACTCGCAGACCAGAGTACCTAGGGTTAAACTTTACTCTCAGATCCATTACTTTTGTAAATTACATTTAATCTCCAGTGGGAAGCCAGAAGCTAATGACTTGGTAAAAAGCACAGGCAGCCTCCATCATTCCCATTTCCACGTGGAATACTACCAGTGCTAATTTATCCTGCTGTGCTTCTGATTGCCCTCACCCCATTCACTTCTCCAACAGCTCACCACTCACCGGCAGGCTAGAAGGTCTGGACTGAAGATTCAAGTTCATGTCTTCTTGCCCTTTACTGGAAGCCATTGAGGGAGCAGATGATGCCTGGGACCCAAATGATTCTTGAGATAACTCCTGAAACATCAAGAAACACCAAATAAAAACACAAATGTGAATAAAATAAAAGCTCTGCTGGAATCGCTCTGATGTATTCTCACACTGTGGAAGAATTATGTACCCTCGGTGACATTTGCCCAAAACTGGAAATAGGGCAGCAAGGAGTTCAAGCCAGCACGCCTACTGCTCCACAGGAGGATAAAGGTTGCTGGACTACCATAGTGACTGTTGGAAGTAGAAGTCCAAACCATGACAAAACAATAATTCTCCGGCTTTTCCTTATTACAGACAGATCCTGAAGAACAGAGACTGTCCTGGGAGACTGCCCACTTGGCTTCTCAATCTTCTAACATCTTACAACAGCTCTAAGTACTTTATTACACAAACACAGCAAGTCAATTAAAATCTTCAGCTCTTCATATGCTACCTTTGATGCACTGCAATGTTTGCTGAAAGGTCCCAGCTAGCTTTTCACACGACTATTACAATAATATTAAACCTTGCTGAAAATAAACACACAGGAAAAAAAAAAAAAGGATCGCTTCATGATCTTATCTTCAATTCCACGTGCTTCACGTTTTATTTCTCCTCCCTAAAGCCAAGTTTTACATTTAAGAGCAAACTCTCCCATCTATGTGTCACTCCGCAAAACGTCTTTTATTGGCCCAATTTCCATTTGTGCTGCCATCTGCAAATGTCTGTGGAAAAACTCCACCCAAGCAGCATGGAACCAAGGAGCTTTCCCATGCTCACTTCCTCCGTGTGATCAATACACCTCCTGAAGTCTTGGACTGAGATAGAAAAGCACCAGAACACAGTGTTTTTTTGTAGGCTCAGAAGTGCCCTGCTATTGTGCTAACCCAAGTAGCTCTGTAGACCACCTGGAGATCTTCCAGAGACCACAGTGTGAAAACCATGCCAGTATGAAATCCTTTAGACTGGTATTGCCAATCAGCAGCATTTACTCAGAACTAGTCTTCAAAACTGCAGTGTTACCGCGGCTCAGCCTGTTACCACCATAACATCTCTGTGAGATACAGATCTAGACACAACAGAGAAGGCAGCACATCTATTATCGCAATCATTCCAGCCAGCTTGCTGACGCGTAGCTCAACCGACTTAAACGCACAAAGAAAACGATTTGCCTGAGTTTCTTAAAAAAAAAAAACAAACAAAAAAAACACTCGCAGAAGGAACCAAAGCATGAGCCAGCCTACCTGAGGAGGGGGGAAGCGTTGCTGGGAATACGCAGACTGCTGCTGCTGCGGCTGCGACTGAGGGTATGAAGATGACTGCTGAGAAAGAGCCGAGGAAGCTGTCTGCTGAGTTTGTTGCTGCTGCTGGTAGGGCGACTGTGACTGCTGCTGGGAGTAGGGAGGCTGACTCTGTTGATGCTGCTGGGCTGTGGACTGCTGCTGAGGATATGGAGTCGGGGACTGCTGATGGGGTGGCTGGGACTGCTGCTGAGAATACGCAGGCTGCGATGTCTGAAGTTGTGGAGGTTGAGACTGAGGCTGTTGCTGCTGCTGATAAGAAGGCTGAGAGTGAGGGGTCTGGGATGGAGGCTGCTGAGAATATGGAGGCTGCTGCTGCTGGGGATGAGGGCTTTGCTGGTTGTAATATGGAGTCTGGCTTTGCTGCCCATATGCACTGGGACCCTGCTGTCCGTAAGGCGGAATCTGCAGAAGAAGAGGGGAGAATTATACCGGTTAAGAAGCAATTTTAAGTACACACACAAAGTAAGATTATACTCAAGAAGTAACAATTCAGAGAGCTATGCAGAGCAGTTAACTGGGAAGGTAATGGAAACGCCACTACCTATGTATGTAAGAAAGTCTCCCAGACAATATCAAAAGTCACTTGTGTGTGACACTATCAATTAGTAATAAATTACACACCATAACTAAGTTTTTAGGGATTTGACTACACTTCGATGACAACAACATTAAAAGGAAAGAAGAGTTGCTCCAGAAAAAAAAAGAAAAAAAAGCAGCCTTTTAAATCCTGCCAGCAGTCCAGCAGGAGCCACTTGGTTCACCTAGTGAGCCACATCTGACCTGGAAGTCATTTCCACTGTAAGGAACAGCTTTGTCGTTAACAGAATACAGTGGTGTGAGTACCTTAGTCCCCTTCCTATTTATTTTTCCTTAGTTCTGATTCACTGCTCTGCTGCTACCTCTTGTTGCAGCAAAGCTTTCACAGATCCTCATACATGGACCACACCTGGATTCAGGTGTGGGGCAACTTATAGCCTAAAGAAACGTCCTTTTACCTAAGGAACTGATTCCAACCTGGTTGAAGGTGGTCCCTTCAGCAGGGACTTTGCTGCTCCTCTGCCTGCCCCTGCTGCAAACAGAGACTAGAGAAGCTTGGGTGCTCTACCTGCTGTGCATACGAGATGCTGCTCATTGTACTTTGCGTCCTGCTTTGCATTCCCATGGGATATCTCTGGGGAGTCTGCGGCCCATACGGCTGTCCGGGATAGCCATGTCCTTGCTGCGGCCCCGCCTGAGGTCCCTGCTGCTGTGTGTATGGGTTGTTTCCTCCGTATGGCTGAGGCCTCATCTTCCCCATCTGATCCATTGGGCTTGAAGGCTGCAAAGCAAGTTGGGACACACGATGTACATCCAGCTGCACACAGGAATTGTTCCCGACCTCCAAAGAACCCCCAGAAGAAAACCTCAACAAGTTGGTGCGGAGAAGCAGAAGGCAGCCTGCTCCTCCTCAGGTGCTACGACCCACGGTTGCATCCTGAAGTGCAGCACGGTTCCTGCTGCCCTTTCAAACCCACAGACATTTCACAAAGAACAAACCCAACGAGAAGTCATTTTATGCTGACAGATCTCCTGTGGCCAGAGGACAGAAAAAAGGTGGGAAGGATCACTGAGATGAATTATCGGTGTGAGTGGCTTTTCCCCATGGTAGGCAGTAGTTTAATGTCCAGATATTCCACAACAAGGTAAATTTACGCTGAAAATTTAAATATTCACAAGAAATGCTTCTTCTTTCACATTTAACAAGGTCTCCCAAAACACTGCAGGCTGTTAATTTACACTTACGCATTTCAATTATTCCACGTTGATGTAGTAACACTGAGCACTGCTACTGATGTTCAGCGTTCAAGACTGAAGTTCTGTGTTTTGTTTTTTAGAAAGAGCTTTGTGTCTGCTGGCTTTTGTATAACGCAGGTTTCAAAATCAAATTTCTTTAGATGTGTGAAAAAGACTGGTCAGCCTTGGCAGTCAAGGCCCTGAGTCTTAGAGCAGACATCATGAGATGAGCAAGTAAACGCAACTTTACTAGGACTTCCTCATCTGCACCACCTCTGCCTGAAGCCAAGACATAAGAACAGTCAATCAAATTTCCTGAAAATACTTTAAACCTCAAAAACACGGCCCTTCTACCTAGGTAGTTGCATTACCACACTAAAGCCAGGGCTGCCTTCAGCCTGATTTGGTGTAGCGACCTCTAAATGAATCCCAGCCGCAGTCTTTAACCTCCATCACTTGGGCTGAATAAGAACTGCTCCCTGATCTCCCGATGACCTAACTAATACCAATTAGACGTTTTCCACCACATCACCATGACAATGGGCTCTCTATTACACCATTCCTTCCTGTAACTAGCCCTAGGGTGGTATTTGGACGGATCCACCCTCTCTTGCTGAGATCAGGTGCTTGAGGAGTGGCACTACAGGCCTGCACAAGCAAATATCGCACAAAGCCAGCTCCTGCTGGAAAGCTGAAAGAATCCCAGACCCCAGCACAGTATTTCGGTTATGTTTGCAGAATCTGCCCTCCTAGGAAAAAGTTCGTGCAGTATGCTACACTTCAGAAAATCCTACCTCAACAGCCAGCACAGCTTGAAGTCCCAACACGCAGACCCTGAAAACATTTGTTTGACCAGCTGTCTGCTGCTTCGTGCCTGCCAGGCACGCCGCACAGCACCGTGCCCACGCCAAAAAGAAGCGAGCAGGGGCACAACGGGGAGTTAATGGCACTCTTGTGGGCCATGGGAGGGAATTTCACGGGGAGGGCAGGCAAAACACCCCACTTTCGGCAAGGCGGTGTGACCCGCTCAGCCAAAAGCAGGCTCCCCGAGAGCAATTTGCACCAATGTGGCACAAATCGATGAAGAACGAGATCCAAGCCCCCTCCTCCCCTCCCATTCAGCCCCAGACAGCCCTGCAAACACGACGTTTGCCATCCTACAGAAGTTGCTCACAGACAACCGTGTACATTGAGCCAATACGATTCCCTCCATCAAGACAGCTCTAGAGAGAAACGTGCCCTGCTACGGTCCTTTGTGCTTATTTTTTTTTCCATTTTAGTCCATACTAAAACAGTCCTGGAGAAGTTTCAGGGTTTATGCTGAAGTTACCGCAGATGCTGCTGCCGAGGAGCAAGGATTGAGGCTGCAGTGCCCTGGAAGAAGCCCCGCGGAGCGCTGCATCGCCCCGGGAGGCTGCACCCCCACACAGGGTTTCAGCGAGCTCTGAAGAGGAGCTTCCATTCACAGGGACAGAAAGGAAAAAAAAAAATAAAAGGTAAAAAGGTCTTGGAGTGCTTGAGTCTGAATCCTCAGAGCTACGCTGACTACCTCCTGAATGGGAGCATCCATGTGGAGCTTTAATACACCCTAACGGATGCAAATTGGGTTTACATCTTCCAAGCAATTGTCCCTATTGCTTCCCGAGCTGGCCTTGTGGGTACCACCTCAGATTACTGACATCTTTTCCCTCCCCAAACTATTTTCTTTGGTATGTTAAAACAGTACCACCAGGACAGCTTCCTTGCCCCTAGCCTTTGGTAAGTCGATGCTCTCTTTCATCCTACCCCCAAAAAACACAGGCTGTGCCTTTCTTCTGATACCTGCTCAAGGGCAACTTTTGGTTCTTGAACATTTCAGCATCTTTTCCATTTGTTACTTGTTTCCCCTCTAGTAGTTACCTCATCTTCACAGCCCGCTAGCAAAGGCAGCTTCTCAAATACATTCTTTTTCTTTTTTTTTTTTTTTCTTTTTTAAATATGCACACACCACACGCTGCCTCCTCTGCACAGATTTTCTTGTCTGTGGTCACCCACAAAGCTAACCAGATCCTCAAGAAGGACAGAAACAAGGTGAAGATCCACTTTTCCATGACTCTTACAGGAAGCATGATGACTGTTAAAATAATTCAAGAAACAGTTGGAACAGCTCATAAAACCATTAAAAAAAAAAAAAAAAAGAAAGAAAGAAAAGAAAAAAGCAACCCAAAACACAAAACCCAAACATATTTCCAGGATGTGACCAAGTCGTCACCTTGATGGCTCAGCGTGGGAGGACTCGACGCGCTTCCAAACTGTGTGGCTTTGAAGTGCCTCTCTCCTACAAGGCCCTAGCGCCCAGAGATGCTAAAAACAAACACGAGGAGCATCACTCCCCATCGCAGCCTTATAAGTAAAAGTCTATAAGCAGAAGAAATGGAAATGCCAATTAATTTCCTCCAACAGAGGAACAATAGTTCATACACGCACCCGACTTGTTGCAAACAACAGGCTAACTCGCCCTCCCTGGGGCTGCCGCGTATGTCTCAAATGCTGCAACACCTTGTTTCTTCCCCCCAAATCTCCCAAAAAAAGTCAGACGCCTACTGCACTGACAGGGCTTTAACTCCTCTCCTCTTAGCAGTGTTGCTCTGTCTTCGAGAGCATAGCATCAAGAAGTCTACTTGACTCCGCTCTCTCAATCCTTGTAGGAAAATTTAACCACACGTGCCTGAAGAAAGGAGCAGTCCGGGCTGAAATACAGCAAAGTGCTGATCGATCCGAGAGCTGGTGCGAGGAGCGGAGGTGCAGCACGGCTCCTCTGCACGCCGCTGTCAGGAGGGCTGGGGGAGCTGAGAGGAAGCGATGGCTGCTCACTTGCAAAAAGCACTTGAGGGTAAGTAAGGAAATACCACGCTCCGACTGCAAAAGGCTGGAGAGTCTTCTCTGGACTGATACATGGGAAATCCTTTCAATAGGAAACCACAGGAGTAGATTACTGTGATTACACTTCAAAAGCAAAGGCCCTGCCACAGAGAGACATAATTGAGAGAAAGTGTCGCTCCTTGATCACTGAAGTCCAGACCCCCTGCTTACACCTCCTTGCATTCATAGGAATTGCTTCTATTCTGCCTTCAATCTCGGTATCTCTGCTGTTTTCTAACACCGTTAAGTACCAAAACTCGGCAAAAACACAGCCCTGTCACCACTCAAACTTTTAACAGCGAAGTTCTCTGGTACGGCGTTGAATGAAAGCAACCGAAAGCCAGCGCTCCAGAGAAACTGCTGAGTTCTCAAGGAAATTTAAGGTATTGCTAGCCTAAGAGCTTGCAACAGCAAGCCCAAAGCAAGCTTAAATGGCCGAGTTCAAAAGCTCTCCAGATCAGTGTGTGCGATGTAAAGCACGTCAGACCCCCACCACGAAGCAGCACCGTGAGAAGCGGCTAAAAACCAGCGGCACAGCCTCCTGGCTGGGCGAGTAGGGCGAAAAGCTTCCTAACAAAAACCAGCCCCAAGCGGAGAAGTGAAATGACTGACAGCCTGTCTGCTGCATGAGTGGACAGGCACAGCTTTCTAAAAAAAAAAAAATATAAAATCAAAAAAAAAAAGCGTGAAGTGGACAAGAGGATTTCACGAACAATTCTTAGATTTTGTCCCGCAGAATTAGAGTTTGGCCTCTCCAAAAAGCAGCTCGCTGAAATTGGAGGGGACTTGCTTAATGGCCCCAGCAGGAAAACGAGTAAAGAAAAGAGGCAAATCCCACTTCGGAAGCAAGAGCCAAACCCTCCACAGCCGTACAGAAAAGTCTAATTCTGACCTTCCCAATTACCTTATTGCATATTTGGACTTTATTAGGCCAGGGGAAGAAAAGGGAGGAGAGCTCTTTACTGAGCTCTCCAGTTTCAAATCGGCGTCATTCCGCTATTGGCAAACGGAGGTATTGGCCACAACTGGTTTCCTCAGCTGCCCCCAAAAAACTAAAAATAAAAAGGCCAAAAAAAATAATCCAAAAAGCACCAAGCTCTCACCTTGGATCCAAAATCTTTTCCTGAGCAGATCTGTTGTCCGTTTTTCGCGATAAAAAATAATAAAAAGCATTCCTGGCTGTTTAACCGAGAGAAGCCCTAATTGATTCCCACAGTAATTAACCTGCATTTTACCTCGGAGAGTGGTAGTTAAGGAAGTCGGCACTGCTATTTATAACTCATCTCAAATTGAGGGCAGACTGCCTAAAATCTAACACATCCCAGCTGTACTCCTGTTTGAACTGGGGCCAAGGGAATTTTTTAAAGCAATCTTGGCACTGAATGAATGACACCAACAGTATGAGCGCGCGTGTGGTTGTGTTGTGGTGACGTAGCAGCGGAGGTGGATGGAGGGGGGGGGCCGATCGCTGTAATCCCTCTCCCGAGCGCTCTCGCCACGCGCGCGGGCCCCGGCCCCGGCTGCACGGCGCTCCGGAGACGCCCACCGAGAGCCAAACACAGGAAACCCTCTTTTCCTGTGGAACGCCTTGAAGTGAGAAGCACATGGCTAATCTGCATAAAAGCAAAGCCACGCCACCCCTGCCAGGAAGGTTAGTGCTCGTAATCTCTGGCCACGCGGAGCTGGCTGCCTGCGAGGACTTGGACCCGCGCCTGATAACCCAGAAAGAGCCGAGAACAGATGGGCAAGGACCCCGGCAGAAACAGCACGGCGCACGTGACTCGCCACATGGCCCCGCGAGCACAAACTATTGTTTGGCTGCTGAGCGCCGGTACAAAGAGCCCGCCGGGTCCTGCCAATTCAGCACCAGGCCGCAGCTGCTCCCGGGCCACCCCCGGGCCACCTGGGGGGGGGGACAGGGACTGCCAGACCCCGAGGGTTGAGCTGAGAAGGGGCTGAGCAGCGCCGACGCCGGTTAACGCAGTCCTGAGAGCCCGTGGTATGAGATGGTCACGTCCCCGAGGCTGAATCCGGATGGGACCTTACAGAAATTAAGATGTCTTGGAAGAAGAGCATGCTCTTTGCTCGTGTCTCCAACCCCTCGTTGCCTGTAGATGAGGGCAAGTGGTCTCTGCAGGCAGTTAAGTTACAGAGCGGATTCCCACGGCAGCTATAAAAATGGTGTGAGTGACAGACAATGCCGGGGAGTTTTTTCGGTACGAATCAGTCGGTATCACGGTCACATTGGATTTAAACCAAGCAAGAGAATAAAACCACCGGTGC
This sequence comes from Anas acuta, assembly GCF_963932015.1. NCBI lineage: Eukaryota > Metazoa > Chordata > Aves > Anseriformes > Anatidae > Anas > Anas acuta. Next base: position 4,722,129 of record NC_088999.1, read on the forward strand.
TCCCCAAACCTTTCCGTGCCATGTCTAGCAAAATCAACCAGCTACACAAGCCCGTAGAAAGCTGTAGAGAAAGTTGAAAAGCAGCAACAGAGCATTAGCCTAACTGCCTGGTAACACCTACAGCAGCTCAGGGAAGAGACCCGGGTCCAGATTCAGCAGCTGTGCCAAGGAAGGCCGGAGAACCTCTACCTGAGAGTCCCTGGCCAATGGTGAAATCGCTTGGGAAAAGCTTCTGAGCTGCCGAGAGGACTCACCAACCGACCATTATTTCCAAAACATGACCCAAATCAAAGGGAAGAGGCTGCACCAAACTTTGCCATTTCCCCTATGTTCCACACCCTGTGGAGTTGCCCAGGGCTCCAGCTGCTGTCAAACACCAACACCAGTAAGGCCATGGAGGCTCCAGCACCCTCAGCACGCATCCAGGGACGAGGGATTTAACCTCCCGCTGCTCAGCCCTCCCTGTAAACTAAACCTCTGCCATATTTTCAATTTCAACAGGTACAATTACAGTTACACTACCAGCAGCATCGAGGCAGACACAGTTTTTGGCACACTCACCAGTGTTAAGCTGTGTTAGGTGTGACGGTACCGGCACAGAAAGCTCGGGTGCTTGTGAACAAGCATGGGACCCATCTCCACACGGCAAGGGGGTGGGCAGGGGCAACACAACCAAGGGAGGGCCATCCACCAGGCAACACAAGATGCTTCACAAACCCTTTCAGCCACAGTTCACTCTCCTGCCCCACGTTCACACTTCACTCACTTCTGTGCCTACCTGTAGCCTCTGAAACTCCGAGCACAAGTGACTCAGATCCCTCCGTATGAGCCTAGAGCTCAGGCCGGGGCAGGAGCACCAATTACCAAGAGGCCTCGTTTGTGAGCAAACACAGCTCATCTTCCAGCGAGGAACACTCTCAGCTGATCTATTTAAGGTCTAAGTGGCTGCGCTAAGGTCAATACCCCTGCCCCAACTCGCTACCCTTTATAGCTTCCTGAGGGGCCGGCGCACTGGGTCACGCTTCGTTGCCTCTCTCCCTGTGGTGCCCTGTTTTTAAAGAGATGGAAGAGGCTGAGGTGAAATTAAACATTAAGATAACAAGAAAAATCCTCCTGTAATACATGAAGATGCCCCCAAATGACAAAAGACCTAGAACGCCCCATGGCAAGCACTACACTAACGTGGATCAGGTGTCCCATAAGCATAATTAAAACGAGCATACCTTACTCAGAAAAATCACAGAAATGCTTACTTCTTGTAGTTTTCCCCTCTCTTTTTTAAACTTGAGAACTTCACCATTTTCCTTCAGTCCCTCAGCATCACCAGGGAAGTACAAACCAGTACCGCTCAGCACCCATCAGTTACCCTCCTCACCCATCCTCCAGGGCAGCACCCATCGCTGCAGGGAACAAGCGGCCCATGGGAGACCAAAGCCAGCACCCCTGAGGGACACAGGTAGGCTCCTGCAAGCACCAGGCTGGAAACAGCACCGAAATGCCCCATGTCACCCCCACAGTCAGCTCCACTTCGAGGTCCCTGTGCCTTGTCCTCCCACAGCACCCTACACCTCGTGGGCAATGCCATGGGGCGTATGCCAGGGGTACCAAAACCCAATTTCTGGAACACAGCACAGGGCTGGTTTCAGGGTTACAAACACTCATCCCGCTTGGAAACCTGAGGGAGAAATCCATTCTTATGTGAGCTACAGAAAAATAAATCACCACCGCCTCCCAAATCCAAGACTCTCACTCAGATTCGAGCACATTAACCAAGAGGCAGAAAGCTCACCTCGTTATCAATGGCCGATGCAAATTCCCTGATCAGTTGCTGAAATAACTGACCTCTGCTCAATGGTTTCACTTCTACGAGTAGAGGGAGCCTGGTTTTCTTCTGATTTTTTCCAGTAGGTCAGAGTTCGACCAAATACTTTCTATTCCCCTAATCTGCTAACACACAGGCCTCAAATAAGCTGTAGAAATCAGCATTGCACACAAAAGGAAAACGTTTTCTAAACAACCTCGCTCACCTGCTTCTAACCAAGTTATTTGGAGCTCCTGTAGATTTAAAGCCAGCCCTGCTAAACGTTGCTCCTTTCTTTGCCTATAGATTTATTACACTCGTTCCTTTGGGGAGGTTTTCTGTAAATCCATTATACTAAGTCTTACCAGTGGAAACAAAGATGAATAAGTTTTCTCCAAACAGCTATACTGCGAGCTGCATCTTCCTGGCTAAACATAATTCAGTAATTACCCTATTAACATTTCTCAGCAAGAGGCCAGTCCACACATCTCGAAGGACTTTCCTAAGCACCACTTTTACTAATACTCTTCAAATTGATTAAAACTGACCGGAGTTTTGCTTGCAGGATCTGTTATTACAGAATGCTTTACTCCCTTTACTCCTGAAAGAAGTGAGTCAGAAGAAGATGTGGCCGGGAAGTGAAATGAGAGCCCCACATCAAACCCTCATCAGAAATAACCAACAGGAGCACAGCATTCATGCCCAAGTACAAGAGGGGATCTGAGTTTGTTCTTTTTCTTTTTATTTGGACAGACAGAAGGAAGGTGCTAAGCGTGCCCCTGCTTTAAACAAAGTGCGTTTGTTGATCTCATCTTTCCCTCCTAGACCGACTTTAAGCCCTCCTTAACAAATTCAACAAATCCAGCTTATCGAGGCTCTGGATTTCAGTTTCTTTCTTCAGCCCGTCACTCTCTGACACATGGCCACACAGCTTATCACACCACATTATTTAGGTATCTCTTAGGACCCTCGATGCAATATTTCAGCTGCTATCATATCAGGAGATGACATACAGCTGGTTTTCTGCAATCTTCAGGATCTACTCAAAGGCGGATGTGCGTTCGCATTAACAAGACATTTTTCTAGACTTCTGTAGAGCCATGGTACAAAGGGACCTGAAGAAGATTTACGCTACTAACACGGAGGTGGGCTGAACGAGGAGAAAACTCTGCTTTTATGCAAAGTTAGCACTCACGGAGATGCTGTCATTATGTAGTATCCTTTTGCCAGCAAGACACCAGTGACAGCCTGAACATCCACGGTGCATAAAGTAACACGAGGGCTGCACAGCAGCTCTGAGCAGCAGGGAAGAGACAACCCAAAGTCGGCACAGTGTCCCCTTCACTGTCCCCACTCATCCTCGGGCTCCGCAGCAGCCGAACGGCAGCGACGCGTTGTCTGCATCCGATGACTCGGCCGGGCAATCAGCTCCTTCTGCTCTCATCTCAACTCCTTTATCAGGCACTGAAGTGGAAGCAGGAGCTGACAGCTACCTCCGTGGTTATTTGAACGTGGCAGAGAAATCTGACAAACACTATTTGCCGAATTAAATGCAGTCTAAATTAACAAAGAATTGGGATCCTTTCGCAACAGCTGGGGACTGGGGAAGTTTTCAGACATTTCGCAGGTAGTTGGAGTCAGATTACCCCGTTTGCTATTTAGAGGGTCAGTGTCACTTCTAACACCTCCAGTTTTATTTTCATGCCTAAGTATAAACGGAAATTATTTCCTTCTATCCACAGAATGGGGCTGTCCCCTCGCTCCCAAACTCCAACTCGTTTTAGAAGCACGCTATTTACCCAACTCTGCCCACGATTTCCAAAGTGTCACCGCTGACTCCTCCCAAAATCTTCACCTCAGCTCTACGGGAGACGACCCCAAGAAACTTGTGATAGTTGTAACGAGGTGGTGTTCCTTTTAGGATGGAAAGAAACTTCCTTCCTGAATATTAAATCAGGCTTTAAGTTTAGCCAACCTCCTACGTCCGCTCTAATGAACTGGAAGCAAGTCAACAAAAAGACGGTTAAGTGTCTTATTACAGCATTTTCGTTCCAGACCTACTTACACACTAGAAGGAGCAAGCAAGCTCTTGTACCACAGAAACAGGACAAGGCAAAGAGCAAGCCATAAAACAAAAAAAGCAAGAAAAGGAAGGATTGGGATGGAAGAGCAAAGCTACACTAAGCGTCACCCCGACCTAAGCGATCTGATTTCAATCCCGAAGAGCACAGCTGCTCCCGTTCACCACCAAGACGTAAAATCTTTGCCCTAAGCAGCAGGGAAAACCTGAAAGGCTCCAGAAGTTCTGTAAATCCATTCAGACAACTGAGACCTGTGGCAAACCCCAGTCACACAGCTAATTCTCCATAGCACCCGTTTAAACGGGCAGCGCTGATCTCAGAGACAGATGGCTCTTGGTACTCAACTCCATGGACATTTGTTTTCCACAACTTGAGCCCCAGTACAAAAGAGCTCACTAGAGTTCATTTTCCAGAACAAAGTTAAATTTACCAATTCATTAAAAGCCCTTTGCACACAGAAATCCGAAGGGGCCCTGTGCACGTTTAGCAGTCTGATAAGGCACCTCCAGCACACCTTCCTAATTTGCTAAAGACACTTTCTTGCCATGGACATTAATGACAAAACTTACACAAGCTCTGAAAAGAAACCAACACAGAGAGACATCATGTGAACTCTTCTGGAGGGGAATTAAGTTGGTTTCACCCAGGCAGAAAGCACCCACCATCAAGCGGAGGGGTAGCAGGCCAGAAAAGGAGCCCGTGCATTATCAGCTTCTCCCGTTCCAAAGCAACACAACAGGAAAGCTGTCCAGAAAGAAGTTATGGGTGACTCTGCCTGGAGATGGACTTTCCTGCAACATTTAGGGAGGGAAGGAGGAGGACACGGCTAAATTGCAGAGCTGGAGATCCAGCCTCTGACTGCGCTACCTTACGCGGCTTTCCTCATTTTAAGCTATGCCTTAGTTCTCCATACATAAAATGGGAATAAATGTGGCACTGCAGGTTTCTACCCACTTGTGTCTGTCTGAAAGCTCCATCTGTATTTGAATATTTCAACATTTTGCAAATATGTTTAGTTCCCCCCCCCTCCCAGAATAAAGGGTGGCTGAACAGACTCACCGGACAAGCAAATTCCCATGGCCACCTACCCCACGGGGCTGGTAAGGGCAAACCCCAGAGTTCAGGGCTCTGAAACACCCCAGGTGTCCAACGCTCCCAATTCTCCTACCACACAGCACCACGGTGGAGCAGGACACAGCCACGCTCACGGTAAAAGCGAGGTGCAGCTGTCGGAGGCCACCTCATCTCAGCACGCAGAGCTCCATCTTGTCCAGAGCAGCTGCTTGCCTTAATAAGAGCTGCGTGTCGGGGCCTGTAGTTTCTCCAAGCCACGTTTTAAGAAGCACATAGGCTCTTCCTTGCCTCTGCAGAATAACTGAATTTGTTTAAAAGCGTGTATAACGCAACATAAAGGAATGCCAGAACAATCCAAGTAATCTGAGGTTCGGAGCTCACTGATGGAAGGAATTATCTCAGGTTAAGTCAACCCATGACCAGTAAGGAAAACTGCTCCACCAGCCGTCCTCACCTCCAAAACTGAGAGCTGGAGCTCTCAGCTCAGCCACAGAGCAGCAGCGATGTCCGAGATGGGCCAGCCCCTGGTGCAACCATCTGCTAATATCTCCAGGAGCATCTCCAGCCACAGGCTTGCAGGCGATGCTCACAGCACACCTCGCACTGTGCCAGCGTTAGCCCCAGCATTGCCTCGTTAGGAGCTACCTGGCACCCCTTAAGCTCTGTCCTTCCCTCCCAACCTCACCCCAGTATTTTATAGGAGGGATCTGACACGAGGCAGGGTAGCAAGGCTCCACTTTGCTAATAGGAAGGAGAAAAAAGTTACTTCCCTTCTTATTACAGCAGCTGACAAATTTGGATGCTATTTTTGTGGGCTTTATTGAGCCTTCTCTTATTTTAGCCTTAAAATTCAGCCTTCAAGACTCCACTTTGGTTCCACGGAACCAAAAATATTTAAAATTGCAGTAATGACAAGTTACCATCTGCATTCACCAAGGATGCACTCGGTAACTTCGTAGCAAACAACAACCAATCTCCAGTATTTATACCCAAATGATCTATTTGCATCCCGAAAGCAGAGCTGCTGTCATGCCTATGTTGGCGAGAGGAGAAGAGGCTGGGGGAGATGAAAAGACTACGTAGGCAAGAAACGCAGAGCTGCAGCCAAGTCAGCTCCCAGACAGCAGCAAAGACACTGCGAGAGCCCTCGCGAGCCAGCACTATCACGATTCAGGTACCTTAAACTCAGCAAGCCCAGCACGAATCCCAGCCCTGCATTGGCACAAGGTCATTGTCGTTAGAAAAAAATAAAATTAAAAAAAAATCCACCAGCCCTACGTAGCTGATTATAGCAGTTGGGAGGCCTGGGTCTACCACCCTACGCTCGCTTCTGTCCTTGGGCTTCTACGCGCCGCAAAATCCAGCTTCTTTTAAAGCCAAACGAACACCGTGGGGAGTTGCTGAGCGAGTTCGAAAGAGCGTGCTGGCAGCTGGGGAGAAGATACAAAAATTCAGAGCTGTGCCAATGCCATGGGGGGAGGAGGAACAACCAACGTTGCACAGTCTCTTCCCTGGTTTCAGGAACAGGTATAACAAGAAACTGCAAGACAACTCATATGAGAGAAGGAAGAGGAGGCATGACTGTACCTTGACAGCAGTGACAACTCCGAGCAGTTTATTGCCATTTGCAGAGCGATCAGATTTAAAGCTCCCATTAACACGCGCTCACCATCCACGGCAGGCATCGCTGGTACTTTGACACGATGCGCTTCCAGTACTCCGTGCTCATCATTAAAGCCGGTAAATCTACACCCTGAAGCTCAGCAGCAAATTATATCACGATCTCCTGATACAATATGCCTAATGAGTTATTCTCCTGAGCGCCCGGACCACAGATTTAGTGCCTTGCTCCGGAGAAGGGAAGGGAGGCGAGGGTTAAGGGCCGAACACAGTTAAAAGCCAATGAGGAACACTCGATTGCTTTGGGATATTTCATAGAACACTAATCACTTCATCTGATTTTAATTCCTGACACCAAATCAGCATATAGCTTTTCAAAGGAAATCTTGTCCTAGATTGCAAAGTAATCAATCACAATTAACGTGGAAGCAAGCTTTTGCAACGCTGCCATGCCTCGTGAACCAAACAGGAAGGCCGACGAAAGCATCTCGGAAATATTTTTCAAGTAGAGGCTTGGGAGACAATCCAGGAGAGCTCGCCAGCCACTTCTGTACGTCCACCAGCGGGTACTGGGAGACAAGCATCAGCCGAACATTTTGCTTCTCCCACGCATTACCCAAACAACTGCTTTTCAGACCATTTCTGTTACGAACCCCCACCAGATCCAGGCTCAGCACACTCACTACCTCCAAGTCTTTCCCCCACCAAACACGCCCCGTGCCAGGGGAGCCAAATTCTGCCCGGAGGCAACCAGAACTGACATTTCCAGTGAGATGATTTTTCATAAAACCAACAAAGAAAACCATTCCGGGTGCAAGCCCGTGCCCAGAAGTAACGTGTGATCCAGCAGTTAGGGTGCAGGGACAAGGAAAGCCCCTCTGAGAGGCAGAGAACTGCACTTCCTAGCCTCGCTGCTTATCATGAACTGAAAACTAGGAGATGCTTAAATGCTTCCTACGACAACACCGTCCAATTATCCCCACTCATTTTTTTTTATAAAAAGAGCCCAACTCTGTCAAACACAGCAGTTACCCCGGATCCTTTTCAGGGACTCAGGAGCACTGCGATTACAAGCCCCCTACACAACAGTAACCAAATGAGTTTGTTTGAAAAAAAACCTTGACGAAAAGCCCCCCAGGCAGCTCCCCCAGCCCCAAGGGCAGGCCTGCAGAGCTCCTCACACTGCATGCAGCTAACGCACAACCAAGAGGCCGTTTCGGGAACACGTGACGGCGCTCAGTGAACTGGCCTTGAATGCGAAGCCTTTTCCGGGGTGAGCAATGCCAGCTACAAAGTCAGATCCTTAACTCAGGGAAACAAAAAAAAAAAAAAACAAGCTGCAACTAATACCAGCACTTCTACCATTTCAATGCATCTTCTGCGCAGAGGTATGAGCTTTTCTTCAAACCATTTCACAAGAAGTATGTTTGAGGAAAGACCACCTCTCGTCTAGCACCAGTTTAATTATTTACATACAGTTAATGAATACCAGACTCTCCTAAACTTGTACAGGGTGCATAGTCCTGCAGTCATTTGGACTTTAAATCCATCATCAGACTGTTAAGAAGAATGAAACTCAAAACAAGACTACAGAAGGATCCCATCCAGAAAAGTACAGAGCGAGCCTGCTGGGCTCTGGGACCCTGGAAGAGGTTCAGGTGGTAAAAGCAGGACAGTCCAATCCTTTCGGCACAGCCCCCAGCGAGCACAGCAATCTGGAAATAAAGGGAGACATTTTGCAATTTAACTAGCGAGCTTTTCCTCAAGGAACCAGGGGACGGGGGGAAAAGTCACACATTTGTAACTGGTTATCGTGTAACTTTTGCCTCCGATCCCAATACCTAAACAGACCAGAATAAGCAAAGATACTCAGTTGAGAGGACTTGAGACAGATTGTTTTTGTCATGTTCAATGGTAAGGATAGCAAAGCACCAAAACAGACTGAGGAACCTGCATCGCCTTCATCGCCGCCTGTCCCATGTTTAGGTAGCGCTGATCCTGCCCTGGAGCAGGAGAACAAGCTGGATGACCTTCTGAATCCTGATCCAGCCCTCTGCCCGGTGAGAAAACCATCGTCACCCACAAAGACAACACAGGCAATGAACTGACAGCGAAACGCGCAGGCACCGCAGATCGCTCTGCACATTCCCTACCGAAACACATCAAAACCGGTGCCCTGAACCCAAAACAGAATGGCCTTTTCCAGCAGGTGCCCTGCCTCTTCTCCTTCTCAGACCGCATCCACGCTGCTGCAAGCACTGCTCCGACACGGGCAGCGCTAAGCACAAAGCCCAGGGCCGGCAATCAGAGCGGCGTGACGCACCGGGCCGAGAGCATCCCAAATCTCAGCCCCCGCTGGGGCACGGCGGGACTCCCACTGCGATGTCTGGAGGTGTAGCTGCAGCTGTGGCCTGAGCTCAGGTTTTAAAGCATTCCTGCTCAGCTATTCACAGGCAGGCTGCCAGAGCGGTGCTGACATCAGAAGGGAAATGGTAATTTTCAGGGTTTCTCTTAGTCAAACCTGAATGAAATCTCACAAGTGAGTGCATGGGGGGGGGGGGGGGAAGTACTTGTTTAACCCAGTAATTCTCCCCAGGGGAAATTCCAGAGTCCTCCAAACTTGAAGAATTTCTCTTTGAGAAGTCACAGAATCTCTCAGGATGGAAAGTGACGGCTACCTTAGGCCGTGGTCTGACATCAGCGACTGGCTGCTGCCACCGAAACGCTCTCTCCTCCCGGTCACATGCCAGAAAAAAAAAATGTGAAAGTGTAGCTCGGTCCCCTCTGGTTTGTCACAGGGCCAAAAACACCCGTGCTGACACAAAACACGGGGCCAGCCCACAGCAGAACAAGCAGCAGAGGTCTGCTCCGCACCAAGGGGACGCTGCCTGTGTCGGGGCCTCCTGCAGCTTCTCCAAAAACTACTCCCCGTGTCTAAAAGGCAGCTTCTTGGGATAGTTCAGGCATAAAGAGCAACAGGAAGTTACTCAAGCCTGAAAAAAAAAAGGAAAAAAGGAGGAAAAAAACATTAGGAGCAATTTAATACGTCCTTGAAAGAGGTTCAATTGCTATAGGTAACTCACAGAAACGGTGACATGCTGGTTATCGCATGAAATGCCAGTAACGGGAATGGAGCGGTAGCTTTTCAGGGTTATTTACACAAACTGATTTTTCATGGAAATTTCACAGGAATTAGCGCGCGCACTCTCCACCACCTCGCTCCCCCAGAAAGAAATTTCTTTACCGTGAGTGTTTACGGAACAAAACGATCCCTTTCTTGACTTGCTCCTACCCACTTGTCCCCTTTCTCACCCTCAAAATAAGAAGAAAGAAGATTAGAAATTAGATTCTAGCTACAGCTATCATTTTACCCTGAACATACAAAACATTATTTGCTGTGAAATTCGGAAGTAGCTTTTATTGAGTTTACCTGTCATTATGTAGTATCCTTTACATTTCACTACGGAAAGCTCAGGCCTGCATTGTGTAAATACTTACTGAGCTGTGACTGCAACTCAGAAATACTCCAGGAAGAACACCATGGCAAACACGGTAATGCCCTTCTTGACGTACTCCAAAATAAAAAAAGACTCAAAAACGCTCAAGTTGCATGACTGAACTGCTGAGTTATACGCTGAGAGTGCAGGTGCACAGAGGAGTAAGGATTGGGAACCCCTCCCTCATCCATATGTTAAAATGTATTATCACATCTGATTAAGACACTACAGGAACTGGTAAAATATGTACATGAGCTCAGCCCTGAGAGAAGCAGCTCCTCCTGTTCCAGCCCTGCTTCTTTCACTCTACGAGCCTCTGCGGCCAGGCTGGGGTGCTGCTCCTCTTGGCGCAGAGCTCCATTAAAAGGGTCTTAAGGATGCCTTCAGCTCAAGCCATGCACTGGGGGAAGAACCACGGCCTCACGCTTCGAGCACAGGATGAGCCTCACAAGACCCGTACTCCATCCTCAGCCCTGTCCCAGCCTCCGTGCCTCACCTTGGCAGCTTCCCACATCGACATCTCGGCTGCTTCCACCGAAAAGCAGTCGCTGGAAGAGCGCGAGAGCTTTCGTTCCTCCTCTACATACCAGGGCAAAACAAATGACTGCCTGAAGCCTACGGTTTCCACGGAATTTCAGCCTCAAGAAGAATAAGCGTACGCTCAACCCAGCAGAGATGACATTTAACTTATGATTGGAATTTTACTGGAATCGGTTTATAAATACAGCACGGCCTTCCTGAGCCTGCAGACAACACGCGAGGCCTCTCGGTAGGTGACCAACTTCGCCGCTTTTCCAGCCACTAAAATGAAAAACAGAAAGTCACCATCGGCCTCCCGAATGGCACCCAGAACAGGTGGACGGCAGGGACCCAGACGGAACACGTCAGCTTTGGTCCAGCGTGCCAAAGAAAACTGCTTTTTTTTTCCTCCAATCCCACCTGTCACTCACTTCAGGCCGGAGATTTATCGCTTTGGCTAACAGACAGACATCCAGGATAGTTTTACCAGTGCGTGTGCGTAACCTCCTAATAAATTAAAGGCTGAACTTCTGGAAATCAGCTCATGGCAGAAAAATTAAAAAAAAACAAAAAACACTTTTGCAGGATTCCTCCCCAATAACCCTTTGTTTATGGACCCTTTCAGAAAAGAAAGCAGCTTGGCCCTAACAGCAACTTTAACGCCGCCAAGCTTATCTTTTTCATTCTCCCCCCCTGCACTTACGCCTGCCTGCCTTTGGTTTCTGCTTTGCTGCTGCCCGAGAGTTTCAAACATTCTTGGCAGGAATTGGGCAACGGCATGCTGATGAGCTTTTCCCCAGAGCAATCCATCACACAGGAGTTGCAATTCAAAAAAGAAATCAAACTGACTAGACAAAGAATTTCAAATCCACCCGGTAAAAACTGGAAAGGGCATCCTTCTCTAGTATTTTAATTACGGAAGAGCACGGATTCAGATTTGTGGGGCAAAAACTGGATTTCCAAGCTGGTGGCGTTCCTTTGGAAAGGGTAGAAAGAAAAATGGTGGAAAAGTCGCGTATGAGGTAACAGTAAGATAAAACGAACAGCTGCACTATTTAGCCTAATTTTAGACTCCAGTTTCTCTCCGAAGGAAAGCTGATGTGTTTTGCTTTGTTTTTTAAATAGGGTCTTCACGTTAAAACTTCTGTAAGATAATATCCATTAACCAGTGTTCTCAAATAAGACTAGACTAAAAAAACGATGAACACAGCAAATTTTAGGGGACTACACGGATATATAACAGCATTTGAGTCTCATGCTTCCCCCCAGTTTCCAGTATCACCTAAGAACAGGGGAGAGGTTCTGCGTATTGGCTGAGCAGTCACATCAGGAAAGAGAAGTTTTAGCAGGTAGAACAACTTGAACTGGACTGATAGTTTTAGGAAACGGGCAGGCGTTCTCACCAAAAAAAAAAAAAAAGAAATACGACCCAAAAGTCAGATGTACAACCTTCCATAAAGCACGGCTCTGTCTTGCAACCACCACGGTGATTACAAGAGGCACCAGGTGTAGAAACCCTCCCCTAGTACAGCTAATAAATAAGGATTGACAGAACATTTAATTTATACTTAGCAAAAGGCAGGTGCCAAGCACTACTAACCCCGTTTCACGGAGGGGGAAAAATGAAAATCAAAAGGGATGGCACAATCACGTTTGTCCAAAGTTTCATGGTAAACTAGCGGGGACAAGGGCAGGAAAACTTAAGCTGCAGTTGAGCATCAGAACTGCTGGTTAGTGTCCCGTGTCCTAGCTCACACGTATCCTGCCCAAATAACACTAGTCACCATAAAACCACGCATCAGGATGACGTATTTCAGAAATCAAGGTGTTTAACAGAATCGGGCAACGCCTGGTCTACCTCAGGCTTCTCTAAGAAGTAAGCCTGTAAGATCTTCAGCATCCACATCAGAATTAACTGCAGGATTTCTTACAACAGAAGACAACCCCCACCTTTTTCTACTTCTTTTAACACAGAGAACATCTGAAGTTGCCCATTCAGAGGTGAAGCCTGACCAGAAAAAGATGCAGCACCCCCGTTTTCATCGGAAAGCCCTCGTGCGTACTGCACCTCGCAAGCAATTCGAGGCCTCCTAACATTACCATGCTAAGCAAGGAAAAACCCCGTGCTCCAAGCCAAGAGGAGCCAGGTCTCAATTGCAGATTCCAAGATATCACAGCTCATTGGCAGCACAGAGCCATTTGGTGCCAATTTAGTTTAAAAAACATATTTTCAACAACATTTTTCATGCCTCGCTTACCGCTGAAGTTGAGATCTAAGTCAACAAAACATAACTATTGTATGGCAACGGGCCCAAGAGCGTTTTTTATTAGCATAGGATTTTTAAACTGACTTCACTGAACTTACAACAGCGGCCTGGAGACGACGGTGCACCTACGGGGAGGTTATCCAACATGCCAATGGTTAATAAAATCCGAACACACCTCCCATGACAGGAGACATCGTTTGCTGTAGTAAAAGCGTGTGCCACGAGAAATGCCCACCTCTTACAGGGAGGGAAGTGCTTTCTCCTGAGCAGTTTCCTTTAGGTCCCAAGACGCTGGGAAAGCCAGCTTGTTATTAGGAACGGCTACACGCTCTGAGGGGAAGTGGAAACAAATGCACGACAGAGCTGTTAGTAAAATGGAAAAACTGAAAACTAAGATCCCAAGCCTGGTTTCTTACGAGTCATTCCCACAGAAAACCACAGATTTCTCATCCCACACTCTGTAAAAGCAGGCATTCCCATCTCTTGACCCTATTCCACATTTCCCAGCTGAAAAAGGTCAGCTGAAACAGACGCAAAGCCCCTAAACCTCCATCCCAGTCCCTGCAAACACAGAGCACACCTATCTTACGGGGGGAAGCACCACGCTCCTGGGGCCAGCCAGCGAGCAAAGGTCCGTGAGGGCTACAGACCATCCCTATCAAGTGATTATGCTCTTAGTTTATTACAGGAAACGTTCCACCAAAACAACTTTCACGCCAGAAATTACTTCGTCTTTCTTGATGAGCGGCGTGATGAAACTCCCCTTATGGCATCATTCATAAATCCTACCACGTGTGGAGAATTAAAGGCACTCCTCTGCTCAGGACGGCTTCCCAGCCCCAAAACCTCAGGTTAACACCCCAAAAGCTCCTGATTGTAGGAACCCCATGCTCTTCCCACATCACCTTCTCCAGGTTTGCACTAAGAGACACCTCTTTGTAGTGGGTCAGATGAATTACGCTCGCCTCTCGCTCCCCTACAGTTCCTCAGAAGTTAGGGCTAAGCACCCACTCTGTTCTCCGCTGCACGAGACAAAGGAAAGACACGAGCTTTAAATCCTTCCAGCTGAGGGAATTTAACAGGCCACACACCTGAAGGAGGCTGTTATTTGGGATGGAGTTATATTATCGTTATTAATTAACCGTTTCTTGTGAGCAGCTCAGAAGACAGGTGGAAGCTTTTTGCATCCTGCCAGATGAAAGGCCTTTTTCCTTTTTAACGGCAGAAAAAAGGAATTGTCAGTCTGAGTCCACTAATCCTTCATGCAAAAAGGATTTGGGGGGGTTGGTTTGGCTTTCAGGGTGGGAGAGTTGTTGGTTTACTTTTTATACGCTATTTGTACCATCTGAAGTTAAACTAATCCTCAGAACAGCTATTCATTAATAATTCCAATTAATGAGACCAGTTCCTCGGATATTGACATACGATGCATCAACAGCTCCCAGAAGCAAGTCAGTTTCACTTTCCGGGACAAAAAGGCAATCCAAAGACATCTCCCATTGTACCAGAACAGACAGAAGTACACAGATACACAGCCTACTAAAACCCCTGCTTGAAAAGTTCGGACATCATATTTTAGCAGACATTTCATCTAGATTTACATTTGTCAGGATACAGAAAGCCCCTTCAAATAACCCCCCGAGCATCCGTGATGTTTGTCCGAGGTTCCTCTACGCCTGTATCCCAGGTATGCACGAACGTAATCCCGAGGACCCGAAATCTCCGCTCAGCACAGCCGAAAGCTCACCACCCGCTGCCATCGGGCAGGTCGATGACCACAGAGATAAGAGCCACTCTCTCAGACAGCAGCGTTCCCGTCCGACAGAAAGGACGGGTGAGTAACTCAAGATGCTGAAGGAGGCTGCCTTCAGCAATCAAGGAACAAAAATTAAGCAGTTTTCAGATTGACACCAGAGAAGCACCGAGCAAGAAGGGAAACTCTGGAGGCTGCATGTCACACTACGTGGTATCAAGTGTCTCTGACCCAGGGCCTGAAGTTAGAGAAAAGTACACAGAAAGAAAAGGGAAGTCTGTCAGTCCTGCACGAGGCCACGACAGGCCTTGGGGATGCACGTTTAAACACAGAGAGTAACCTCTTTTTAATCAAAGCTTCCAGATACCAGCATCTCCTTTCCCTGTATCTACAATATCTGACGTATGTACTGTACTGCTTTCTCCTCTGCCCTTTTTCTGGCCCTCCATATTTCCAGCAAGCAGGCAATTCTACGCATACAGCAATAATTTTAATTTTCAGGCTTGTTTTTCCTATTTGTATTCCTCTGCAAAGCAAGGAGTTGGGACGCTGTGGAGTCTGACCACAGCAAGGACCTGCATGTCCATCATATCTCCCTCTAAATGAAAGGGAGGGACAGGCAGTGTCAGTGCTTACCCAAAGAAAGTCAAAATGTGCCCTGATAGGTACGGTTAGAGCCCTCGGCCTGTCCTCTGTTAAAGCTCCCAACGGAATGTAAATTGGTAATTGACCATTTCCAGCGCTTCCACCCCAAGTTTGGTTTTGATTGCTTTGTTGGGTGTGTTTTTCTTTTTTTGTCCATTTTTTTCGTTATTAAGGCTGTGATACACCCCAGAAACCCCCCAACATCTCCATCTCAAAGCACCCTAACAGCCCCAGTTTTGAAAAGGGCCAAAACCAGCCAGGAACAAAACGCATCCTCAGAGCCATCAAAGAAATCATTTATAACCAAAGGGAAAGTCACATAACCAAAACAAACAGCAAGCCCATTGTGCGGAGCAGCCCTGCCACTGTTCTGACAACACAGACTCTTATTCCAGGCCGCAATCAAACATCACAAGCAAAATAAACCCAAGGTACAAACAAAAATGCCATCGCCTCCTCTTTTGTTTCAGGCACAATGCGACGAGGCCGGGCTGGCCGGGATGGATGCGGGGCTGCCACCGAAGCTCCTCAAGGTCACGGCCAATTTCTGCTGGGGGGGGGGGGTTGGTAGATGAGGGAGGGGGGGGATGAGGATGAGGAGGCGGCGAGCGGCAGGGCCGCTTTGGGTCGGGGCTGGCAGAAAAGGCGAGTGTAAAAGTTTATGAGCTCATCAGGATTGTTGTACCATTACATCAGAGGCAATTATAAATGGCCAAGAGCAGGAGATGGGGAGCCAATCAGATCACAGATAGGATGTCAACCTAAGACCAACTGTCTCCTGGCTTTGACAGAAGGATTTTACCTCCATAATTCAAATCCCAAACCAAAGCGATCTGCGCTTTACTACTCCCATCGCCGAGCTGCTCCCCGCCGCTCCCCGCCGCCCGCCCAACCTCCGGGCCTCCCAAGGGGGGAAACGCGGCCCCGACGAACCGGGCCGAGCCCCGGCGACCCCAAAGGGCCCTCGGCGACCCCCGGCACGAGGGGCTCGGCCCCCCCCCGAGAAGGGAACCGAGGCCTCGGGGCCGGGCCGGCGGCGGAGGCGCTGCCGTGGCCCCACGCGGGCCGCCCGCGAGCCCCGGCCCCGGTTGCTGCCGCCGCAGCCGGGCCGAGCCCTACCGGGGGGGGGCGACCGCCGGACCCCCTCCCACAGGGAGCCCCCCGGAGCCTCCCCCTCCCCCGAGGCAGCCCGCGGGACGGCGGCGGTTCCCCGGGAGCCTCGCACAAAGGCTGGGGAGGGAGGAAGGGAAGGCAGCGAGGCAGCCATTTTAGAGCGAGCCAGCAAAGCACAGACAATGGCAGCTCCCCAGCAGCGCCGGCCCGCCGGGGGGGGACCCGCGGGACAAGCAGCTGCCCCCCAACACCCCGGGACCCCCCTCCCCAGCCGCCCCCCGGCCCTTCGGGGTCCCCCAGTGTCCCCCCCACCCCCCCAATCGCCCCCCTGCACCCCCCGCACCCTCCACGCCGGCCCCGCCGTTACCTGCTGGCTCCTGCCGAGGCTCTGCCCGCTGCCGCTGCTGCTCCCGGGGCTCATGGGCGCATGGTGGCTCCTCGGGGGGGCTCCGCCGGCCGCGGCCCAGCCCTGGCTGTTGCCCCCGCCGTACTGCGAGACCATATCCGCGGCTGCCGGGCCCTTGGCTGCTGCTGCTGCTGCGGCCGCTGCTGCTGCTCCCCCGTCCTGCGGCCCGCCGCTATAGTCGCCCCCGGGGTACCCCTGGTAGCCGCGGGCGGAGCTGGGGGAGGTGAGGAGCTGGTTGAGGGTGGGGGTGGCGGTGGGCTGCGGGGTGGCGCCCCCTCCTCCTGCTCCGCCGCCGGCCGCCGAGGGCCCCATGACCCCGAAGCGCTGCTGCTGGAAGGCGGCGGCGGCGGGGGACTTAGCCCCGGCGGAGCTCTGAGCGCTGCCCCGGGGGGAGCTCAGGGCGTAGGCCTGGGGGGGAGGCGGGTAGGAAGCGGCGCTGCGGCCGGCCGCGTAGTAGGAGTTGTACTGGTGGTTGGCGAAGCCGTGCTCGGCGCCGCCGTGCGAGTTCTGGGGAGGGGGCGGCCCCGCGGGGGCTCCGGTCGGCCCCGGGTAGGGCTGCTCCAGGCCCCCGCTCTGCAGCGCTGCCATGCCAGGGCTTTGTTGTCCGCCATGTTGGTGGAAGGCAGCGGCGGCGGCGGCCGCAGCAGCGGCGGCGGCGGCGGCGGCCTGGGCGCCCCGGCCGTAGGGCTGCCCGAAGCCGTAGGCTGGCGGGGGCAAGGCGGCCGGGTGGGAAGGGGGAGGCTGCTGCTGCTGCTGCTGCGGCGGCTGCTGCTGCTGCTGCTGCGGCGCCCCCACCCCGTCGCTGCTGCCGCCGCCGCCGCCGCCACCGGGCGGCTCCGGGAGGTTATTGTTCAGGGTGGCGGCGGCAGCGGCGGGCCTGGGGCCCGGGTTCCCGTTCGAGCTCTTCAGGTCGGCCTCGGCCCCTGCGCCCCCTCCGTTGCTCTCGGCCCCGTCCTGCAGCTCCTTCCCCGGGGGGCCCTCGCTCTCCGCCTGCTTCTCGCCGCCGCCGCCGCCGCGCTCCGCCGCCGCCTCACCCCCCGCCTCCTCCGGGGGACAATCCCGCTGCTGCTGCTGCTGCTGCGCCTCCGCTTTCTTCAGCTCGGCTGGAGCCGGGGCGCCCAGGCTGCTGGCGGCGGCGGGGGCGACCTGAGCAGCCATGATCCCCCCTCCCCACCCAGCCGCCCCCCCCCCCCCCCGGGCCGGTCCCGGTCCCGGTCCCGGTCCCGGTCCCCCCCCCCCCCCCCCGAGCTGCTCCCTGCCTGGCCGGCCGGCGTGAGGCCTCGCTGCTCTGCTGCTCCCCGCTCAGGCGGCGGCGGGCTCTTCAGGGCAGCGGGGGCTCATTCCCCCCCGGCCTGCTCGGCGAGGCGGGGAGGGCTCCGCTGGGCTGGGCTTCCCGGGGCCTGGCCCCGCTGTACCTCCTCGGTTGCAGCCGGCGGAGAAAGGGGAGGAGGAGGAGGAGGTGGGGGGGGGGGGGGGTGGAAGAAGAAGAAGGAGGAGGAGGAGGAGGAGGAGGGGTGTTGGGGGGGGGGGGGGGAAGACCCGGGACGTAGGGGGCTCGAGGAGCGGGAGGGAGGGAGGGGGGGGGGCAGCGGCGGGCGGGTGGGAGCCGTGCCCGGAGCCGGGCCGAGCGGTGGCGGCGGCGGGGCCGGGCTGGGGCGAGCAGCTCCCGGCTGGGGCGCGCCGAGCGGGGCTCACTCCGGCACGAGGCTCAGCGCTGCCATTTTACCCAGCGCCGCGGCCGCCTGCCAAACCCGGAGCGGAGCGCGGCGCGGCCCGGACGGGAGCCTCCTCCTCCTCCTCCTCCCTCCTCCCTCCTCCTCCTCCCTCCTGCTCTCGCTCTCTCTCCTCTCTCTCTCTCTCTCTCTGCCCCCCCCCCCCCCCCCCCCTCCCCTCCCATCACAAAGGAGGAGCGGGGCCGGCCCCGGCCGCTCGCGGCTCGGCGCGGCGGAGCTGCCGCTCGCAAAACCCGCGGTGGATTTCGCGGAGTTGAGAGCCGGGGGGGGGGGGGGAGGAGAAGGGGTGCTGGGGAGGGAGGGGATGGAACGGGTCGGGATGAAGCGAGCGAGGATGAAGCGAGCTGGGCTTAACCGGGCCGGGATGAAACGGGGTGGGCTGAACCGGGCCGGGTTGAACCAAGCTGGGCTGATCCAGGCTGAGCTGAACTGAACCGGGCTGAACTGGGACAGGCAGAACTGAGCTGGGCTGATTCAGGCTGAGCTGAACCGGGCTGGGCTGAACCGGGCCGGGCTGAGCTGAACTGGGCCAGGCTGAACCAAGGTGGGCTGATCCAGGCTGAAATGGGCTGAGCTAAACTGATCTGGGCTGAACCTGGCCGGGCTGAACCGAGCTGGGCTGATCTGGGCTGAACAGAACCAGGCCAGGCTGAAACGGGCTGAGCTGAACTGAACCTGGCTGGGCTGAGCTGGGCCAGGATGAGCTGAACTCGGCTGGGCTGAACTGGGCCAGGCCGAGCCAAACTAGGCTGAAATGGGCAGATGTAAACCGGGCCCGGCTGAACCGAGCTGGGCTGATCTGGGCTGAACAGAACCGGGCCGGGATGAAATGGGCTGAGCGGAACTGAACCAGGCTGGGCTGAGCTGGGCCAGGCTGAGCTGAGCTGGGCTGAACTGGGCCAGGATGAAGCGGGCTGGGCTGAAGCGGGCTGGGCTGAACCAAGCTGGGCTGAACCAGAACCAAGAAGCGACCAAATTGCCTGGGGAGCCAGCGGAACCAGGGCAGGAGGAAGCCCCCCAGGCTCAGCTGGGCTTATCCCACTCCAGTCGGAGGCCCTGCTCAGGAGGCAGCCCCCCTTGTCTTGCCGGGGCGGTGAGGCCATGGTTCCCACCATCAGGAGGCCACCAGCCCACCTCCCGGGGACAGCAGTGAGGGCACATGGCTGCGTTGCTCAACACTGGCTCTGGATTTTCGGCAGGGAAGACGGCCCGTGGGTTAACGAAGCGCCTCTTCTTTGTCCCTAGAAATTCCATTTAGAATTAGCTTTTGCAAACTATTAAGGATTGTCATTTCCTCTCCGCTGGTTGTGTCCCTCTGGAAAGAAGAAAAAAAAAAAAGAGTTGGCAGCGTGCCATGACAATAACTGCACACACGGACATCCAAGAAAGTCCGGTTCCCGCTCCTGCCAAAGCGACAGCAGTGGGCAGTGAACCAGGAACTCCCTCGGGGTGGCTGAACGGGGACAACCACAACCACCTGAACGTGTCTAGACACAACACGTTGGGCAATGGGACGGGATGCTCCCGCCGTCTCAAAGGATAACGAGGTGCTGGAGCTCCCCAACTGTCCGAGGGTGAACCAAACTAGGCCACGTTCTTCTGCAACCACTTCAGGCCCAGTTTCCCACCTCCTCCACCCCCCAGCCTTTCTCACAGCGGGAGGAGGGAGGAAAGAAATGTACCCAGAGCTTGGTCCTAGAGCCATGTCCCCTGGCCCGTCCTGTTCCAGTGGGTCCTATGGTTGCAATTTTTACTTCAGATTGTACAGGTCTGTGGGAAAGAAACAAAAATATGAGTTATTCAGGTTATAAAACACAAGCTGACAGAAATTAGGAAATGGTTGCCCAATAAAAATAGCAGTCATATAGTTCAGCTCTCCGTCTGGGTACTGGATCAGGACAGCTGGGCAGGAAGGTGTCTCCTCCGGCATAGGGAAGTATTTGGCAAAGCCAAGTGGAAGTCAACACAACTTCACAGAGAGAAAACACCAGAAAACAACGGGTAAGGAGTCAAAGGAAGCTTCTGAGATGCAGGCTTCCATTTTAGACCACCTTGAAACAAAAACTGGGGCAGAAGCAACCTCGATTACCAGAGTTACAGTGATGAAGGCCTGAAGCTTGGCCTAAGCCTAACAATCAGCAGGCCGCACCACAAGAGATCCCATTTTAACACCACTGAGGACAGGGGGGGAACCTGGGTCTGGAGCAAGGGGCAAGCCAAGGCACAGAAGGTCGGAATCAGTGCCAGTGCTCCAGGCCTGTTAGGGACAAAGTGAAGATTTCAGTGTCTACTGCTGTCAACTCAACCCTCACCCTCACTGTAAAACTTACCGTATAAAATATTTATTATCCAGAATGCAGGTGGCAGAACAAAAGGGTTTCTTCCAAAGCTGAAAGTGGGAGGGGAGTCTGGATGGGGCAATAAATAGCAAAATTTTAAATGTATTCTGGAGCAATAAAGTGCCTTGCAGGCTCCTGGACAAAGCCTTTTGCCACTTTACAGTCTTTACAGTTGACTGTGCAGCGTGGAGCAGATTCCCTCACAGTAAATTGGTCAGTCAGTCTTCCTCCACAGCAGTAAATAAACTATTAGAAAGCAAAGGGTCATAAATGATGGCATCTGTGTTGTGATATGAAAAGCCTTCAAAGGCCTTCATGAAGTTTGGAGCCTCAGCTCAGTGCTAGAATCTCCCAGGTGAGGTCCTGTGGCTTTACCGGGACCATGCAGCAGAACTGCTGAGGTACTCTTCGTCAGAAGAGTTTGAAAACTGGGGAAAATGCTAGAACGGAAAGTTGATCTACGTGCTGTCTTTGGAGGAGCCTCTGTTACTTGATCAAACCCGACATTCTAGAAAAAGCAGAGAAGCAGAAGGAAAAACTCCTTCAGCACATCAGGCCATGCTCCCTCAAGTGAGCCCCTGTGGCTTTATTAATGCCCATGGTGGGCTCTAGTGGACCACAGCACCAAAATACTCTTGTTTAGATGTTTTGTTTACTACAAGAAAAACCCAACTGGAAGCAATTCTGCCATTTAGCTCCAGATCAGTCTCAAGCAACAGTCTCCTCAACTCCAAAGCTACATTCTGCTTCGGGAGGCGAAGCATTGCTGTCCAACTGAGCCCCACCACGAGTTCACTGGCTGCAGATCAGGAGCTGCAGTTTCAGCCCAGGGGCACCCAAAGACTCCACGCTCCGAGGTACCCCACGTGTCTCAGGCTTTTGGAATCTTCTTCAAAGAGCGCTAGGGCAGACTATGAAACCTGGTGTTGACTGTAATGTGAAAAGCAGGCTGGATTCCCCAGCCACCCACACAGTAAGGAGACACTCACTTTACCAAATGTTTGTGAAAGCTGAAGCAGATTTTGGAATACGCCTCATCAATGAGGCCCTGGCACTTCACTAAATAACTGAGGCGTTCAATGAAATTCCAGCCATGGGGTTTGGAAGGCAGATGACGGAACAGTTCTTAACAACATTTCCACCTAAGAGCTGAAAATCCTCCCGCCGCTCGTGCCATCCCGTGGTGGAACTACCCAGCTCTGCACGACGGGACGAGACTTTGCGACACGTCGACGCTCTTCCCAGCCCCAGCGCTCTCGGCTGAGCCGCGTGCGGCCGTCGGTCGTCTCTTCCCCATCTCCCGAAGTGCTGAGCACGCTTTCCTCCACGGCAGGCTCGGCCCCGAGCTGCTCAGATGGGCTGGGGAGCCAGCTCGGCGCTCTCCCCTGGTAGCGCAGGCCACCACCGCTAGGCTGGCTCCTCCTGAGCCCAGCGGAGTCTCCTCCATGGAGGTGGCCGTGCCATTTAACCCAGCGCTAAGGCGGCGAAGGAAACCTGGTGTAGATTATAGAGTACTAGAAACAGGAGTAGCGTCTCCCCCATGAGAAAAAAAAAAATAAAAAATAAAAAAAAGGCTCTGCCAACTGTGTGATGGCAAATATGGACTGAATCGTTGACATGGAAACCGGACTAAAGTCAGCCGCGCTCCCTCACGCTCGCACACACACAAGTTATCATTATCCCCAGCCTTTCAACTTGCTACAAACGTGGACTGGATCAGCACTTCGGGAATTGGGCAGAGTTTCTCTAATAAAGTATCGGGTAGCTCGGCCACGCTCGAATGAAACGCGCTGAGGAGCAATTAACGTAGTTGGGTGAAGAAGGATGCTCTTCCATTTTCCTGAAAGGCACAGTGTGCTGAGATATGCAGACTGGACCCAAGAACAAGAGACCCATCTATTATAATTCACGGAGCATGCCGCAAAATATGGAATGGAACGAGGAAAGGTTATCGACGGTCCCTCGGCTTATCTGAGAGTAGTTTTGCTAAAGAAAATTACATTTCCTGCAAATATGTTTGCATTTGTCCAGCCCATTCTCTCCAGGCTTTTAGCCACTATCATATCTAGGTTAAGCACTCTCGTCGCAGCTTCATAACCACTAAGATTAACGTTATTGGAATTATTTGTTTGCCGCGAGTGGCTAATGTGCTGGGGCATTGTGCGAGACAATGCTTATTTATCCTCTTAAAAATATGTCAAGATAGGGTATAATCTCCCTCTCCAGGGCTGACACAATGGCACAGGGGCACGCTGCAAAGTGGAGTTTTCAGCAGAAGGTAACTCCGCCAGCTCGCAGCAGCACAGCTCAAAGGCAGGAGCGGATCGCAGGCTGGATTTGCAGCTTTCCCACCGAGCTGGCACCAAAAAGGGCACGGAGGGAAGGGAGGGGAAGGGAGCGAGCCCCTGCCCCCGCCGCGCCGCCGGAGCCGGCCGCTAGCATCCGACGGGAGCGCTGCAAAACTGCAAAACTTTGGATGCGCATGGAGGGAAGGAGGGAGGGAGGGAGGGAGGGAGGGAGGGAGGAAAGCGGAGCGGGGCTGGCTGGGGGAAAACGCACGATTTTTGCAGCCCTCGCTAGGAGGAGGAAAAAGCGAAGCGGATTCGGAGCGGAAGGGAAGCGGCGCGGAGCCCGCAGCGCATCCTGCTCGCGGCTCCAGGCTGCGGAGCCGGAGCGAGTTTGGGTGCACACGTGGGCGGGGGGGGGGGGGGGGGGAGAGGGGAGAGCAGCTCGCCCCCGGCATTAAAAACGAAAAGAGTGGAAGTGGGATGTCAGAATTTCCCAGGGAGGATTCACTGCTGCTCTGAACACGGTCCCTGCGAGGAGGGAAACAAGTTTAAGGTGCCACGGCATTGATTTTCTAGAGGTGGCTGTGCACACCGTGCTCCTCTACCGCCCTCACACATCAGCTCTCTGGTGCTGAGCGCTCTCTCGGAGAAGGAAGAGTAAATCTACTTAAAAAAAAAAAAAAAAAAAAAAGGCAAAAAATAAAACAAAACGCGGAGCGGAGTTCGTAAAAACCCCTGCACTGGATCAGGAGCCAAGCGTCTCATTTCTCCTGAATCCCACCAGATTTGGGACCTGGCCGGTGGGCTTGCAGAGCAGCCCCATCAGGCTGCAAACCCCACTTGGAAGAGTTAAAAAGGCTTTCAAAGCTGCGAAAAGAGACAGACCTCAACTCTGGGCCTGGATTTTTCCCACTGAAGCAAAACTATTATTCTGTTTAAGTACTTGGGAACTGGCAGCAGCGTGCAGGGAGGCGAAACCAGCAGAGAGTTCGCCAGCACGCAGAAAGCTGCCGACTCCGAGCAAGTCTGTCCCTCTGTGTTTCTCCCACCCTCTGCTGCTCTTTTCAGTGGAGTGAAAAAAAAAAAAAAAAAAAAAAAGAGAGAGAGAGAGAAAAAAAAAAATCACTCCCGTGCAATTCTGCCCTCTGAAAGTGTATTTTTAGCCAAGTTGGAGTTCAGGAGTCACGAATAGGGCAGGGGGAGTGCTGCTGGAGAGCCAGGGGCCGAGAAAGGAGGGTTTTCACCCTTTTCATGAAGCTCTTGCACTGCCATTTTACCGAGGCAGGGAGGCAGCGAGCAGGCGAGGGAGGCAGCGCGACAGCCAGCGCTCGCAGAGAAGTTTCTCACGGCAACTGCGGGCTGGATCTGGAACGGAGCCTTTTGTTCACAGCAAGTTGAGCAGGAGAGAGAGTTGAGTCTGCTGAAAAAGAAAGAGGAGAAATAAAATGGAGGGGAGGAGGAGGAGGAGAGGAGACGTAGGTCGTGCTGAGCTGCTCAGCGCACAAGGGGAAAAAGCAGCGAGCTGGGTTATTCTCTGCAGCGCTGCGTTTATTTAGAAAGTTGGTGTCGTAGCCTCAGGCACAAATCCCTTGTTAAATGCATGGGAACGAGTGAGAGACCCAAGGACAAGCATTAGTATACAGGAAGTGGAATTTTCCTAGGGGTTCACATCCTTTGGTGCTCTTTTTGCCAAGATTTTATCCCCTTGCTCGATGAAGGGTGCCTCCTAGAGACACCAGGAAAAAGGCCTGAAAGTGACACGAGGTGCACTGTAGGTCTGGCTAAACTGAATAATTAAAGGTAAGGGACACCTTCCACCAGAAATTACAGTGGGGTCTGAAGGCCAGATGCAACTTTGGGCACTCCCCTCCCTGCCCCCCAATTCCCTTTCTCCTTTCTCACTGCCGAAACACCACGCGTTATGTCCAAGGTCTCTGAATGGGGGTGAAAAGATAAAAAAAAAAAATCCCCCCCTCAATGTAATGCTTACACACGTCCAATATATGCCGGATTCGCACAAACAAGTGGGGTTTCCCTCCCAGCACACACTGCTGACCCCTCACCCCCAAACCAGGCGTGCTGTTTGCATGTACCCGCACCCCAAATGTGCCCAACGGGGCTGAATTAACTCCTGAATTAACACCCCTGAAAGGAGGAGCCCAACTTCAGTCGCCTTTGCATTTTGTATTTTTGTACCCTGTATTTGTCCACTCGGTGGTGGACTCAAAGAGCAAGAGCCTGCTGCTGATGAGAGCTGGCTTTTCCCACAAGTCGTGGGTTTTTCTCTCTCTTTTTTTTTTCTTTTTTCTTTTTTTTCTGTGGTGTCTGGAAATACCGTTTCATTAAGAGTGTTAATCACCTCCTGCGCTCTCCGCGCCAGCAGGAAATAAGTGAATTCGCCCCGTGTAAATGAGCGAGCGGCGTGCCTGTGACAGCAGCTCAACGAGACACCACGTGGGAAATCCGAGTTAAGGATTTAAACGTGCTTTGCCACTCCGGCCATGAGGGACCGAGAGCCTTGGTGGGGAGGAAAAAAAATAAAAAAAAATAAAAAAAAATCCACCACGTTTCGTGCTGCTCAGAAGCGACCTCTGTGGCTGCTCGGGGAGTGAAGTTCAACAACCCTGAAGTGCGTGCTGGGCAGATGCGGCACCGTACCACCGACTTCTGGGCTGGAAAAAGCAAAAAGAGAAAGAATGAATAAATAAATAGGAAAGAAAACCCGAAAGGGGGGCACCCCAAGGGGCAGCGCCGCTCTCCTCGTAGCGAGGGGAGCCCCGCAGCGATCGGGACTCGCTCCGAAGCGGCTGCTTTGCCTTGTGGACAAACCCAAGGATGCTCCGCGCTGACAGAGGGATGTGCGCGATCTCCAGGTGCTGGAGACATCTAGCGCCGGATTTCCAGAGGAGCCCGGTGCCCGGCACTGCCGGGACCAGTGGCGCCCCACGCTGTCCCTGTCCCCATTTGTCCCCAGCCCATCCCCAGCCCGTCCCCATCCCACCGACCTGAGCAACCTGCAGGGGCCGGGGGCTTCCCCCGCTGGCCACGATTTTCATCCCCGTTACTTTCTTCTGGAATATGGAATAAAATCGCCTCTCCACCGGGGACCTCTAAAAGGCCTGTAAAAGTTTAATAGGGAAATGTCAGAAGGCATCACGCAGGAATTTCACTTCGTTATTTTTTTTATTATTATTTTTTTTTTTTTTATGGTGGCATTCACTTTTGCATATTTCGTGGCTAATTAACAGGGTGGTTGGTAAAAGATGTAAAGGTGTAAAGGTGCCCCCCTCTCCTTTCGCTTACTGAAATGGTGCGAATCCGGTTTACCTCTGACGTGCAACACCGGGAGAGACGAGGTGAAAAGTACAAGCATCGCAGTTTGCCCACGTAGGCAGGAAAATATATTAAAACCTACGTATTAATAAAAATGTCCATTAAAACAAATATTATTTCCTATTGTTATTTTTGGCTGTTGTTTCCCCCCCTCCCCAACTTTGTTTTAGTGAAGCAGGGAAGCATATACAGAAACCTTGCCTGCAGTAGATGCTTTTTTTTTTTTTTTTTTTAAACGGAGCCCAGATGCTGGTCAGGATTAAGGTTACACCAAACACATTCTACATTGCCATTTTCCAAACAGAATGAAGCAGATGGAAAAGCTGGAGGAGGACGGCACGGGAACGGAGCACTGCTGAAAACTGCAAGCCCTGCACTAACGCTGTAGAGGAGCGAGCCTGGATGCCAGGAGAGACGGAAAGAAACCAGGCATATCAACTTCACATATTGCATTCCTCACATTTGAAATGACTATTTTAATTAAACATCTGTCAGAATATCTGCTTTAAGCCTCGTATTTAAAACGGGGAAAGAAAATTCGGCTGCAGCTATTCACTGTAGGCTCCTTAGGGCTCTGTCCTAGAAGATGCAAAAGCCACTGGCCTCGGGCCATCGGAGTACTTAAGTATATGCGTAATTTTAAACATCGGCAGCCCCAGTGATTTTAAGCATATACTCCCTTAAAGTTAACCATGTACTCAGCACTTTGCAGGATCCGCCCATAAGACTCATACCAGCTCCTAGCTCAAGAAAATGAGTATCTGTGCATCTGAGAACACAAAGAAAATCTTCTTTGGAGAAGGGCTAAAGATTTTTGATTTCTAAAAGACACCAGCTCATCCGTATTGGGAACTCAGGTCACACTGAAATAAAATCACTGGGGGAAGTTGGCTGAATCCATGCTTATTTGTAAAATACCCCTATTTGGCAAATTAATTCTAAGCATTTTATATGAGATCCTACAATAGCTTAGTTCATCCAGCACTGTGACTCAATCATATGATGTGCTTTGAAAATCTCTTTCTAAAATTGTTTTTAAGAGCTTTTTGGTGGGATCATATAGGCGCACACACAATACTTAATACAGAGAAAGAACAAATATTCATGCTATGGGGAGAACACTTAGTAATGTCCCTTCATTTCAGACATACAAAGGAAGGCACAAATAACTCTCACAAAATGTAATAAAACAACAACAAAAAAAATGCAATATTGCAAATAAACAAGGTGTTGACCAGCTTTGAAACATTTGATCGTGAAAGGGCCAGACAGAAATTCTACTCATCTACCTTTCAACAGTCATCCATAAATGTGTATTTCAAAATCTTAATTCTGTAATCTAACCCACATGGGGAGCTTGCAGTCTGCATGCAGGGATGTGACTGATTTTCTGCTTTTAAGGCCTCCATTCTGTAATCTTGCTCAAATGTACATGGCCTAAAAGTAAGATTCTTACCTTCCCAAGTATGCACCTCAGTAAAAATTTACTTGCATTAAAAACCAAAAATGTAGGGGCATTTAGACCAGCTTCACTGGAACTTCTGGAATTCATTACTGGAGCAGAGAAACAAGGTCGTTTTTATCTAGCTGTTATCTATGACTTTAAAGAGGCCCACAATCAAACCTTAGCAATATTACTTCTTCATAAAGACTGATACTATCATACTCACCTTCAGTAAAACAAAGGCACTGGTCAGAACTGTTCGTTCTCTGTAAAACTGAATCCTGAGCTCAAGACGTTCTGGAGAAACATAAAGAAGACATAATTTTAAAATGTTTATAACATTTGTAAAAATATTGAGCATACCCAGAAAGAAAACAAACAAACAAACAAACAAACAAAAAACAACAAAACGCATCCATGGGTTGTTGCTTACATTCCTACCCTCATAATTAGATACCTAAATGAAATGTGCTTAAAAAGATTCATACCCATGATATGTATTGGTAAGGAGTGTAACTACATACGTTATGAAACAAAGTATTTAAAGTATTTTCTCCTACTTTTAAGGAAACACAGTTAGTGACCTAGGTTTTCCAGTGCCATGGATTACTGTAATCACTGAGAGCACTGCAGTTTTCCCCACGTCTTCCTCCAGATCCACCACCTTCCTATTGTAATGTTTTACTGACTTTGTCTATTCTTATTCTGTATTTTCTAAAGGATTGCTTTATACATACATGTAGAGTAGCCAGCACACATTATTTTCTATTTAAACAAAGGAATGATAGCAGTAAGTAATGCTGAAGCAGCACAAGGAACGTAATTTCCAGACATAAGTGATCAAACTTTCCAGGGGCTGTAATGATCCACAGGCAGTTATCAATAGTTACATGTGATAATAGGGTTCTGGATTCAGCTTTCATTAGTTGAGAAACTTCTCGTTATTATTTTTTAAAAGGATTTTGCAATACTTCAAAATTAATGCTGTTCCCCTTGTATTAATAGCCATGCCATAGCATCTTTTTAAAAAAAAAAAAGTGAAGGAGTTGAGTTTTGATGCAAATGATTGATTTATTTTCCATCACCTCTACTGGTACAAAAATAATCTGGATTTGTCATGCTACTATGGGGAGACAAAAAAACAACAGCAAACCAAAGACTTCGAAAGTCGTGTCCAGACAGCTATAGACTAATTAGCCTGACCTCAGTGAGAGATGTAAAACTTATTTCTCACCTGAAATGATGTGGAGGAAAACAGGAAAACAAATGGATAACACGCAATATAGGTTTAACAAAGGCAATCATGCCAGACAAATCTGATGTCTTTCTTCAATAAGAAAACATAGCTTTCTTTGTAAAGGAAAACGCAGTCCGCCTGCTTCAGCAGAACATTTGATCTGATGCCACATGCAGAACTACCAGTTAAACTGGAAAAAATGAAGATTAGTGAAAGAAAAGTTTTGCAGATAACAAGTGGTTAAAGAAAACATGCTGAATTGTGTTGAAATGCAAACTTTCAGCCTAGAGAGTGAGTGCATGAGAAGCTCCACCAGCACTGGTCTCAGGACCCGTGTTATTCCTGTTAAGTGACCTTCACACGAGCAATGGCAAGAGGAGCATTAATACAGCTCGCTCCTGACAAAATTAGAAAGCATCAGGACAGAAGACTGGAACGTGGTAAATGAAGAACCAGATTCTGGAACAGCACAGGAATTCTGAGGAATGGACCAGCAAAGTGGGATGCAGCAATGAGAATAATGCAAAGCACAAAGCTGAGGGACTATTAGCCAAAATTCCTGTAATTGGGAATTTGGGAAATCATCACAGTTAATAGAGAAGGATAAAGACTCAAAAGCATTATTTAGGCACAGAATGACCACACATCACAAAAATGAAGAAGAACCAATGCGATCTAATGGTCAGGTAAGGCACATCCAGGTGTTATTGCAGTGACTCTTGCAGAATTCTGCGTCCAGCTTATAATGGCAGATATGTGAAAATTGGAATAGTCATAGGAAAGGCTTACTGAGATGGTTATAAGCACAAAGAATCTATCATGAGAAAAGACTGAAGTTTTAGTTCAGCAAAGTCCCAACAAAAGAAAGGCTGAAATGGAATAGGATTAGTTTGTATACACAGTTTATGGTATGAATACAGGTACTTAAACTGAAGGGTTTCGTTAGCACCAAATACACAAGGAGGCCTGATTACTTAGGATGGAAGTTAGAGTAGGAGGTCTCAGTAGAAAAATTAGATTTAAAAAAGCCCTTCTAGTGGGGCTACTGGGCTGAAAGCACTAACCAGTTTTATGCTGGAGTTTGTCATCCTGATGGACAAAATGAGATCTGATTACCTGTAGACACCTGGCATAAGGCTTGGTGACCAAGGGAGGCTCCTCGAGTCCCACATCGTGGAAGTCCAACCACCGGGGAAAAACAATACCAGCAGTGTGCTTGGAACGCTCATCTGCAACCTGGTGGATGACTAATGAAGATATTTATGATTAGTTTACTGGAACACGTTGAAAAGTTGTTTATTGTCACCGTGGAATATAAAGATACAGTGAAGAATTTTGATAGCTTTGCCATAAATTTCTCTGCTTTGCAGCAATGAAATGAGAGGAAAACCTCTGTGCAATATCACGAAGATACATTTATAGTGGTTAAAAAGCATCCAGATACCATAGTGAAAAACATAATGAAATTCCATTACAATTAGTAATTCTGTATTTACTGCAGCACACAAATTGTATGCCATAAATATGTAAGCAAACATCAAAAAAACAAGGATAAAAAGAAAATCTGAAAAAAAAATAAATCATTAGATGAGACAGGATTTGAGAAGGCAGGTTTTCTGATTTGATTTGTAATTACAGACTGCCTAACAGTGCAGGAACTGGGCTAAGATGGGCAGAAGTGTAAGATGCACCCATAGGAAAACTGAACACACTGCTCAGTTCCCTGTTAAATTCATCCAGGTCACGAGAGCGTAAAGAAGCATGAAATACAGAGTGAATAATATGTAGGCTGACCTGGCGCTGGAATACGCTCAGGCTCAGCAAGTTCTGTCAGACAGCACTTGGAGGACTCAGCAGTGACCCTGGCTGCAGCCAAACCTCCACTCACACACGCACAGACACAAACTCACCTTAGCAATGTAACTCTGAACAATTATAAATGAAAGAACAATCTTTTCTTAGGGTAGAGCTTTCCAAAAAGAAGACCCAGAAGGTGCCAGAAGACCATGAAAGTCTCCCACCCTATTTCTAGATTTTGCTAATGGCTTTTAATTTCCACCACAAAGAACGTAGCCTGGAACATGCATCACCTACTTCATTCAAAGGTCTCTTAACCTCTCCAGAAAAAAACATACCTGCTTTATCCATACTTCTCTTTAGCAAACAAACCTTGGCTGCTCTTCTCGGGGTCTTCCATTCTCCACAGATGTTCAGGACTTCAAGCACACCTTGCTCCATGCTGTCAAAGCCTTGTCTGTCACCTCTTCATGCTTCTTTAAGCAATAATTCACCAGGGGGCACGGGGCAGAAATGGATCCTGAATTTTTGGTGGTTGGTTGGTTTGGGCAATGTTCTCACCAGACAGCTGCATGAGAGACCAAGAGGACACCTCGCATACACAGATTGCATCTCTACGTCCTTAAAGTTTTGGACAAAAGCAGAATTGCACAGCTCTTCTGGTTGTTGATTTCTTCTTTCTACGAAGCTGCTCAATTTTAACTTCGGTTTATCTCAACTCCACAGCCACAATTATTATTTTTTAAAAGGGACATTAATAAAATTGTTCTGCTCATCTTGTGAGTGACAGGACAGCGAAAAACTTCGCAAGAATTATAACCCAAGCTTCACGTAGTGTAACTATTTTCCTTCCCATTTGCAAGCCAACATTCCTATTTCAGCTCACATTAGGACTTCTACAAACTTTTTGAGTAATAAAACATAAATCCCATCCGTTGTTGAAAAAGAACATTAACTGACAATTCCTCTTCCATTTGCAGGCTGGCCCACTTGGAGTTCACGCCGATGGTGCATTTGGAAACCCTCCTCAGATCTTTTTCTCCCCCTTGTCTTCAGGCACGACATTTTCAGTCGTTTTCTGTAGCCACAGATCAAGACATGAACGTGCACAGTAAGGGGGAAAACTGGCTGGGCAGCAGAACTGCACTAAAGAAGCCAGTGGTTATAATGGATCACAAACTGAATTTGAGTCAACACAATAAAGATAATACATCACAGAAATATTTAATAAGGTTGTTTTACGTAGGACACCCGTGACAATTATCTTGTTCAACTCAGTCCTGGTGAAATCTCAGCTGGAATATTGTATCCAATTTCAGGCACCACATTAAAAATAAAAACAGATATAAACCAGCTGGGAAGAGCACAAAGAGAGCAACAAGAAGGCTAGGAGGCTTAGAAAATCTAAACCTAAGAACAAGTTGAAATATTGCATTAAAAACGGGGGGAAAAAAGGAAAAAGAAAAAAGGAAAAGGGGAAAAAAAAGGGAGAGCTCACATGAGAGGGGACAAAACAGCCATCTTCCACTTTGTTACACTGAAGGTCGACAACCAAATGTTCATGCCTACTGAAAGCAGAACAGGCCATAGACTTAATTCACAGTAAGATTTAGCAGAGCAACAGAAGTGATGCCTAAACAATGAAAATACTAGCACGGGCAGTGGTTTCGTCGTTGTTTTGCTTTATTTTTAAAAGAGACGATATAAAAACATCCACACATCTTTCCAGCATCTTTCCACACATCGAAGCATCTTCCTCTTGTCCTGAAGCAGAGCTGTGACCAGTGGGCCTCGTGATGTCTTTCTATGACTGCTATTTTTCTTCCTGCATTTGCTATAGTAATAAAAATAGCGAGAAAGGCGTATTTCAAATTTAACAGTGCACTTTTAGAGGAAGAATAGATGATTTGGGGCCACCACCTCAGGCTACCATTTCAGCAAGTTACTTGGAGGACTTCTTTGCAACTTTCAGTTACAGAAGAGTGCAGGGAGTGCATTTCAGATCAAGTATTTCTTCTTTTATTAATGTTATTTTGCCAAGTCAAACGACTTTGACACTTCTGTTGAAGATCTCTGAGCTACACTGAACACGCAGCAGCATGACAGCGCCTTTAGTAACTGCTAATAAAGTCCAAATGCCGTTTCTTTGATTAATTTGATTCATTATCTCTTGTCTTAATGCACATTTTTTCCTCCTCAAGCAGCTATTTTTGCAGAGACTTTTTCACTGGATGTCCATAATACTGAAAGTGTCTTCCCATTCCTTGTGTTTGTCCACCCTTTAGTATCTTTCCCCTCCTCTTACGGATGTTGTACAAATCAGGGTAAGTTCAAGTTTCTAAAGATTCTGCTCTGAACAAGTTTCACAATACCATCCTCGGCTCATTCTACATCCATTTAATGGTAAATCACCTGCACTGATGAGCAAGGCCGTGTACAACCATTAAGAAACTGTTCGCTGTCTCCATAAATTCTTTCTCCTGGCTCAACAGACCATGTTTATTCTTTGAACCCCTATAACCCCTACTTGATTCATGGACTATACCTAGGAAAAGCTCTCAGTAATTTCTTATGCATTACCAAGCTTTATGACACAGAAGATCAGCACCTTCTTCAGATATAGGCATAAAAAAATCTCACGACAGCATCCCTGACATAAAACTGGCTAATTTTCAGTTGCAAGTGATCAGAAACGGTGCTCTTCCACAGACAGCAACGGGCTTCTGCATGCTAAGGGATGCCTTTTTTTTGTGTTCTGCCCCAGCAGCTGAGACCTGCAGATTTCTACGAGTGTAATTCTCTCATCCCAATGGGGGCCGCTGGTTCTGCTCATCCCAGCTCTGCACCACGTCCCCGTGCCACCAGTCACACCCAGAAGAGCTCACCGTTGAGTAAACTGCTCCAGGTAAACACTGTACAGAAAGAACGGGTTGAATAAATCTGGCGGTTTCCCTTTTTTTGCATTTCTTCCATTCCTCAAGTAGCAAAAGACCTGTGAAGCTGTACAACTAGATCCTTCCACCTGTGCCACCTTGCCTGAATAAGCATTGTAATGGATTTAGCAGCTGCTTCTTCATGCAACCTCGCAACATTTTGAGAAAGAAGTTGCACAGGCAAAAATCAATGCCAAGAAAAAAGCAACAGTAAATAGTCAGTTTGACCTGAAGAATTCCCAAATTTCAGAGAATTCCCTAGCAGCATGCTGTGAAAAAGAACACGCAGTTGAGTAACAGACCGGCGCTCTGTGGGATAGCTGCCCAGAATATTTTGAGAGGTGAATTGATGCAAGGAAGAATGGCGCGCACCCGATTAACAGTGGAAAACGTCTTAAATCAGCATAACAAAGTGGGGTGAATGCACTTGTGCTCAGTGTAGTTAAATAGCTGTAATTAGATCAAACAAACGAGATTGATGCATCATCCCTTTGTAGACGTGGCCTTAAAAGGTAGGTCAGGAGCTAAGTTCAGGAAAACAGTTACTGTAGCTTTTACCTAACAAGGCACAGCTACAGCTGACTCTAAAGTAAATACGACTTCCAAGACTTGCTGAATTCTAAAGAAAAAAGTTAATAGAGAGGCTAGCAATATATAATAATCTTATTTTTTAATCTTATCTTACTGTCAGTAATAAAACTACTGTAGTTGATTGGATACTGTGCCTTTTGGATAAACAACGTACAAAATCGCAGTTACAAATTCATTTGTCTCGAGGCTTTGAAGGTCTTAATTGAAGTGTTCCCTCACCGGTTAATATGTCTAGATGGAAAGGGTGAGTTCTAATTTGCTTTGTTCTTTTTGAATCTTTTTATTAAACGTTAAGAAAATAAGGTAGCACGCTGTTGCATGAAGTACGGTTGCTAAATTTCAGAGATGAGCAAAACATAAGGTAGCAGATGGTATGAAGAGGATATATGTGAAGAAATGTAAATAGCAGGGAACCTCACCAAATCAAAAACGTAAGGCAGAACTGAAAGCGCGTGCAAGACCCCTGGGAGAGCAGAGGAGATGAAGCAACAACTGAGCTGAAAGATACCTGACTTTGCTTCCTCAGAAATGGCAAAGCCCCGACAGGACGCTCTGATCTAGTAGAACAAAAGTCCCATCATATCCAGGGGAGCCAACATGATTTTGAAGGGTCCTTTAAATAAACACAGAATGAGGGGAAGAAACAAGAGCAGAGTTTGCAGGTGCCAACAAATAGATTTATCAGACACTTGGAATCAAAAAGGACCCCCCCTCAGCCCCAAATATTTCAGAACTTGAATCAATAACTAATGAAGATATTATAAAAGTACTAAGAGTAGAAGAAAATTATTGAACAAGGACAAGATGCATTGTTTAAATTAGGCAGGAGATCAAGTGAACTGGTGTTAAGAAAGCACCTAGCACCCATTTGCAGAAGTCACAAAGTGTTTTCTTTCCTTATTTGCACCCAAAATACTGCCACCTGTACCCACACTCATGATCCATCACCCTGAAGATGTTTTTACACGTCTCTACCTCCAACAGAAAGACTAGAAACTGCTATAAGATGAGAGGGATGCTGAAATGCAGGCAGGTGAGGGCACAGAGGTTGGTTGACAAGTCTCAGGAATTTCAAGGAGGAGCGGCTGGGCCACAGCCTTTCTTACCATGTCCATTTACTGATCACCAAAGGTTAAGCTCAGCTAAAACCTGGGAAGGTGAAGAGCGGCTGATTTCTGAAGTGGCCCTTCCATGCAGCTGCGGAGAATCAGTGTCAGAAAGTACCACACCTTGCTGTGGGGACTGAGCGAGTGTGGACTGCCTGCAGCTTGTACAAAAATCACTGCATTCTGAGCATCAGAAATAAGAGGAAAAGGATAAAAAAGAGAAAAAAGCACAGCACTGTTGCAAAAGACAGTATTAAGGAGATACGGGACAACTCGCTAAATACCCTGCACGATTGCTGAGCCCACTGAAGTCGCTCTCGTGGTGCTCCCTCCGTCATGAAGATGTGCTTGGTGCCAGGTGGCTCTCTCTGTTTGTCTCATGTCACGAACATTTCCATAGCAGAATACCACAAGTTCGTTGAGACTAAATCACAATGACTCTCGTTTTGTACCTTATTCTGCCCCGAGTGCCATTTGTCTAGGTGATTTATGAGGTGAACTCTGGCCATGCAGGTCTTCTTTCCTTCTGAATGGAGAAACAATCCAGAAAAGAAACGCATCTCTTTTGAGTTAATAGAGGAAGCTGCACTAAGCCTCATTCACTAAAGTGTTTATTAGACATCCAGGCCAGCTGAAGCTTAGCACGTTTCATACATATCAAACTGCAGAGAGCTGCTGGGAAGAGCAGAAACAAACAAAACAGATTCACAAGTTTCTTAATAATTTAAATTAAGCTACTAAAGTAACAGAAAAACAAGAGTTGCTGGCAATAGCAACAGATATCTATCAATTCCAGCTTGCTGCTTATAGCAACGCGCAGGAATTGAAAAGCAGTTGGCTCTACATCCCCTCAGATATCCTCAGGCTGAGGGACTGTTAAATTGTAATCAATGTGAATACATAACCCCCAACAGGCACCACATTGCTTTTGTGGCTGCCGATTTCATAAATTGTCTCCAGGTTCTTTGTAATGAAAGATATTGCATATAATTACAGGAAAAAAAAAAAAAGAGGGAAAAAAAGAAAAAAAAAGAGAAGAAGAGTGCAACTTACGAGCCTGGTCCTGTGAAAACTGCCTGCTCTTTGACAACTCAGCAGTTTGTGGGGGGATCATCAGCACTTTGTAGATGTGAGGCCAGTGTTAAGATATAATTTGCAAGAAATAACTTGAAGTTATACCATAGAGATTTATCAGTTCGGAGAAGACCACGTGCGGAATTCTTAAAAAGCAATGAAATCACAGAATTAAAAATTTTAAGCATAAAAACCATTAAGTCATCCAAGTCCATTTACAATTATTGATGGTAAATCCATCTACTCCAGATGGGAAGAGGTCACTCTCTTCTTTTTCCAGGGCAAGTCTATGAATAATTTGAGTGATTAAAGCTCAAAGCAGGTGTGGAAATGAAAAAGACCGGGAAAGCACATGGGAAAGAAAGCACACTCACATGAAGATGCGTAGCTTTCCTTCTGAAATCAAAAAAGGCACCCTCCGTTCAGCCACACAGCCACAAAATACAGATGAGTTTGTACATTTTTTTTTGAGAAGAGTTGTCACTTTTTAAAGCGCGTTGAAATCTTATTTTTTACTTTTTAGGTTTCCTCTTCCTTCTTCTATCGAAGATGACCTAAATTTTGAGCTGAAGCATTCACAGGATCCTCGCTTGGAATATAAAACAACAGCAAAAACATCAGGCTGCAAAAGAGGCAAAATAATAGGAGGGAAAATTACAGTGAAGACCTCCCTGAATAACAGGAGGTCACAAACACTGCAGAAATAGATGCTGAAGTAGTACTATCCAGAGACAGTGGACACAAAGTGATTGCATTTACAGAAACCCAGCTAAGGACAGGTGGGCAGGATGTGAAGCTAAGCAAATGGTCACAGCCCTGGGAATACCCAACGTTTCTCCAAATTTCCCTTCAAATATACCACTGTATTCTTTGTGAAAAACAAACCAAAACACCACAGCAGAGATACTGATATCCAGGAGTCTCCCGTTGCAAAAAAATATAAAAGTTGAAAGCTCAGTGGGGAAGCAATGGAATTAAACAGCTACAGAAAGGGGTGGAAGCTGTATTTTATATGCAGAAGAGAAAAACGTACAGAATGGGCATATACAACCAGGTAGTCAGTACTATAGACTATGGAAGATTCATGCAGCTCACTATT
Organism: Anas acuta; assembly: GCF_963932015.1. NCBI lineage: Eukaryota > Metazoa > Chordata > Aves > Anseriformes > Anatidae > Anas > Anas acuta. The sequence goes on from NC_088999.1 coordinate 4,759,879, forward strand.
TAAAAAAAAACAAAACCCAAAAACCCACAGGCAGTTGCATTTTATTTTGCTTAAACAGTCAACAGAAACTAAGATTATAATCTGTGCCTTTTTAAAATTCCATTCAACAGATGTTCATAAACAGACTTGAGCCAAATTTCAGTTCCCCAAAAGGATATTCAGACGGAGAACCCTTACAAATGGATGATAAAGTCCTGCTTTTTCCCTCGTAATAATTGCTTTTCTGAGACATCAAATCCTCTCTTAGCCTCATTACAAAGTTCCCACCAGCATAAAACGTATTTTCCATTTCCTATAGTATTGTTTTCCAAAAATGGCACTGACATTCCCAGCACAACTCTCCTTTACTCGCTTTTTGTCATCTCCTCAGCACAGTGTGAAGGGATTGTCTCGGTGACAACGTTCTGTTCTTCTTAAAAAAGCTTAAAATAAAAATCCAACTGATACCGATAAATATTTACTTAATTTAAGAAAAGGGGAATTCATCAATTAAGAATGAAAATTCCGGAAGAAAACAAAAAGGAAAGGCAAAGCTGTAAGAAGTTGTCTTTTTTTTTTTTTTTTTTTTAAAGAGAATGACTGCTCAATAGCTCCTTTTGGGACCCAGTGAGATGATTTCTTTAAAAGTATGGTGTAGAAATACCCCCAAATCACAGAAATTATAAGTCACTTGAGCATTTAAGACGCAATACAAAATTAAGAAATACCAGAACACATAATGAAAACAGTGTTGCACTTTCTTCTCTATGTTAAAAGCGACGGGGAGGGCTGAAGTGAAAGGTTTTATTTTTACTTAATTACTCTCAGTGTTCACTAGGGACTCCTTAGGAAGGGTATCTTACATTTGGACCTAAATGCAAGCAAGATTCAGCCCTGATCTTACATCTTCTGACAATACTTTTCTTAAATTAGAAGGCCCACAACTAGGATGTTGATATCACCACTGTGTTCCCCCAACACCTGAGAGGCTCTTCTGTGTTATCAATCTATTAATCCAGGAAGCAGTTAGCATGAAAACAAACAAAGACATTGTTTAAAACGAAAAAACAACCCCAAACACAATACTTTGTAGGCTTGCAGCATCCTTCATCCAAGGATTTCAACACACTTTGAAACACGAGGTCTCACAATTTGAGGAACAAACAAACAAACAAACAACTTTTAGGTATTTTGAAAACGATAATGCATTAATTGAGAGAGCATCCACCTGTGATGCAATTACAAGGGACTGCTACTGCAGCATTTCACACATCCAATCCACCTTCTGGTTACAGCTTACAAGTTTGTGGTATGTAGAAGGAACAGCAGAGCTGGTTAAAGATTTTCTCTTGCTTCACATACTCTGCAAGCTTCTCATTAACTCATACATGACTTTAATCAGTGCTGAAGCACACACTTCTTTCACCGTGCATCAGGACTGGTCTGGAAAAAAACCCTCCGCTCAATAAAATATTATCATAACCACGAATTAGTATAGAAAAAGGCAACCTTTTTCTAAAGTGGCTGCTGATTTTCCTATATAAAGGGTTAAACTGACCTTCACTCATCCACGAGAGGTAATAAAATAGAACTTTAAGGACAAAAATGGAGCACTTCAAGAGATTATTATGAAGAGCTACATTCAAGACGATAGAAGACAAAACCTTATTCTTAAAGCACAGATGCTTCTAAAACAAGAGATCACACGTTTTAAAAAAAGAACGCTACCGAGCCCTTATAATGAATAAGCAAAACAAGGGGAATCAGTTTTTTTTTTTGTATTATTATTATTTATTTTCCCTGGCAGGGCTGTGGAGCTGGGAGGAAAGGGGGGCATTTCCTCGCTGTGCTTGCAGAGCCAGCTGCGTGCTTTGCACTTATGCAGGGCTGTGGAGCTGGTATCGGTTGGTGGGGTGGGGGGGGGGAGAGAGAGAAAACAGAGTAAGCCTGAGAAAAACCCATCAGAGCTCCTGTCCTCCCCTTTCAGCGTTAATGGGAGGGATACGAGGCTATGGGAGCTGCAGTGGGGGATGGGGCCGGGAGGGGGTGGGGAGAAGCCGAGCAAGGCCTTACAATCAGCAGCAGCTCTTGTTCTCCTCTCCTTTCAGCCCTAAGCAGGAGGATGTGAAGCTCATGTAGCCGGGGATGGGATGGGGGAAGCCGAGCGGGATCAGAGTTTAGCTTTTGTCCTCTCCCGGCAGGGTTAACAGGGGGGGACACAGGAGGCCTGCGGGACGGGGAGCGGGCCGAGGGGTTAACGGGGTGTGTGGGGGGGTCGGGGAGCCCTTGTGGGGAGGATTTGGGAGGGCCTGGGTGCTCTCCTGGGGGGATTTGGGGGTCCTGTGTGGGGTCTTAAAGCTGGGAGGGGGGGCGTTGGGGGTGAAGTTCCCGAGCTGCTCGGGCATGGGGGTGAGCCGGGGGGCTGGGGGCTGCCCACCCGCGGTGTGGGGGTGAGGTGAGGGGTTGTGGGGTGAGGTTTGGTGCTGTGGGGTGAGGTGAGGGGCTGTGGGGTGAGGTGAGGGGCTGTGGGGTGAGGTGCAGCCGCCCCCTCACAGCTGCGGGGCGCAGGGCCCAGGTGCGCTGACAGGAACGTGGGTCCTCAGAAAGGGGACAGGGAAAAAAAGGGGGAAAAAAAGGGAAAAAGGGGAGGAAAAAAAGGCCAAAAAAATCGTGTGGGCGGAGGGCTGGGGGGCAGCGGGGCGCTGTGGAAGCTCCGCGGCCGCTCACCTGCCCGTGAGGGGAGGCTGCGTCCTGTCAGGCGCCGGGGCTGAGGCGCGACCCCGGGCCCCCGACCTCGAGGCCGGGGAAACTTTTCCCCAAACTTTACCGCCCGGCCCCGGCCCCTTCCCCTATCATTTCCCCGGCCCCTCAGGGCGGGCAGCGGGCGGCCGGGAGCCCCCCTCAGCGGCTCGCCCCCCCCCCCCCCTCCATTCCCCTCAGCTTCTCCCCGTGCCCCCCTCCCCTCCCTTCCCTTCCCCGCGGGAGGGGGCGGGGGCGCTGTTCCCGGCTCCGCGCCGCGTTTTCCCGCTCACCCCCGCCCTCGCGCACGGCTCCCCGGGCCGCCTCACTCCTCCGCGCCTCCGGATCCCTCCGCCGCTCGGGTTTTTTTCACCTCCCCTCCCCCCCCCCATCACACTTCCTCCTGACTTATCCCGGCCAAAGCCGCGGGGTGATGAGGGGGGACAAACGCGTCCCTCGCCTCCCCCTCTGTGATAAAACGCCGCGAAGGGAGAGCGGGACGGGGCTCGATGGCGGCTGAGGGCTGGCACCCTGCTGGGACTACTTGGCGTTGCTGCCACGGCCTCTGCGGAAGGAGCGCGCTGTGTGAGGGGCTGCGCGGTGATGCGGCTCTCCTCAGCGCTTCCTGGAAACTCCCGCTTAGGAGCGGGGGGGGGGGGGGGCGGGAGAGAGAAAGAGTCCCAGGCCGGGAGCTGAGGGGGGGGGCCCGGCCCCCTGCCCTCCCCGGGGCACCACCGGCCCCGCTGACACCCCCACAACCGCTCCCCCCACACACACATTAAGGGGAGACCCCCCCCAGTTGGCACAGGGAGGGGGCGAGACCCGTTTGTCCCCTCACAACCCGGGCAGCCCCCCACCCAAAAAAAAAAAAGAGGTGCCCCCCCCCCCCCATATACACCACACACCACAACGGTGGGGATGGGGGGAGGGTAAAGGGAGCCGCTGCTACACCGCCAGCGCTGAGCACAATCGGGCTGGAAAGCTCCGACTGCAAAGGGCTGAGAACAAAAAAAAAAAAAAAAAAAAAAAAAAAAGTGAAAAAACCTTCCCTTTGCTGCCCCCTGCCTGCCGCTCCGCAGGGCTGGAGGCAGCGGCGCTGCCGGGCTCCGACCCCGCTGGCGGCGTGGCAGGGGGGGAAGGGGCAGCACCGAGCCCCCGGGCTGCCCTCAGCCTGTCACGGTGCTGCTGAGGGAACCGGGGGGGTTTGGGCTGGAAAAAGGGGGCTCAGGGCAGAGCTCATTGCTCTCTGCAACTGCCTGGAAGGAAGGGGTGGGGAGCTGGGGTCGGCCTCTGCTCACAGGGAACTGTGCCAGGAGCAGAGGGAACGGCCTCGAGTTGTGCCAGGGGAGGTTCAGGCTGGCAATGAGGAGACATTTCTCCTCAGCAAGAGCGCTCAGGCGTTGGGACGGGTTGCCCAGGGAGGTGGGGGAGTCCCCGTCCCTGGGGGTGTTCAGGGAGAGGTTGGACGTGGTGCTGGGGGACAGGGGCAGGGGGTGGTGGTAGGGCACACTTGGACCAGATGAGCTTGGAGGGCTTTTCCAACCCTAATGCCCCTAGGATTCCCAATAACAGAGATTCTAAAGGGCTAAAACGCTGCCCCTTTTATACAGCAAGTTGAGAGGGCTCAGGGGTCTGCACCTCGCCTCTTGTGTTATTTAACAAGACAGGACTGAAAATGCATCACGCCTGCAAACCACAAAGAAACGAAGTTGGAAAACAGGAGGGGGGGGAGCAAGCCTGCTGATAAATGTCCCTAATAGACAAGGACATGCAGCATCAGTAAATACCGTATGGTTCATTAGATACGGGCTTTAGTGATTCAGCCTAACAGTTAAAGACCTTCCTTCCTCTGTCTCCTCAAGCCTGTTGCCTTTTACGAGCCCTTGTCTCCAGCTCTGCCAGTCCCTGGAGCTCACCACCCCTGAAACGTGGAGTTGTTGAGCCTCTCTGCTGTTGCAATGCAACTCCTAGATGTTAAAAAAACCTTTCCTCCACCGAACCCATGGGTTTCAGGGTGTTGGGACTGTACTCAGTTGAAACAGGCAACGTGTAATGAAATTATGTGGAAGAGAAAGATTAATTATAGCAAGTAGATACCCGTAAATCCTGTTAGCAATCAAGCATTTCCATAGAAATTTCCTGATGCGAGATGCCCGACACCTTTCATAAGCTTCCATTTCCTTATCACCGATCCCTAAATTTGTATGTGGCTTCATTTACAAACATAAAATCCAAATGTAAATCGAGGGTGTCGGGGTAAGAAGGCCTGCTTGTCCTCGACCTGCTGATCTCTTTGAAGTTTCTGTCTTGTTCGTGGGTTATAGCTCTAAATTGCGTAGTTCATGGGGTGCTGGAAACACCAGCCTCCAGCTCTTGAGAATCTTCAGGACAAAGAGAGAAACATCTCTCGACTTCAAGCTCCTCCAGCACCAATTACTGATGATCTGTGCTTTGTTTTAGGCCTCAGGTCGCCTCTAGCATTTGGCATTTAGTTGGCTGCTCTCTTTGCTACACTTCTCTTATTTTGGTCTTTGTACTCCGATCGATACAGAACGTCCTGTAAATATATGTATTTATTCTGTCAGTCTTGTGTTACTTTCCTTCTACCATCAAAATATTAAAACACAAAAGCTTCCCGATTACTCATCGGCAGATCTGCGAATTTGCACACAGACGGCTTTCTTTGGAGCAAGTCAGCAAATTAAAAACAACTCCCTCAGAAAAACTTTTCGCTGAGAATCGATTGTTTCCAGATCCTTTTCCCCTCAATAAAAAAGGCAGGTCCTGGGGAAAGCTAATAAACAGCCGCTATTGAAAAGCCAACAGCGCACCGGATTCTGATGTTAGTTGTTTTGGGGTAATTGCAATTTTGTGTTTAGCTAGCAGGAGATGGGAAAATGTCACTTTGTCTACATGTCTCATTAGAATAAATCTTCCTGGATACTTCAAGGGGATAAAGTGTCTACTAACAAAGAATTGATTCAGTGGTCTGGACTGAAAAGCCTTACTTTGCTTGGTAGATAGTTTAAATTATCATCGGAGGATTATCAAAAGCTTAAAAAACAAAAACAAAACACATTGAAATGCAGAACTCAAATTCTTACTGTCCAATGGTAGGAAATGCAAGTGTTGGAGAGGAAGAAAAACGCCCACATCTCCCTGATTTCACGAGCTCCTACCTGAGGAAAGTGCTGTATTCCTAAACATCCTTTTTGGTGCTCTAGTTTAACTTATTGTCTTCTAGTTTTTAGGGAAATGAGTACTGACCACTCTTGTTAACCCCTTGAGTGTTTCTGATGATTCCTGAGAGCCATGAGAGTGATAATGTACCTCCTGCACCTTCGTTCCACGAGGACAACCCACAGCAGGACTGCGAGACAGCAGCACACACCCTGCAGAGTTCCCTGAGTAAGTGATTTATTTATTCAGCCCGTTATTTATTCGGGCTGAACTTTGTTCAATTACTGATGCTAACTGCCGGGCCAGCAGACAATTTAGGATTTGAAACTGTTTCATACCTGATAAGTTTTGCAGTTGGATGCGATACAACAGCGCTGTTGGTAATAAATCCACTGCACGTCCCTCTCGTGCTCTCACTCAGCTCTCCAGCGCCAGGTACAGTAGAAGTGCCAGCCTTGCTGACTGGGAAAAAAAAAAAAAAAAAGTTTGAGACTTGTGCTTACATTTTAAATAAATACTGCATCAGGTGTAGTTTTTATACCTGTATTTTTAATGCTCCAGCTCACAATGTTTTTTTATTTAAGAAGTTGCACAAGCGAGCAGAGATCACTGCGGCTGGACTAGCAGCATCTAGTAAAAAAGGTGTTAGTTTTATAAAGCTGCTGCTCTCGCGCCAAGCGCATATTAGAGAGGGAAAGCTGTGGTTATCAGACTGGAGGTCACGATGCTCGGTACTCCCCCACGGCACATCTGAGGTGACATTGCCAAAACGCGCTGCAGGAGACGCCGCTCTTCATTTCTCAAGCCTCCTGCTAGGCCTCTGGCAGAGGATAAGGGAAGTTTACAGGAGCTTCCCAAATGGGAAAGGGAAAAAAAAAAAAAAAGTCAGTTAAATGATTTATTTGTGAGTCAGCAGCTGAAGAAACATTGCCATGTGAAGGGAATCCCGCTATTAATGAGAGAAACATTGCCGTGCCTGCATGCTTAAGCGAAATCCCATGCAGTGCACCACTGCAGCCCAGTCACAGCTCCTAAACTGCGCATACCCCTGCGATTTCCACGCTCCAAGGGCAGCAGCACAAAAATGGGGCAGCAGGGAGGGGGCAGCTTCATTCATTCCACAGGTGCCCGTTTGCCTTTTCCACCTTCCAAGCGGAGCCTGCCCTGCGGGCCACAGAACCAAAGCCAGGAGGATTAAGGGAAGGGGGGGGGATTACCGAGCCAAAGCAAACACGTTAGAGAAGTCAGGCAAGAAGTTTTGGAGGAGGAAATCTCAGGCGTGCTTTTCAGCCCATCGCACGAGCTGTCGGGATCTGGCAAGGCTGTCGGGCTAACGACGCTGGAGCGAGGTGCAGGGAGAAGCCACCGGTGCCTCCTCTCTGCGCCTGCCAAGGATGGGTGGCGAGAAGACAGCACAAGTCAGAACACAAACTGCCGAGACAACACGCTCGTTTTTCAGAAAACACCCATTAGCAAAATTGTTTTCTCTGCTCAAATTTGACAAATCGGTTCAAGCCCACACATATCCTGCAGGATACATTACGCTGGAGCATCCAGCCCCTCTCATTTCCCAGGCAGCTCTGTCACCCTGCTACTGATCTCCCATCAAAGGCACCTCGTTGCAATTTGTAGTCCCTCAAGACGAAATAATTCAAAATAAATATACCCAATTTTTAAAGAAATATGAATAGAAAATGCTCCTATGTATAAGCTGAAGACAAAAACTGACAGAAGTAGCTAAACTTGTCTTGCTTTACATTTTCAGGTGATGCCAAGTTGCCCTCCTTACAAATCTTTTTGCTGTTCTTCTGGCCTCTCCAGATTTAGTACGGTATTTCAAGGACCGCTGATTATAGCATTCAGTAACTGGAAAGAGAAAGAAATCGCAGGTGGAACTAAGAAAGGAGATAAAAGCAGTCTTTGTGCAGAAACCAAAGTTTTTACAAGGCACACAGGTTAGTTGGGGGAACCGATGCGGTGAGTCCAGGGCTGTTATGCTGCGATCCTACACCAGATGCTGTCTTGAGGTTCTCATTCTTGCAGTTTTAAGGCTGGATCTGATTGTACATTTCTCTGTTTTTTGAGCGTGTAATTATCTAGCATGATGTGCTGAAGTTCTGGAGAAAATGGAGCTGGGTGCCGAGCAGTAATGGGAGAAAAGGTCTGCGTGTGGGTGGGTGGGTTTGTGCTGGTGAATGCAACAAATGGTGAGCGCGGCGCAGAGAAAAGCCTTACCTGGGAAGAAACCCAGATATTATCATGGCGTTGTGCTGCGAGCAGTTACTGCCTCCCTGCAGACAGCGAGGATCCAGAGCACCTGCTCAGGAGGAGTCGTAAGCAGGTTGAGCAGAGGAAAGAAAAGTTTCAGGCTTTCCAGAGTTGAGGAGTTAAAGAAATTGAAGTGTCCTTGCTGTAAACGCAAGGTAAATTATTCATTCTCTCTCCCCCCCACCCTTCCCTCTCTCTAGTTCAGCTTTTCTTTTCATGCTTTAATCGTTTTGACACCGAGCTGTACAAAAGTAATTTAAAATTAACATGACTGACACTTGGTAGATAGCAGGACCCGGTGCAGAGCTCCACCTTCTGCTGGGGACTGCGAGAGGGGGGCCTGGATTGGCTGCAGGTCCTGCGGCAGCTGATGGGGACCGAGGAAAAACACGGCAAACAATTAATTTGCTAATTTAGTTTTCTGTTTAAATTGAAACCAGAAAATTGTCAGGCACCCATCAGCCCGTGAGCCAGGCTGAGTGGACTTAGGGCAGCGCCGTGCTCTTGATAGCAAAGAGGGGACACGTTTGATTAGGTGGCAAAGCAATTTCTTCTGCAAGTACCAATGGCACTTAATAGGTTTACTGTCACATTTTAGCATTTAAGTTCAACAACACGGTGTTTTTGGGTCACCTTTCCTCCATCCCGTGCATTTGGTGCACGTAACAGCCTCTTTGGCTGGGAAAGAGGCAGCGCCCACACACGCTGCTAACCAGCTGAGAAGGGTTGTGCCCTTCAGCACTGAGCATCCCAGAGCCTGTGGGTACCACAGCGATCTGCAGCGATGCCCTGGTCACACAGAAGCCTCCCAGGAGATCTCCTGCATGCCTTGAACGACGGCACGGTGTAACGCGGCCGCAGCAGGCCTGGTGTCCTCTGATGGGGAGAGAAACGCTCTAATTTGATTTCCTCCCTTCAGCTGTGAAGGAGAGGCTGTAATTTCAGATCTGCTTGGAGTGGGCCTTTTAAGCTTGTGTACCCTTTCTGCTCAGTTTTAGGCCTGTTTTTGATGCAGTAACGGAACCGTGTCTGTTTAGTTCATGCATCCAATTCAGGATTTCACTCCTGGCTCATCAGAGCAAAAAGGAGCACGTTCATCAGGACCGAGAAATCGCCACAGCCCTGAGTTTCATCGCATGCTACTGCCAGGATTTGCTGTTGTGCGTGCGTGTGGGTGTGCGCGAAGTTGTGAACACATTAAGTAAATTAGTTCGTTACCAGCAGAGGGAGCGTGGGTCAGGGCTGGGTTCAGCGGGGAGTCAGTAGGCTAAAAACAGGATTGTCTCCCAAGGAAGCGTCACATCACAGCGAGAGGCTGGTGCGGCACCAGCACGGTTGGCTTCCTAAATCCAAATGAACCCGGAGATAAGACCTCATCTGCACATCTGGGGCTTTGCTCAGACTCCTTACTGCACCCATTTCCTTTTCCCCGTCTTAACTGATGCTCTCTGTGAGTCAAAGTCACTAGATGGTACTGTTGCTGTTTAATATTTATGCCTCTGTGGGCCGGCTACTTGGGAAACTCACATTTCTGCCGGGAGATGAAGGGCCTCGTAATCTGTCAGGGAAACGCAAGCAAGGAGCCAGGGAGAAGAAGTAGGTCAGGCCTGGTTCCTGCGACTCAGTTGTTGGAGGGGGAGCAGCAAAGACTCTGCCTGAGCAGCTTTTGCTCCCTGCAGAGCCCCAAAACGCAGATCTCGGGCAGCCTTGCTCGGGGAGGGCACCTCCAGACACAGCGGGTGGAAGCTTTGCAGCTGCCGCCCCCGAGCAGGGGAAGGCCACCTCGGGTGGCAGAGCTCAGCCTCGGCTGCCCCGCAGCGAGCAAGTGGCTGCCCAAATTCCTTAACCGAGCTTCCAAATAACATCATCGCACAGGTCCCATCCCTGGTAGGGGTCACCAACCTTTCCATCGCAGCTGATAGCAACAAGCAGGTCATTGTGTTCTGCAAACGAGGCCCGGCCGCGGGACAGGCTCCATCCCCAGCCAGGCAGCCCGCAGAGAGCTGCCTGCATGCCCTGCCTTTGCGGGGCTTCTATTAGAGGGGAAAGTCAGGCCAATTAAATCAGGCAGCATTGAATCTCTAATTGACATAAATGAGACAGACAGACAGCTGGGAGGACTGGGAGGGGGAGGGAGAGGGGAGCAGGTGCCCTGGATGAGAAAGGGATGGAAATCCAACCCAACAGGCTGGCTGCCTCGCTCCTTCTGTGTTTGTGCAAGCTAGAAACATCTTGAACAGTACCTGAGCTTCTGCTGGAGATCACAGCAAATACATCCAAGTTAGAAGCGTTGGTGAGGATGTTCCCCAAAATCTCCAAACAATCCCAAAGTAAAAAAAAAAAATCTTCAACAATACCTTTTATTATTTATTTAAATAAAAAGCCGCCCCCCCACCCCCCACTGACTAGGTATCGCCCCCTCTCTTTTTACCAGGGAGTGCTCTTTTTTCCTTGAGTAGACCCTTCAAATATCAATTTTCACAGAAATAAGTTATTTAAATCTGTTCATTTCAGCAGGATGAGGCACAAAGGACGGGGAGGTACCGAAGCTGCGCGCACCGGCGCCGCGCTGCTGAGGGAACCAGAATTACCAGCCCGCCAGCGCCTGCCTTCCCCGGAGAGCACGTTGCCTCGCCCAGGGTGTTGCCTTCATGGAAACAAAAACTGTTTGCCATTTTCTGGAAAGATCCTTCCCATGCTGTGCGTCTGAGCAGAGGGCACCCTGCGGGTATAAGAGCAGGGGTGAGGGCACGGTCCCGAGTGGGTGCAGGTAACGAGGGGGCAAATTCAGCTCCGCTCTGCTGGTAAATCCTCCAGCAGCCAAAGGAATCAATAACGTGGGTGAACTCCTGTAAACCAGCATGGGAACAGCCTGTAAAACAATGCTGATTTACACGTTGGGATGCAGCAACGCCAGAAATGTTTTCCACCTCCATCTCCAGAAACTTTTGAAGTTTCTTCCCAAATATTTCAACACGTTTTCCTTCCCCGCTTCCCCAGCTGGGATCACTTTTGCCGGTACAGCCAATCCTTCCCGGTATCCATGGGAATTGCCTCCGTAATTAGCAGCGCACCCCGTGCACAGATCAGAGCGTTGGAGCCCGGCAGCTGGAACTGGGAGGCGGGCCCGGGGAAATCGCGCTGCCGCCAGGAGCAAAGCCGGCTTTAATGAAGCACCAGTGGAGCTCCCTGCCCTGCTCCGCTCCTGTTCCTCCTCGCGAGCTGCTGCTCTCCTGTGCCCAAACTCACCCAAGAGAGCACGACTGGGGCCTTGAAACGAGTGATCTGTCTCAGCCGGAAGGATCTGATTGCCAGCTATGGCTTTTATTGAAGTGCTGCTCAAAATATGTCAGAATTACCGTTTCTGGCAGGGAAACTGTGTCTGAGCTGGGCCCCCTGCCCTGCCCAGCAGCAAGCCTTCGCATCCAAGACAGCACGTGTATGGCCCACCAACATCTCCCTTTTTCATGGAAACGAAGAGGTTTTTATGTGGCACACCAAGTCTGCCCTTAAGAGCCTGCTGTACAAAAACAGGAGCTGTGGAAGAGGCAGACAGACAGGAGTTATTCATCCAACCCAAGCTCTTTTACCTCTAGCGCTGCTTGTACTCGGTGTCACAAAGCCCATTACGCCTGCACGTTCCCAGCAGGCTCAGATCCATGGAGCAGGGCATGCAGATGATGGGGCAGCAGAAAACCATCCTGTAAGCCTGCCTCTCTCCACCTTTTTTAAAAAGTAGGGCTGGGGTGGAGAAGCCCTGTTACAATTGCAAGTGGTTTGGTGATTAAGGGTGACTCTTAACAAATAATCATTTTCCTACTGCTTAGGACAGCAGAGGACGCTGCAGGGACTGGGCATCCAACAGGGCTCTCATCTGGATGTAAAAGTGCCTGCCTGCCTCAGAAGTTCACACAGCAGGGGCCGAGGGGATGTTAGCACAGAGTTCTCCTAGATTTAATACAGCTCCTGTCCTGGGGTGCTCACAAGTCCTCAAATCCGTAGGCACGCAAAAACATTTTACCGTTTCCACTGCTGAGGAAGGAATTCGCTTTGCAAATCTGGAAGCGAAGACAGGCGATGCTCACAAATCTCAGCTAACGGAGGCTTCTGTAAGTGAAGTTTGAACTCAACCCTTGTTGTAATTCTGTAATTTGAATATCATTTTCACAGACCTTGCAAGATGCAGATGAATGAGAGATTTCTGGCTTTGAGTCAAATGCTGCAGTAATTAAATGTTTATAAAACACTTTAAGCTTGTGAAGTGCTATTATCATATACAAGAAACCAATCGACTACGGCAGATTGGAGCAGGATTTTGAGGCACACCAGCAAACACAGCTCATTCCCCCTGCTACATCTCTCTTTTAGAGGTGCTAACGGAGAATTATGAACAACACTGCCAGGTTCCTTTTGTTGTAACCAGAGTAAGTCAAACCTGAATTGCTTTCTTTCATATGAACATGTGTGATTCAGAAGCTTTTCCTTCTCTACAAATACCCAAGTCCATGGCCAGCTTTTGCTGTTTATCTCCTGAAGGAACTACCCCTAGGGAAACGAGGAATTGCTGTTACTTCTGATCTCTCACATAAAACTGAAGAGGTTCCACCTGTTATAGGTTTCTAACACCATCTGCTGTTTAAAAGTAAGACAGCATAGGAGCTACTCATCACACGAGAGTCTGTGCTTGTTTGATAAACCAGAAGTGACACCAGCTCAGCTAGAAGGGTTTGGGTAATTGGCACATTTCACTTCTGTTCTTTCAACCCTGAACATCTTTCAGCTTGTCCTTAATTACGAAGTGAAACATTTCTTCACTAGAAGACCTAAGAAGCCAACGAGCAGCAGCTGAAAGCCAGGCCCACGCCACGGGACTTGAACCCTCATCAGCAGCCCTGGGATCCCGGAGCTGCTCACAGCTTTGGTTGCGCTTGGAACTCTTTGGCAGGACGCTGGCACAGCGTGACGCTCTCCCATCGCCACCACGGACTCCGCTTGTCAGTATCAAAGCAGGTTTTGAAGCAGCATCCTTCCACTCCCAAGCCTGACCCAAAGAACAGACTTCAAAATGTTCTCTTAATAGAGAGCCATAAACTCCACAGGGTGTGAGGAGCACAAAGAAAACCTTTCTTTTTGTCAGGAATGAAAATATTTACCTTGTGCTGTCTCACGCTGCTGCCTGTATGGCAGAATAAACACTACCCAAGGATTCTTCTGCTGCTTCTTAACTGAAAGGGGTGCAAATTTTTGTCCCAGGAAAAACAGCGGAGCCTCAGAGCTCATTAAACATCTGAATCAAAGTACTCATCACCAACACTCTTAGTTTTTGTCACGTGTCTTAAAAAGCAGGGAGGTGTTCTTAATAATACTTTTTCTTTAAAAAAAAAAAAAAAAATTTTCTCCAAATGGGCTCCTACAGAGTCCAGCTATTCACCCTGAGACAATGCAGCGCTTTTACTGCCACAGGTTTAGGCAAAAAACCACCCCAAAGCTTAAAGTCTAATAACAAACAGAGGATGCAGCTATGTGATTCTTCTCTAGTCATATCACGTCGGCCCATTTACAACATCACCCCCCATATTTAACATTTATAACCCCCTTCACACTCATAATTTAAAGAGTCGGTGGCTCCTTTTGTAAGCGATCAGCTTCTTACCCCAGCACTTTACATGCACTTCTTGACAAAAGAGACCTTTTACATGTCAATTTATTTTCAGACAAGCATATCTGAAAGGGAGTTTCTCTCCGGAGTAGAATTAGTATTAATGGCAGGTGTTCCAGTGCAGCACAAAAGGAGGAAGGCAGCAAGTTAGCTGAGCTTAAGTAGTCAGACAGCTTGATGTTTTAATAACCAGAGGCAAGAAAATGGAGTGGCAGTGGACCTCCAGCTTTTACAGCATGAATGAAGGTTTTATTCAGAGCCCCCTGTGTACTTGCAAAAGAAGACCTTGATATACTTTAAATGTTGTCTTTGCTTTAAAAGGGGATTAAATTGTTGAATATTACATGAAAGCGCAGCATCCGCCCCACGTACCGGCACACAGGCTGCCAGCCACCGAGCGTTTCCGAAGCCCCTGCTTTTCTGGGAAGGCGGCAGGGGCTGCCACTAGGAGGTGGTGGCACCCCGGAGGCCACCAGCTGCACCGTCCCCAGGCTTGTGTCCCCATCTACAGACAGCAAAAGATGCAGGAAAAAAAAAAAGTTAGAATTATCTGGACTAACTTGGAGGTGGGGACTTGAGGAGGGTATTTGCATCGGCCAGACTGACGCTTAAAATGCAGATCTCATGAAAAAAAAGGACAATTGCTGAGAAAGTTACCGGCCTTCAGTTGTCAAGACAGCCCGAGTACTCATGATGGGAATATTTCTCAGGCCAAAATACGTTTATTTATGCTCTGTTTAATTTGACAGAGGTCAGCCCCGTGGCATTAAGAGGAAGGCACGACTACTTTACACAGTGGGAAGAAGGAAAACAGCCTCTCAGCTGGGTCAACCTTTTACAACAGAGAACATCGCTGATTTATGCCCCCAAATCAGAAGGCTTAACCTTTCTTATACAAAAGCTGGACTCATACAAAGAGAGATGCTCAACATTATTTCCAGGCTCCTTGTCTGTGGATTAACACGATATTTCCAGGTAGACTCAGCGATCGGAGGCTGGATTCTAGGATTTCTGCTCCCTTGAGCTTTCATATAGACGTACAGGACGAAATCTTAAAGGTCAAGTTGCCTATTAAACACCTGAAATAACACAAACAGTTTTCCTTCTCAAGATTTCTGTGTGTGTGAAAATTAAACACATCTCTGTCCCTGTTCAAATTGAGAAGGAAGGTAGCCTGCACATCCTCTTTGACCCACGTTTGAGCTGAATGGCCTCAAGCTCTCGTGAGAGCAGCCCTTTGGGCTTCTCCAAGGCATCTGCTGGCTTCTCCCCAACAGGTTTAAGAACTCCAGCTCAGCGCAGGCCCCACTTGCAGCCCAAGTAACGCAATCTCAATTAAGATGACAGCAGTTGGTCCCAGCTGTATTTTGGGGAAGGTTTAATACTGTCAGGGGAAAACCACAAAGGGGGGCCCATACAAATGCCTACAGTTCTCGTACACAGGAAGATCAACAAGTCCGTTTTTATTGAGCACTGGAATTAAAAAAAGTAACAGCACTTTGTTGATTTGGAGCTAAAAATTAAAACTTAGTTTTTAACTTACAGAAGGATCGCTCGTAACAACTTGGTTAAAAACAGCCTGGAGAGCAAGGTGCAGCCCTTCTGTGGTGCCGGCGGGCCCAGGGGACAGCTGGCTGTGACCGCAGGGCTCAGCACCCCTGTCCCTGGTCTCCTAAACACCGTGGAGCTGTCCCCAGCTGGCCTCACAGCAGCACCGCCGTGGGGAGGATTATACCCAGGGCGCAGCATTGTTCCTGGCTGGTGTTCAGACCCGTACGGTTTCACACAGACATGCAGCCTACCCTTCTAGCAGGGGGAACGTTTGGTTTGAGACTGTCCTGACCAGCGCTGCCATCTGACTGCTTCAGCCCAGCCCTTGAAGCCCAAAACAGGGCAAAAGGAAACAGCCCAAAAAGTTCCTGCGGTGCCTGCTTCAGCCCACGGGGACTGAGCCAGGCTCCACACAAAGCCGTTTCTAGCGACTGCGCTTGTTTAAGGTACCCAACATTTGCTGCCACTGGCACCAGTCAGCACGCAGCGGTAAACGTAAGGCAGGTTCACTGGCAGCAGTACGAGCGCCGTGCCAGGAGCAGGTATTGCAAGGGAAGGCAACGTGCGCAGCCAGGGCTCTGCTGCCTTCAGCACAAAGTCCCGTTATCCCAGACAAGCCCCTCTGACGCAAGGAAACCACTGGGCGTATTAGAGCAAACACCTCTGCTACAACAGATGCCACTCCATCAATTTATCTTCGCTGACTCCCAAAGCACAGCAGAGTAAACCCAGCACAGGCAGATCAAGGGCATCGATCCAGCCTTAAAGCTTTAAATCCAGCTCTGCTGGGGGCTGCGGCAATCCCGGTGAGGGGATGGAGCACGCACTGACACTGGCCTTCTCCTCTCAGAGGCACTGGGCACTAGGACAGCACTTGGAATAAATATTGAAAGAATCCCTACTGCAGCCTCTCGCTGGCTGCTCCAGAGTAAAACAGGACCTGCCTGGGTAAGGGTGGAGGAGGAGGAAGAGAGCTGTACATTTTAGAGAATTTTTTTGAATTCATTTTAGAGTCAACCAGGACTAAGCAAAAGGACAAAGCAACAAGCAAGTGTCCCCTCTCATTATATGACCAGGCCAAAGTAGGAGAAATTCATATGAGAACATTTACTGACTTCGGTCGCATCCTTGAGCACCTGCAGTCTCCGTAGTTCTCCTGCTCCTCCCGAGGAACAGCCACCACCAAGCCAGGAGAGCTCTAGCAATTCCCTGCAAGTGAGAACGGGTCTGGAATACATTTTTAGCACAGTTTACCTCCAAGCACTGGATTCTATGAACGTTAAAATGTCCTGAGAGAAGCTCCCCTCCGCAGCCCACATCCTGCCACCTTTCATGTTGATTACTGCCTTATTCCACAATTAATTCTAGTTATTTCCCGCTGCAAAGTGACGTACTGCACCTGAGGGAAGGTGGCATAACACACAGCCTAACTACAGCACTGCTGGTTTTCTCATCACAGGGCCAGATGAAAAAGCTTTGCAGCTCTCCCAAGAGGCAGCCAAGAGTCGTTATCCCCACATGACAGGGGGAGAGGGCTGGGGTCGCTTATTCTGCAGCTAGAAGTCAGTCAGTAAAATAACATCAACTGAGTGACACGTTTATTGTACAATTCAGAAAGAAACCCTGAGTTACCAGCTGTAGAACAAAGTTAAAATAAAAAAAAAAAGGATGGTTTGTTTCACAGATTCCTGCAGAGTGAAAGGAAAACCAAGGAGGGTAAGAGCCAGCCCAAAGCCCCAGCTTTGCTGAGGAGAAGGTTCTTTGTTGTCCACACCTGCCTGGGCGCCAGGATCCCCAGGGAGCCCTGGGATGAGTTCACATGAAGACGGGAGGGCAGGGGGAAGGGATGAGCCAAACCTAGCAGGTATTCCGGAGATCTGAGCATCTACAGGAGGGTCTGGAACACACGGGGTTTATTTTGTTCAGAGAACTGCTGCGTGGCCCAGGGGAGGGCAGAAGGAAAAGGAAGAAACTGAGTCTGAAAACTGACCTTACACTCTGAACACGCACAGTGAGGTGGAGGGTGTGTGTGGGGGGAAGGTCTTTACAAACACAAGTGCTGCTGGCTGGGAGGCTGCAAGTTTGACTTTGAGAAGGGCATCCAGAGTTTTAAGGGAGGAAAAACCCAAAGCCTAAAAACCCAAACATTCTGCAGTCTTCCAGCTGCATTGGCGTTGAAACAGATCAATTCCAAGAAATGATGTAGCTACAAGTATCTGGCCCTACACGAGAAAGGGTGAATCAGAGCTGCTTTTTAGTGCCACTTGACATCAGTTATACATTCTAGTTCTCATATACACAGATGGATGTCTTTAAAAATTGACAATTTACACTTCAAAAAAGTTTTACAGTGAAGTTCTCTCAGCAAAGATCAGTCCACACAAGGAGGAACAAGTCTTTTGGGGCGGAAGGCACTTGGCCTTGACGTGGATTTGAGAAAAAGTCCTCGAGGGAGCTCCTTTGCAGGCACTGACTACCCAGTTTCCTGCCCCCCGTCTTCAGTAGGTCGTGCAAAGTCTGGTGACCGCACTGCACCGCGCTGCTGCAGGCTGCCCCGGTTTCACAGTGTGGTGGAAGGAAGCTTCTTCACCCGCCTCTGTGCCAGAATGGAAGATTCGATGGGCTTCAGCTGGGGGCTTGGCTTGGAGCTGTTCAGTGCAGAGTAGGTGGCAGCCATCGCCCCCTTGGAGAGAAGGCATGAGAAGTCATTCAGATGCTGAAGAGGCTTTACAAGATGAGGGAGCAGTCGCCACACCCCCAAAAAAAGCCAGCAACATTTATTTTTCCTTTAAATCTCCCTCCCTTATTGACATGCAGTTAAAGAACCTATTTCCTAAGCTTTCCTGCTAAAAAAGCTCTGTATTGCTTCTCCTGGCCCAGAGCTCTATGACCTTCCACCCTGCTCTGCCCACAATGCTATCACCAAGGTTTTAGCAGGACAACTGCTTGACAAAGAGCCCAAGGTATACGAGGAACCCAGCGCAGATTTTGTACCTTTACAAGCTGAACGTCTTGGTGATTCAGCTGGCTCTGGGGTAAGCTGTCCTTCTGAGTTATCCACGGATGCTGCAGGACCTGTTTGGCTGTTAGGCGCTGGTGAGGATCTACGTGAAGCATCTTTGATACCAGATCCTAAAGGCATCATTTGGAAAGTCATACTTCAGAAGACTTCACACTTTAAAGGAAAAAATACCACCCAACCGGCTCCCAAATTAGGATTTAAATTCAGAGGCCAAGTTTAAGGACCCCAGACATCAATCCCCTTTTGTATAAAATATGCTCTCAGTGGGCCTGGGAGGTATAACACAGCAACAAACCCAGCATGGCTCAAGCATGAGGTTGGTGCTGCATGCAAATATTCACAACCAGAGCTAGAACAAAGCAGGCAGAGGCACACTGCTGAGCTGTTTATGGGGAAGCTGTGGATGGGGTAGGAGCTACGCTGCTGCCTTTCTCCTCTCCCTTCTGCCCTCCCTCCCCAGCCTGCTTTGAACTCGCCTCACAGCAACTGGCCGTGCCTGACCCCAACCCTTTAATGTGATGCAGCTGAATATCAAACCGTGCCTTGGACAAGTCAGAAATAGTGTCCCAGTTGCCTCCACTGACAGAGAACTTCCCCCCGCCTATTCGGGTCAGGATCTCTTCTGGAGTGTCACTGGGTCCGTTTGCAAATGGAGTGCAGCTGAGGAGAGAAGAGAACAAGCGTGTGAGTTACTGTCCTGTGTCCTGTATCCAGGCCAAGGAGGGACTCCAGGTAGTAGTAACCCATGAGGAAATGTCCAACTTGCACAGTGCAGCATGGCTCAGGGCAAGGGCATCGCTGTCCTTCCAAAACGACAGAGGCACTTACCCTGCAAGCATTGTGTAAAGGAGAACTCCCAGGCTCCAGATGTCACAGCCCTCATCGTAGCCTTGCCGCTTTAGTACCTGGAACGAGTAAGCAAAGGAGAAAAAGCATTTAGCTCTTGTTGTTGAGCTCCTATCAGCTTGCAAAGAGCGGCATGACCCCTGCGTGTAGTCTGCATGCAAAGCTTCTAAAGCCCTACTGAACAGCTAAGTCAGGGACTAAAGGTCAGCATTCCCATCAGACTTTGGCTTCATGGAATAGAGGAAACCCCCCAGCCACATCAAAATGACAAGCGGGAAAGAAGTTACGATGTGGTGACACTGCATGTATGTTCCATTGCTTTTCAGCTTTTTCTTTCTTCCACACCAAGACAGACAAAGGGAAAATAACCCCACCTCTTTTGACAGGTCAGTTAATCAGGAAGAGAAGCAGCCTACAAAAATCACTGGATTTTAAAGTCTCACTGCCCTAAGGAAAGCCCCCAGCACCTGCAGAGGTAAGGACAGGGCAAGCTGGAGGACTGCACTGCAACTGCGCTGAAGCCCCCATATTTGTTCAGTACTCCAAGTGCTGTTATTTCTGTAATTACCTATTCTAAGACAAAATATGCCAAAACAGGCAGGAGTTAGACCTATCCGTGCAGAAAGAGAACAGTCTCAGGGAGGGAAGTGACAGCCACTGAAGTCCATAAGTTGCTTACCTCGGGTGCCACGAAGTTTGCAGTATAACAAGGAGTCATGAGAAGGCCGTTCTCAGCCCTCAGCTGCTTGGCAAAGCCAAAGTCACAAATGCGAATGCTCTCAGGGTTCCCTGACTCATCCACATAGAGAATATTGCTGGGTTTCAAGTCCCTGTGAACTACCTGCGGAGAGAAGAAAGTGCCATTCTCATACCCCAAGAAAACAAAGGGCTGGAGCTGCATCAAGATACTCAGCCCCTGCTCTGGCCCCACATCTGGCTTGCCAAGACAGCAACACAAGAAACAATAGTCCTGACAGGCACAGTTACTCCCTGGAGGAGAGGAAGTGCAGTGCAATGCCCGGCAGCTGCCTAGGAAAACAGATGTAACCATACTCACCCCTTGAGAATGCAGATATTCCACCGTTTTACAGATCGTGTGCAGGACCGAACTGGCCTCCCTCTCCGAGAAAAATTTCTGTCTGAGGATTTTATCCAGCAGCTCCCCTCCTCTCATCAGCTCAGTCACCAGATACACATACTTCCCATCATCATAAACCTAGCAAGGAAAATATGGAGGGGGTTAATCAAAAACTGCTTCCCAAGCTTCCCTTTTGTATTTCTACCACCAAGAAGCAGACAGAAGCCCACAATGCGGCGGTGGGATCTGTACTGCGTGGATGTTTCCCCACACCAAAGTGATACGAGGAGCAGTGCCATTGGGCTGCCCATGCTGGAGCTGCATTCTGAGCCCTGCAGACTGGTCTGCACTTCATAAACATATAAACATATACATGAGAAGTCATTCAAGTTACACTCACATCTTTCAAGGTAATGATGTTGGGATGCTGCCCATATCGCAGGAGGATTTCGATTTCTTCGGAAGGGTCTCTCTTGCTCTTGTCAATAACCTGCATGAGTACAGACAAGCATTAGCCACAACTGGATGGGGAAGCAGCCAGGACAGAGCAAAGTAGATAAATGTTTGGAGTGCTGCATACATACAGTACTATATCTATTCCCTGTCCCCTGCCCTCTGTAGCAATAAGCTCAAGAAATCCCCCAGTTGCTTCAATGGTTTTATGTCCCCAGACCCCAAAGTTTATGTCTAGGTTATCTGCTAAGATCTGGCGTAGCCACAGCAAGCTTTGCAAAGAAAGGCAAGAGCTGTCCTCCCTCCATGAGAGAGGAGGAGAACGCTGTTTCCCCACTATTTCTAGATAAGCAAGCTTGTGCAGTTATACAAGCACTAAAATTGTACATTTAGGCCCCACACAAGCAGGAAAAGCAATTTTATTCTTTGGTATCATTTTGGTCATCATGGAGATGAGCAGAAATCTACCAGGGGAGTTCAGTTTAGAGTGTGAATCTCAGACCTTGACTGCGTACTCCATGTTGGTTGCTTTATGAATGCAGCGTTTACACACTGAGTAGGAGCCAACACCAATTGCCTCCTTCACCACGTAGCCGTCGTTGAACTGGACATTCTTGCCGTGCAGTTGCTGCAACAGGAGAATGGAGAGCAGATGAGCTGGGAGAGTTCAGAGAACAGTTTGTGCAACTCAATGAGTTAACTGCAACGCAGAGCAAACTGACAGACTGCTGTCTGCTACATCCCACAGCTTCTCCTCCCTGCTGGGAAGAGGGAGGAGAAGAGAACAAGGCAAATATAGGTCAGTAGGCTAACGCTATCTGCATCTAGCACGGTGCATTTTTGTGGCACCTTGCAACCTGCAAGCGTTTGCACAGACCTCCCACTAGCACGGGTCCGCCTGGAGAGAGGAAAGCAAACAGACTCGAAGTGCCCTGCTGACCTTTGCCCATGACAATCAATAGAAAAGAAAGAACAACAGGATGCAAGAATTCAAAACAGAATAACACGGTCACAGGCTTTCCTTTAGCCCTGCTCCAAACAGCACACAGGTCCTGCAACCCCCCTCTGGAGTGCTCCGCAGAGTTACTGCAGCTTCAGCACAGTTGCTCCTCTGTCCCATTTTTTACCTGTACCACTGAGTGCAGAGGGGGCTGGGCAGGTTTCACCTTGCCATCCTCCATCAATCCCGTTGCCACAAAACTGAAGCCTCGGAAGAGCTGATGGGCCCCTGCACTAGGGGGGATGCCTGGCGAATCTGCAACAGGATTTGAAAGAAAACTTAAGAAGGGCTGGCCGTGTGGAAGCAGAAGCCTTCCCCTTGCTCCCCAGAAGCTACAGCTCCTCTTGAGGTTATTCCAGACAAAATCCACACCATACAGCACTGAGCTTGCATGTCTACAGCTAGCACTCCTCACTGCTGCCACTACCTGAAGCTGGCAGCACTAGAAGGAGGCAAACCTTGTGCTAATGGCATAGGCAATCCCATAATAATCTGCACAGTATTATTGCACACAGGAAGCTTTGAATTTGCATGAATTCATACAAACCTTTTGGTGTACGTGATGTAAATTCTGTGTCAAAATAAAAGGTGTCATCAGGCTGGCCTACTGCAGGCTTGAAGGGCGGTTTGATTTCTCTTCGGTACAGCTTCTGCAAAGTAAAGGCAGATTGAAAGTGCTTTGATAGGTCAGTGCACTCAGAAGGGTGCAAAGAGCTGCTAGGAATGAGAGGCTAAGAGACTTTGCAGAACCAGAAGCAGCCTTGTGACTTTGTATTTAACTACAGCTCAGCAGTCTGGGGGATGACTTCCTTGCCAGGAGGGTACTTTTGAGTCAGTTTGTGGAGAAATACTATGAATTTCTACCACCCACAATACAGCATTCAAGGAAAAAAAAAAAAAAAAAAAGAAAAAAAAAAGAAAAAAAAAAAAGAGTCTTCTATGTGCAACTTGGCCCCACTCCTAAAGCAGTATCCATGAAGTATTTACTTCACCAGGCCCTTCTACTGCTTCCTAACGCCCATTAACGCTTTGCTGTCACATGTGCCTCCAGGGACAGCCAGAGGAAATGCCCCAGGAGGACATTCATATCCCAGCACCTCCACAAGTATCCTTTTTAAATTGCTTCTTCTAGCAAAAATTTGAAATAAGCTTGACAGCAATGCTGGAGGTTCATTCTAGCAGCTTGCTGGGTGCCTTGAAAGCATTAAAAGATTGCTCTTCAAAATCACTTCTGAAGTAAGGGAAAACAGGGAAGAAATAAAATTCTGTGGTAAAGCAGGGAGTTGGCCAGAAGCCATTGGGAAATGCAGATTCAGTTATTGCCCTGCTTCTCTGTAAAGAACAACGCATCACCTGGCCAGAAACGTTTCCCTGAGTCCTTCCTACTCCATGCAAAGCAACTCCTGTTGTGCCAAACCCCAGCTATAACCTGCACCTTACTTCTGAGAAATCAGGAAATTTAGGGTGAGATCATAGGCAACTCAGGTATGAGACAGTTACTTGCATGGCAAACAGCACTGTAGTTTCAGGAAGGATAATTAGAATAGATGGGAACACAGATTGGCAGCGCTGCCATGGCTGGTGAGGCTGCAAGCAGCACAACTGCAATTATTCCAGTCAAGAGAGGCGCAGCACTGGTGCTGTGTGGTGTGGAAGTTTGCTGTTGAATTCCTGATACTCACATTCCAGTCAATAGTGGAGTAGAAAGGATGGCGCTTTATCTCTTCTGCCCCATCTGGACCAGAACCTGAAAGAGGCACCCGTGGAGCACGAAACGTTTAATCAGGACCACCAACAAGGCGAAGGCTATTAGCATGTATGCAACACAACCAGGTATTACGGGGAACCTGGCTGTAATGAACCAAGCCCATTAACCCAGCACAAGTGCAAACATGCTGCTGACCCACTAGGACGTGAGAGGCCCAGATACAGCATCAGGTGTATTCAGAAACAAAAAATGTCTTACCTAATCTGTTGGCTGGATTCCTTTTGAAAAGGGCTCGCAGGAGGCTCTGTGCTTCAGAGCTCAGGAACTGAGGCATGCCCAGCTTTGCTCTGGAGAGGAAGTTATGCAATCAGTTGCAGGTTTAAAGAAGTCAACCCACAAGCCAACTGCAGTACCTCCACCCCTGAAAGTACAACAATCTGTTTGGCATTTTATACTGCACCCTTCAAACTAACTGTTGATACCAAACCACTCTCCACGTAATGCCATTAAAGTCGTGAGAAGCCCCAGACTGCAACATGCTCAGAGAAAGAGCAGCAAGCTTGCCCTCTTTATACACACACAGAAGAGAAACTCCTCTTACTTGAGGATGAGGGTCATTGTCTCCTTACGATCCTTCCCCTGGAACGGCAGCGAGCCAGTGAGCATTTCAAACTGGGAGGGAAAGAGAACAAGGGGAGGTCACACGTATGAGCAAGTCTGAGGGCTGCACAGATCTCGTTACACCTTCAGCAGGGAATTCTCCAAAGCTAGAAAAAGCCTTGTAAGCGATCAAAAGCCTAGCTCTGAAGTAAGATAGCAGACATCATATTCTCAGAAGGGAGCCTGATATCAGTTCGTAGCAGGGATACGTTCAAGCCAGTGCCTGCTCCTAGGAGCCCTTGGATTCAGCAGCTGCCAGATGGTGGCACCAGATCTGCACAGCAACCACCAGCCCGGCACTGGGGCTGACACGGATGCCCACACGTGCACCCCACGCTGCACAGCCCAGCACTGGGACAGCCGCAGGAGCTTTGCATCCCCTGAGAAATGGGCATCCCTGGCTGCAAGCCCGCACTGCCTGAGCAGCCTGTTACAGCTCACGTCCTTCCAGGGAGCACTGAGAACATCCCCAGGTCAGCACATCTCTTAAACATGCAGAATCATGCAAGGGGATTTCAGAGCTCCCACTTGAGCAGCTGCTGAGCAGCCAGATTTCCAAAGGCACGGTTTGGTACGTACCATTAACACCCCGTAGGACCACCAGTCAGCACTGTGGGAATGGCCCTGACGGTTCACAACTTCTGGTGCCATGTACTCCACTGTCCCACAGAAGGAATAGGCTTTCTTCTCGTGGTCAATAGCCTCCTTACTCAAGCCAAAATCTACGTATGAGAAAAACCATTAGAATGTGCCCATCTGCTCTGACAGAGTGGAGAGGTCGAAGCAAAGCTCCGTATCAAGAACCAGGCTTGCTGGAGCACAGTGTTTTTCTGGAGTGCTTTACCTGTGAGTTTGATGTGTCCTTCTTCGTCCAGGAGGATGCTGCAGCATAGATTAAAAAAAGAAAACAAAACAACGTTATTATCTGCCAAAAGGCTGGTTAGAACCAGCATATGCCTTGGAGGCTGATCAGAGATGTTCCTAGAACTCCAGAGAAGCAAGTTATTTGTTCCTTCCAACCCCAGTGCTTCAAACTCCATCACCAAAAGCATAAGCAGGAGAAAGCAGCTCCCTTCTCTCTACACACTCAACTTCCCATTGAACAAATGAGCCAGCAGGTTACAGCACCTTTGATCCCCCACATATCCCAGGTAAGAACAACCGAGTCATGCAGCTGCTATGCACCTCTTCAGAGGCCCCGTGTGGTGCCTTTTCCCTCCAAAGGCTCTCAATTGCTTAAGCTGGAGCCCAGAGCTGGCTCAGGATTAATGCTCAGACATGTGGTGCACACATGCTGCCTCCACAGTGCTCCTGGCCGTAACTGCTGATGTGAGGAGCAAGAGCCTTGCTGATCTGCTCTGCTGCCTCCCATCTGGTTGGCCTGGGGGCGTTAGTCAGCTCTGGCTGTGTGGGACAAGGCTGGGTTCTAACAGCGGGCTCAGGACTGAACTCAGATCCCTGGCTCAGCTGTGCCACACGTACTTTTCCGGTTTGAGATCCCTGTATATGATTCCCAGGCTGTGCAAATGGTCGAGTCCCAGAGCCAGCTCTGCTAGGTAGAACTTCACATCCTCCTCTGTGAACATGACCTGTGGTAAAGAAGAGGAAGCAGACAGGCACCGGGGTTATAACCCTGGCAGCAGGACCACTTCAGCTGCACCCAGGCAGCTGCTTTCACACACACCCATATTTCTCCCTTCTGCTTTTTCAGACCAAAGTTTCACAGGTTATGCCCTCCACCCTAAAGCATCAATTGAGCATCAATACTCAAACAAACAAGGTTGCTAGGTAGCAGACAGTTTAAAAAAAAATAACAAAACCCCTCAATGTTTACATTAACCAGGTTATGTTCCCAGTTGGCTTCATCTGGCACAACTTGCTGCCCCTCCCGTTTCGTGTCCTCACCCTGTCCCAGTGAAACAACACATCTAGACAACACCGCAGCAGGACACAGCACGTGCTTGGTTTCATTCTTAATGTGATGCTCGGCAGAAGCCTCTGAGGAGGTGAGAGCTGCCTGTGCTGGTGCTTTTCTGCCAGAGGACAGGGTTCCTGAGACATCCTCTCCTCCTGCCAGCTGTGGGCTAGCAGCAGGTTGGAGGTTTTTTATCCCTCTCAAAGACTCTGCAGGAGTCAATCGTTTCTCCAGGTAACTAAGCACACATGAACTGAGAGCCCACCACGATGCCAGAATATACCCACCTCTTTGGAAAGCCGAGTGAAAAGGTCACCTCCTCTGAGGAAATCCAAGATGAGATACAGCTTCCCCTCTGTCTGGAATGCTGAAACACAAGCCAGAGCAGGAATCAGACCCCTCTGCTCAGAGAAAGCTCAGTGGTGTTACAGTAATCACTTAAATCCCAGTGGCTTCAGCTGTGCAGATGCCCTCCATTGTTAGTAGGTTACACACAGGTAGGGCTAATTATTTGGGGTAAATGAGACAGTGGGACCATGATGTTTTAAGGGAAGCTCACCAGGAAGATTCTGGAACTGCACAAAAGTGTCATTTTATGTAGGATTTGTTCCCTTGCCACCAGTGATGCCCTACTGAGAGATACGTTAGTCATTTTAAAAGGAAAGAAGGCGTCTTCAATTTCCCCAGAGTCAGAGCGTTAATCCTGCCCTACTCTGGCTTGACCAGTTGACTCTGCTTTCTCAGTTTCTCCTGCATTAATATTTTAATCCCAAGGGTTTGATGTTTAAACCTTTTCTCCTGGTCAATGCCCTGTTCCCCATTCAACAGCTAGAATAGGCTGGAGACCAAAGGCCTTTCCAGATAAAGATTTGCTTTAAGGGGACTGTGAAGGCTCCGGAGCAGCAGAGCCAGTGAGGGATGCAGAATGATAAAGGCCCCTTCACCATTTCAACATCTGAAACCTGTTAGAGACCACAAGAATCTCTCAGCAGCCTCCAACCAGCCTGCTGCTGGATGCCTCATGCTTCTCTACCTGCTCACAGCAGGCACACCTGGAGCAGAGTCTTTATTGTGCTTAAAAGCAGTCGGTGTCTGCTCAGGGCTGCAGCCCTCGGGCAGGAAGCACAGCTAGGTACCCTCTCCCAGTGTCCCAGAGCTGTTTTTTTACTCACCGTAGTGGAGTTTCACCACAAAGGGATGGTTTACATCAGCCAGGATATCCCTTTCTATCTTTGTCCTTACACGATCGCGCACTGTGGGAAAGGAGAGGAACAGCTCAGGCACTGAAAAGGCACACAGTACCCCAGCACCAGCCTTGCCCCTAGTCCTAAAGAAATCAGGCAGTTTGATGCAGATCTTTTCTACCTCCAGCACTGCAACAGTGGTCTCTTGGATACAGAAAGACAAGGTATCTTTAGCTCTGACTGAGGTGGAGATACTTCTCTTTCAGCCATATCACCCCAGGGCCAGCAGTGACTGCTGTGACATTTTCCCAGTGCAACTCACCATCCATTTTTAGGACATGGAGGAAAAGAGCATCACAGTAAGACTCTCCTACCTTTCAGTGTTGCCTTCTTGAGCACTTTCATGGCATAGAGATGGTTGCTGTCTGGTGGTGTTATTTTTCTCACCAAGAAAACCTGAGGCAGAAGAAGAACACACGAGCTAAGCACTAAACATTAGCACCAGAAGCTGGGTGCCTCCCAGAGTGGCAAACCCCATGAGGTTTTCAGGGAAGTGCTGTGTGTGGATGTCTCACACCCTGTCTCCAGCCATTACAGCACTCATGCTTTTATTCTGCACTTTCCTCCACCAGGCTTCCACACCTCTTGCTCCTTCCTGCAGTTATCATGGGGCTGTGACTGATGCCTGGGAGCTGTGACTAAGTGTCCTGAGCAGCCTCGTGTTCCTAGCTTGAAGCAACCACTACAGAAGTCACCCTGCCTACTCTCAGCTCCTGCCACTCGGTGTCCAACATCCCGGGAGACTCACTGTGATGTTTTGACATAACACAAAGCCTCCTGGTGACATGCCAGTTTGACAGCAAGAGCAACTCACTGTTCAGAAATCCTTGCTGTTTTTTTTACCTCCTTCCCTTCCCTGGTGTGCCGTACTGCCTGGTTTTAGGCAGCTTCAAAAAGCCTCTGCCATTCTTTGCAGTAAAGCCCACTGCTGCTGCTGCATGAGCCCTCACTCTTGGTGATGGCAACTGACTGAAACGAAGCTGAAGACTTACCGTGGGAGCAGACGATCTTGCAAAAAGACCTGGACTGCTTGAACTTTGAAATAGATAAGAGTTACAGGCTACTTCCTTCACCCTTCACAGAAGGGAAACTGGACTGTAAACAGGGGCCAAACCCAGCCCTGGTTCACAGCATCGTTTCTGAGAAGAGAGGGGCAAGCCCCAGCCCTGTCCTCAGTGTGACCAAGCAGCCTGGTAGCCTGCTAGAGGGCTGCAGGAGGTCCCTCTGCCTTGTACAACACCTGCGCTCACAAACACGATCGTACTTCTTTCCTCCTGATCATCTGTAAAAAGACTTACAGGGGGGCTCTGGACATACAGCCTGGCCTTTATGAGAAGGCATCTCTCCAGCTGCCTTCCAAATTAGAAGCAGCCATTTGCTAAGTGGGCTTATCAGTCAGATTCTCCTTAGCCACGATCTGGTGAGAATCAGGAAGGTGGTTGCGCTGGGGACAGTCCCTTTTGTCATCTCTCTGAAGATCACTTATCTGGCATGACGCACAGGAAGAACTCAGCTCACCTTGCCAAAAGAGCCCTGGCCCAGAACCTTCAGAAGCTCAAACTGGGAAGGGTCGGCTTTCTCAGAGCCCTCCTTCACATGGTGCGTGATGTTGATTTCCTTCACAACGCCTTCACCCTGAAAAAGAGGGAACAGTTGATTGGGAATATACTCCTGAACAAGAAGGAAAAAAAGCCTTGTCCAAGTAAGGAACAAGGACTGGAGCTGCAGACTCACAGGAACCACATCTGAGAGAACCATAAAAGCTGGTGCTTGTCACAGGTAGCTCCTGGCTTCAACATCTGGAACAAATAAGTCACCAGTAGGCTTCTACTAGGCAGCCTTGTTAAATATCCCCCACTCTCCCCAAATGCTATGCTCCCTTGTCCTTTCCTTTCTTTGAACTGCATTTCAGAAGAGTGCTTAAAAGCACCTTCCTTTTTAAGGCACTGGTGGCAAAAACAGGAGTGTTTATGCCACTAAAAATCCCACAACACAAAAATACAGCACTGTTGTCAAAACACGGCCAGGGCTGGCAAAAATCAGACATGTTGGAGCCCATCTGCTCAGCAATCTGAGCAACTCTGCAACATAAGTCTTAGTGCATCTTCAGCACATACAGATGATGCTTTTTAACAGACTCAAGCCTTCAAGAAGATTGAGGGGAAGCCAAGGTCTCTGGCACATGTTTTGTTTAAAACACATTCTTTTATTAAAAAAAAAAGAAAGAAAAAAAAGAAACAAAATGGAAAAGAGACCTAATCAGCAGTACCTAGAATAAACTTATCAATGAAGCTAGACGCGAGTGGTCTGAGGAGCGTATGAGGACAGCCATGGACAGTGAGGTGATGCAGAAACACCTCCTTTCCCCAGCAAAACTTGTCCACCCTCCTGGTGCATAAAGCCCAGGCACCTCGTGCCGCTTCCTATTTCCACTTCCAAGCAGGAAGAGACCTTCCACACCTGCAGCCTTGCAGCTGTGCCTTTTCTTCTACCTCTCACGGATCACACCTAGCCAGTGGGTCTACACCTAGGTTTCCTCTGCTCCAGACCTGTTCCAGCACCTCCCCTACAGCCCATGGGGAGAGCTGGAGCCAACTTCCCGCTGCTACAGACACCAATCTTACTCAGACCAGAAACCCCTTGTGGCCACACGTCTTGTAAGGGCAAGTCCAGCTTTCTTAGCACTTCAGTCCCACGTTACCCAGTGTTAGCCATGGTCTGGTTGCTATTTGAACCAGTGATTATGTTCCAAAGGGCATGAAACTTGGTTGATCTCCAAGCCTAGGGCAGGTGTGGCCATCACAGAGCAGCAGAAAGCTGGGATTCTTATTTAGATTTTCCTCTTGCCAAGCGTGGCGGGGGGGGGAAAAAATCAGACTTCCTTTTCTAAAACTATTCAGAGACGTGCTCTGGAAGCCGCCTCATTAAAGCAGCTTTTAAAAACAACAGGAACCAAGCTTCAGCCTCCGCCTCCCACACGCGCTGAACCCCGGCCCCCTCCCCACCCTCGCACACCTCCTGGGGAGGGCGAGCACACGGATGTGGTCGCCTACCTGCAGGACGGCACCGCGCACCCTTCCTTTCCCACTCTCTTGTTTGCCTTTTGTCTAGATTAGGAAGTGGCTTTGGTCTGTGTTTGTTGGTAGCTCTGCTGTCTCCAGATCCCTCACTGTTCAGGCACTAAGATGTGGCAGAGAAGCTGACACCCTTGGTGGTACAGCACGAGGGGGGTGTATGATACAGGTACGAGGACAGGACAGAAGCTCCCCCCCACGTTGTCTTGCCTTTTGCTCTTACCATCACCTCAGTGACCGCAGTCAAGCCCTTAAAACCCCCGTGCCAACAAGTTCTCACATCCCGTACCATCTCTCAGCTTAAACCAGCCGCTTTGCACTTCTGGTTTCATTCGGAGGCTGAGCCCGTGGCAGACAGCTGGTTACAAACAGCTTCCCATTTCCAGCCAGCAGTTAGCCCAGAGGACCCCACAGGCTCGCACTCCTCCTGTGGTCCTTCCAGGCTGTCCCTCTCACTGGGAGACCCGGGATGGGACCAGCTGGGAGCTGTAGGAACGCTCCTGTGGGCACACGCGAGGGGCTCTGACCACCCCACGGCCTCGTGGTCAGAGCATTCAGGCACAGAAGCAGTCACACGAGCCATCGGGCACGGTAAAAGGAGCAGCCGGTATCCCAAACACCCTGAGGGGCAGCTGCAGCAATACAGGGCTGGCTGCAGGCTGCCGGGGCTTCTTCCCTCCCCTCCTGCCATCTTCATGAAGACATTTGAACAAACCAAGTCCATGCAGCACCAGCACTTGTGTAACTGAGCGTATTTCACCCTGCAGCCTCACACACCTATGCAGAGAGGAGCACTTAAAATAAACACTCGTGTCCTCCTCCGAGACATCTGGACCCATCCTTGGAGCACAGCCGCAGGAACTCTTGTCCTCGGCCCATGGCAGGACCGGCTGTGTGGCTGCGAGTGGTTTCAGCAGCCCCAGCTGCATCTCCTGGTGGGCAGAGATTTGCATGCGCAGCCTGCCAGCCAGAGCCCAGCAGCAAACACGCACACACACCAACTCGACCAAAAGTGGCATCTGTGGAGACGTTGTGGATAGCTTCCTGAGAACATCTTTGAGATGTTTGGCATCTTGCTGACACGAGGGAGCTTCCCCCCAGGGACTCATCCAGTAACTTGCAGTTCAGTGGCTGCAGCTCTGGAGACCAGCAGCTTGTTTAGCTGCGCACCAGAACAAGTCTCCAGCACAAAAGCAGCTCTGTGCCACCGACCTGTAGCACCAACAGCCCTCACTTGCACCAGGTTTCTCACCACCGTTAAGCTTGCTTAACGGCACCACGAAACGAACTATTCCACGAGGAGCAAAAAGAAAAGCAAACCAGGCTGCTCCGAAAACTCATCTGAAGCCTCGGCTGAGCAAGGAGCGACCCAAAATGAAGCAAAGCAGCCCCCCGGCGAGCTGAGCGAGCGGCTGGCAATACTGACCGGGCTGGAGAGCTGGCTGGGGGTAGGCAGCTGCAGGCTGCAGGGCTTCGCTCGGTGTTTCCTGTGCAGCCACAGCTTGAGGAAGGTGCAGATGCGAGGAAGCTTAGGGTCCCTCTCCATTCTCCCATCCCGTTCAACATCGCCCAGCCCCGCTGCCGGCCGGCTGCCGGGGACAGGGAGGCCCCCGCGCGCTGGAGGTTGGCGGATGGAGGAGCTGCAGGTGGTTAAAGCCCCGCTGGCAGATGCGCAGTGGAGACGAGCGACTGGGTCGCACCACGAGGCAGGTTGTTCACGCTCCCGCTCCCCAGCAACAGGGCTTGTGGTTGGGGCTTTTTTTTTTTTTTTTTTTTTAGTTTTGGTTTTAAGAAAAACAATTCTTACGGCTCCTCGTTCGCCTTTGGTTTCTCCGCTCGAACAACACAGAAAATGTGCGTGGTCTGCTAGGTTGAAGCCTGACTTCCACCTCGTACCGCACAAATCTCATGTCAGGCTCACACTTTGGGGGTATTTCCACACCAGGGGAGTATTCTGGGAACCTCTTACTCTTTTAAAAGGAAGAGAAACACTGAAGAAACCCCACACAGAAGTGTGACAGCACTTAGGAAAGCTGCACGTCTCTGCTCTCGCACTTGCACGGGGGTGATGGGTCACTCACAGCGGGATTTGTGTGCACCAATCCCACGGACAATCCTCTGCCATCCCTGGGGTTTGCACCTAGGCCTTCGCTAGCTCTGTGCTGGACGTGAGTCCTTGCTGGGGATGGTGGAGTTAGCTCAGAGCCACCCTGGGCAATTCCATGCAAGGCGTTTTATTTTTAAAGGCAGTTCTGGAGCAGACAGCGTCTGAACGCACTGCTGCTCAAATGTACTGGCAGGACAGAAGAGAGGTATTTATATTATTTTTCTCCTTTTTATTTCCAACCAACCCTTTTTGCCTCGTTCCACTTCCAAACCCGTTTCCCTTTGACCTTTGCAGTGGGTCAGGACAGACAGATGTCTTCTGCAGCAACACCCTCGAGAGTGTAGATAAGACAGAAACCCCTTGAAATGAGTAAAATGACACCCACACACCTTTGCAATTAGAAATAACTCCGTGTCAGTATTGATTTCTGAAATCCTCCAGAGTGCAGGGTTTCAAAAGAGGATCTTGGTTTGGACCCAGAGAGACTATGAATGTCTTCCCTCCTCCGCCCTGCACCGTGTTCTTTGATAACCGATAACAAAATGATTTCATACCAGGAGCCAGCTGGTCCCAGCTCTACAAAGGGAACCTCAACAACAGGCGGTGAGGTCCAAAGCCACTGGGAGGCTGAGTTAGGTGCCAGAGAGGGGCGTGAAACAGCTCGGCACAGCCATGAACAGGAGTCTTTGCGAGACCCAGCTCTTCCTGACACCCACCGCACTCAGCCACAGCCCCAGTGAAGCAGAAATCCCGTCCGCAGACGAGCTTCCACTTCCCAGGCAGCTCTACATCGCTCGGTAAAACCAC
Organism: Anas acuta; assembly: GCF_963932015.1. NCBI lineage: Eukaryota > Metazoa > Chordata > Aves > Anseriformes > Anatidae > Anas > Anas acuta. The sequence continues at coordinate 4,793,169 of NC_088999.1, forward strand.
GCAGGAGCTGCAGGCACCCAACCAGCACGCAAACCCAGTGCCCTTTCTCGAAGATCTGATAAATTTTGTTCCGACCACGCCAATTTTACGTGCTATCAGCCCCTGGGAGCAGAGCCCGTAAAACACGGCCAGGAAAAGGCACGGTACAGCCATGTAGCTACGCCGCTGGAGCCCCCGCCCCAGCAAGCTGACAAGATCAGAAAGCTGCAGGAGACAAAAGTGACAGCACGGAAAGGGGGTCGGTGTGGGGAGGAAGGAGGAGGAGGATGAAGTCAAGTCTAGGATGTCATGTGAGCAGGTGACTAATCGCTGCTTGCTGTATGAGCAGTTCCACCTAGCTGAGACGGGGCGCTAGGTGCGTGCTGCGAGGAAAGATTGTTTTTTTTTTCTGAGGTCCCTGTGAGCTCTGCTCACACCCTCGCACAGGGTGTAAGGCTTTGGGGACCACCTGCCATGGCACCAAGCATGAACTGCACGCACGCATCTCCTGGAGGCAGCGCCTGCAGCAGGCTCTCTTACCTTGTCTGCCGAGTCCACAAGGTCTTTCTCTATCCAAGTGATGTCTGACTTTGCCTGCGGAACAACAAACGAGCGTCAGCACAGAGGGGCTGTGATACTCTGCTCAAGTTTTCCCAAATAATTTGGTTGGTAAGAGCTGTGTACAGTCCCTGGTTGTGTCCCACCACGCACACCCCTCCTCAGGATGCCATCCTGAGCCGTGTTGGTGGGTCCAGGAGCAGGAGGAGCCGGGGGGAGCCAGCTGCTCTTAAAGCCTTTGTCAGGCTCCGACAGGCAGCAGAGAAGGACGTGGTGCTGGCGGTGGGATACACGCGTTCCCCAAGAACCAGAGCACCACCACCAAAGAGGGAGACTGACTTCTGGCAGGTTGATTAACGTCTAAACGAGATTTTGCTCTGTTACATCTGGACGGGCTCCAAAAGCATCTGTTCTGGCAGCGATGTCCCCAGTTTCCAGCACGGCAGAGAAGTCTGGCACCACAGTGGTGAAGAGGTGAGGGCTTCTCCTCAAGGGCACGCTCGGCATTTCTGGAGCAGCCAGGAGGAACATATTCAAATAGCAAAACTCACCACATCCCTCGAGGGCAGGGCAGGGAAGGGCAGCTCAGCTGCTATGACAGGTCCCTGAGCAATATTAGAAATATTATTTTACACCGCCCCTGGGACCAGACAGAATTCTGTGAACCCTTCCAGTGAAAGGCAGAAACGTTTGAAGGGTGCTTAGGAAAGAACTGCTGCTCAGCTAGGAAATGGACGCTTCTCCTCCCAAAATCTCAAATGGGGAAGGAGTTTTTGGATGGACAGAGCTTAGATCCCTACCCTGCTGTATTTTTACGAATGCACGTAGATAGGCTGTGGCAGCTAGAAGCTTTCATCTGGTTTTGAGAGAACGAGCTGAAGCTTGAAGAGAAAAACCACCCCAAAAATCAAATCGCATTCGAAACATTTCCCCTGAGAGGTCCGTGTCTTCGGCTTGCAGATGAGACAAAACGCGTGTGACTGCGCACAGAAGGGATCTAAGGAGAGACTCGAGCTGTGACTTCTGTTGTTGCTTTCAGAGCCGTTAGTCAGCACGCCGAACACGTGGGAGCCCGCGGCGCTGGCAGGGCTCTGCGGCGCCGAGAATGTCACCGGGTGGGCGCAGCGCGAGGCAGAGCGACTGCCACTGGCTGCCAGCAGGTCTGAAAGTAGGACAGGAGCTATGGAGAAGCGAGAGAAGAAAAAAGCCAGCCCTGAGGGCAGGGAGGAGCCGCAAAAGCAGCGAGATCAGAGCTCAGAATTAACTGGTTTTAAGCTCCGGAAGGACTCGATCAGATCGGAGGGGGCCCTCGCCTTCGCCTCGTCCCCTCCTTTCTCTGCCGCGGTGCAGGAGTGGCCGAGGTCTCTTTTGGGAGGTCTGGGACAAGGTGGCTGTCCCACCTCCCATGGGGGGAAGCCGACGTGCTCGGCAGCCAGCAGAGCCCCAGCTGAACCCCTTCCCGAGCCCTAGTGCCCAAAAGTGCCCACAAAACCCTCACGGTGCCCCTGGGGATGGCACACACTCAGAAGGAAACCTGCTCCCTCACGGCTCGGGCTCCCCAGCACATCGCGGGGAGCAGCGAGCGCCGTGCCCACCGGGGAAGGACTGGATTTGTCCCCAAAGGCACAGATCGCTGCGGGTCCACCCCAGCAGCACCAAGAGGCTGCTCCAGCGAGCTCTCAGCCATCTTCCGACGCCCACGGGCTCGGGGAGGCCATCTTACACAGATCCCTCCGCTGGGAAATTACAATCACCACTCCTGGAAAATAAAAGAACACCCACGGCCGCCGACCAGGTTCGAGTCCAGGAAGTGGCAGGAGGCAGAGGAGGAGACAACTTCTTTTGAACTTCTCAACGCCGCGCTCTGCCTGCACAGATGGCTCAGACATCCTGCACCAGGGGCTGGGGACACGCTCGGTTTCTTTCCAAGACCAAGTTCAAAATACAAGTCCTCTCTCCCACTTTCCCCTTTTTTGAGGAAGGATTTTACGAGCCAGAAGCCGAGAGACAGGTTTGTTTTTGCTCGCATTTTGTCACTTTGCTGGTTGATATAGTCACATCTAAATGCAAGAAAAAAAACTGCAAGAGCTAGAAACAGATTATGCTTTTGGCATTTCGCTTCCTATTCATCAACAACTAACCAGAAGCTGTTTTAATTTCTGTTGCTTCACACATGCTCTGGTCCCAAAACATTCCCAAATTCTGGCAGCACCTAGGAAAGACACTTCTTAGAAAGCAGCTTTACCATCGGATAATGCCTTTCCCAAAAGCAAAACCTGTTAATTAAAACTGGACAAGGTCTGGCTCTCCAAGCTCGGGCGATTCGCCGACTTCTCCCTGCGCCCTGCAGAACAGACAGCACGGCACTGCACGCAGAGCAGATATTTTACCAGCTCGACACTTGCCTCCTGGATCCTTGGCTTGCTGCGGAAGAGGAGCCTCAGCATCTCCAAAGCTTTAGGCTGCTATTCTCCCATAGTTTGCAAGCTGCCTTCCGAGCTTAGAGCTCTCTGCAGCACCCAGCCGAGCACGAGAACCCCAAGTAGTAGTTACGTCACTGGGATGTATTTTGGGAGTTTTCGCTGAAAGGAAACTGTGGTTTCAGATGGGGAAATTGCATTGTGTGGTGATCGCTGCACAGCACCAGCGACCAGAAGACAACACCAGGGGACTTTGGTGGTGCTCAGGCACGGCTCCTTCCATCAGCAAATCTCAGCGGGCTGCCCAGCAGGACGGGTCCTGCAGTCCCGTTTCACACACAGGCATGCAGAGAGAGCAACTGAGCACACCTGGCTCTCCCCACAGTTACACTGCCCCGTCCTGAGGGGCACAAGTGATGTTTCCAGCCCAAACGTACCCCGTACATCGGGTGTTCGAATGCAGGCTTGCACCTCTCCATGGAAGGGGCCAGGAGGAGCCATTTTCTGCACATTTCCCCCATTTGTCCCTGCCTCATGTCACAGCCTCTGCTTGGTCATCTGCATCCTGCTGCATCAGGTCTTTCAGAAACCGCTGCGAGGCCCCAGGCGAGGTTTGCACACTGACAGCTGACAGGGTTGCACAATCCAGCCCGCTTGCTTCGGGGTCAGCTCCTGCGCTGCGCCGCTGCGCCACTGCCCCGTGCAGCGCCCTCAGACATCCAGAGGTGTCCTAAAGCAGCCAGGGGGGAGGAACTGGAAGTGGCCAAGTCAGGCAGTGCAGGCATGGGGACTGGCATGGAGGGGAAGGAGGGTTTGCTGCTTTCAGAAGTGACTGCTCGTGCTGCACGATGTGGCAGGCTCGCAGTGTCCGCGGCTGGCAAGCTGTGCGGTGCTGCCCTGGGCTGCAGCACGAAAACTGCTCCCAGGCTGTGGCTGTGTCCTCACGGGAGCATCCCAACAGCTCCTTTCCGCTTACACAGCCTGGTTCTTGGGGATCTCCCCCTCCTCCTGTGACAGGAGACACAACAGACCTCAAAACAATTCCGTAGCGGGGAAACACAGAAGCTGGAGCTTACGTTTGGGCAGCCAGGACTCGTGCAAGGAATTAAAGCAGCTCCATTAGGCAGGCCTGCTTCAGTGTGGTCGTGAGAAAGCATGACTGAGTATCTCGGATTGTGGTCTAGCCTCTCTTCTTATCAGTCTTCTGACCTATATGTTAACCCAGCTGAAGCTGCAGCACAGTTTCATCCTCACCTCTTTCTGCCTTGCCAGGACCTTGCTCAGCCCGCCCAACCTTCCTCTCACCTACAAACAGTGCTGAGTTCCTGAGGCTTTCCACAAGGAAGAGGCCCATCCTGAAGTCCCTCTGCTAAAGCCAGGGAGCAGAAAGCAGGCTTGGTTGGAAGCAGAAGCCATCTTCACTTCAGGTGCTGCTAACAGCCACGCTAGGAAAGGCTGCTGAAGGAGTAGAAACCTCAGCACTGCGTGCTTTCCTCCCTCTGCTCCCACAAGAAGGGACCAGGACCAAATATTCCATCTGTTAGCTGCCTGTACGGTGGTACGTCTAAAGCAAGAAGCATAAATCCAAGGAAAACGCAGCCCAGGCAGGCAAGCTGTGGGTCTCAGGGCAAGGAACAGCCAGGCTGAGCCAAAAGAGCCTTGTGCTGTCACGCTTCCAAGTGACCTCGTGCATCCGCACTGAGTTTGACACTCTCAGGACAGATTTAAGTTGCTTCCAGGCCTTACTCCCTATTTTTTGAAAAGCAAAAAGGTGGTGACAGAAGTGGGCTTGCCAATTCTTTCTGTTCTATACCCATGGGCCCTGGGAGAAGCGATGATGCGATCTGAGCAGTGGTGGGCCAGACGCTGGCACTGCAGCGCCAAGACGCGGCTGTAAGCTCAGTGTGAAGCTCCTGCCATAAGCAAGAAACATCCTAAAAAAGACATCACCCCAAATCCAACAGCGCCAGGTCCAAATGGATCCCAGCGCGTGGTTTAAAAATGCTGTAATCCGATTCTGTGTCAGCAGACAAGCCTGTAGGGCCAACTCCAGCAAACCCTGACGTCAGCTCCATAACCAGGACCCCCTGCTCGCTTGCTTTACACCCGAATACCCCGGGGACTGCCTCTGCCTCCCGCCTGGATCCAGCTCCAGCCCACCAAGCTCTGCAAACACCGGCACAGCAAGAGGGGAGGGAAGGCACCAACAGGAAGCCGATGGCGTGAAGAACTGCTGCCTGAGGAGAGGCAGCTGCTGCCATCTCAGCAGGCTCCAGCAGTGGGCTCGTGCCCCAAAGACCGAAGCGAAGCCTCAGCAGAGGTTTCGGCTGCGGGCTGGGCCTGAAGGTCTTGAGCAGGAGAAGGATGAAGATGACCTCTGAGCTCTTGCAGCCCAGAGAACAACTGCTGGGGGTGCAGCCCCCTCCAGCACAGCCCATTCCTGAGGATTTGTAGGAAGGTGCCAGGCTCAAGGGCACGGGAGCTTGGTGCTCCTGAACTTTTGCATCAAGTTATTCTGTGCAATCCACTTTGGAGCGATTACCGCCCCGCTGAGCAGCAAGTGCTGGTAACCGGGACTCCCACCCTAGAGAGAGCCTGAAATAAACGGGAAGCAAGGGATCCTGCGAGCTTTCACAGGAAACAAGCGTGCTTTTTGCTCTTGTAGAGAGCAGAGTGGCAAAGGCAGCACAGAGGCAAAGGCAGCTCTGTCTGGAACAATTTTATTTTTTTTTTAAAGGTGGTGGTTCTCAAAAAGGGGAACAAAGCAAAGAAACCTCACCAGCCACTGCTCCCCTCCTGCTCAGCCCTTATTTGGCAGGGCTGACGGACGGCTGCTCTCGTTTGCTAGCACAGCAGCAGCAGGACCACCTCCTTCTGCCTTCGCTCCTTTGGTGGGTCACCTCCAGGAGCTCCTGGCAGCGCCCAGGTTTGGTCCCAGCATGAGAAATCCCACGTGAGCACCCATCCCTGAGCTGCACGGCTCCCTCCTGAGCAGAGAAACTGCTTGTGCCCTTGCAAGCGAAGGGCTTTGGCTTGTGGTACGTGCATCTGAGCAGACCCAGCAGGCGGCACGGAGGGTGCAAGGAGCTGTTTGGAGAGATGGGCTCAGGAGGCACCGAGAGGAGGGAGGTTTGCCAGAAGCAGGCTCAGCTCTCAGGGCAGAAGCCATTTTGACAGGAGAGGAAGTGCTGCCCACAACAACAAGATGGTCGTAGCAGCAGCTGCAGATTTTAACTCGCTTTCTTGCCATCTACTAACTTCCAGGAAAGCGAGGCAGGCGACGCTAGCTACCCCCACAGGAAACCTGCCCTCCCACCCGCGCCTCTCTCTCGAGAAGCCCGCGGCTGCTCCTGGACCTTTTGGGAGCTGGCTGCCCCGGCAGGCTGAGAAATGTCACCGTGTACCTGCGCTAACCCGCAGCACAGTCACCGCCCCAACCACCACCTCTGCCAGCCCTCGCTGGGAGGGGAGAGTAGGAGCTAGGTCAGAGTGAGCAGGAGCTGTTGCTCCTTGTTTGTGTAGGGGAGGGAGCTGTTTCGTGGCCTGCCAGGAGGGCAGATTCTTCAGAAAGATGGAGTGTTACAGGCTGGGTTTGAACCCCGCTGTTGGCAAGGACAGTCAGTTCTTTTCCTGAGAATTTCACAATAACGCCAATCTCGGAAAAGACCTGGAACAAGCTTTTGTGCAACCTGTATCAACCCAGAGAGGCTGCAGATTTGAAGCTGAAAATTGGTAGCCAGCAGTATTAAATCCGAGTTTTGACAAGGCAGTTCTCACTCCAGTTCGGAAGAGAAGTTAAAAACCAATGTCCAGCCAAGCAGAACATTGTGCGAGATCATAATGATTTAAAAAACAGCTTGGAGAATTCAAGAGTTCCTCTTTTTCTGATCAAGCAGGCATTTCAGTATCACGGTTGTATTCAAAGATTAATTTCTGAAGCCACCTCTCTCGTGCTTACGCATACCACACAAGCAATTAAAGAAAAAAAATAATAATAACTTGAAACCTCAAGCCGATTTAAAAACCTTTCTGCCCAAGAGGAGAATCTGTCCTGATCTCTTGCACATGTTCCAACCGGTCTAATTCCTGCCCACGCTCCCTGTGCCATCCCAGCTCCCTCAGCACCGCATCTGGCCTCCCTCGTGGGTATGAAACCTTGTGGGCTCCAGCTTTCCTGCTCCAGCATCATCCAAAACACGGCCAAGCATCGCTGCAGGGCTGCCTGCTCAAAGCAGAGAGCTGACCGCTCTTTCACTGTGCCCTACAAGACAGGGTTACGTTAGTTTAGTACGTGCTAGCACTCATCTACAAAAGGTCACGGAGAAGAGATGAAACCTCTCACTTGAGCTCCTCAACCACTTCCATCCATCCTCAGACCAGGAACGGTTGCAGAAGAATTCACTCCTGGAAGGTGCATAAAAAGAGGCTGCAGAGGCAGGGAAGAGCTGTGCCCATGCCCTGCTGAGACACGAGGGGACTCAAATCAGCTTCTGCAAGAGGAGGGAGAAACAGGACAGCACAAACACGGGCAGAGCTTAAAAGAGGGAGAAACTTTGAGCAATTCCAGAGGCGGATCTGTGGGGAGAGGCAGCTTTGTTAGCCCTGGCACGCTTTAAGCTCACGCTGAACAAGGTATCGGCTGTTTTGACAGACAAAAGCCTCCGCGAGGCAGCCCGAGCGCGTGGGGTGGGGGAAGGCAGAGCCCACCCGCAGGGCGGCTTTGAAGATGGAAGGCTTGGACAAAGTCACTTCTACAAACACGGTTAAAGAGCACCGGAGACTTCGGCAACTGGAACTTCCTGATAAGTGGATAACGAGGGGGGTGGATTCCTGGCAGGGAGCTTTCGGGCTCGAGGTTCACAAGAAGGGATTGCGGAGGAAGAACAGCGCTGCTACGGGAAAGAGGCACGTCTCGCCCCGCGCCAGCCCCGGGGACTGTTTTATTGGTCTCCTGGAAAACAAAACAAAAAATGGGGCAGGGAGAAAGAGAGAAGAAACGCAGGACACACAGCTAGAGCTCTGCGCAGTGATTTCTGAGGGATGCTGGTGTCACAAACCCTGCTTGTCACCTCTGTGCACCAGCTCTTGCTGGCAGCTGGGAGCAGCGACTGACCAGCTCCATCGCGGCAGGGATAGAGCCAGGAAACTCCCTCCACGTGGCTTTGAACAAAAGCCACAGAACTGTTCACGCCAGGCATCAGAGCATCCTAGAAGCACTCCGTCATTCTCCTTGGGGTAATTCCTCTCCATTCCGAGAGGCAGCCAAACGCTCAACAGAAAATTAATTCGGTCCCCCTCGGGAACAATTCTGCTGCCCATCTGAGCAGCGATCTTGGCTCCCCACAATGGGGTTTATAAGCAAATCCCTAAAAAGGGAAAACTCAAACCAGGACGGTCCAGTTTTACCCTGTTTGGTGTTTATTCAGAGCAGTTCCACCCTGTCTTTTTTTTTTTTTTTCAAGGGCCCCTTCTTTCAGCAGAAAGCTTACTTCTCTTGTATGCAAGAAAATGACCCACATCTTCTTCCGTGGAGGTGGATGGAGTTATAACAGGAAGGAAACGCTGCGAAATCCCGGAGGCTACAAATAGATACCAACGCTCTCCGGCAACAAACAGCAGAGCAGCAGTAACAGAGCACAGGATTTCCCAGCAGAGCGTGGTGGCAGGGCACCAGGGCGTGCAGCTTGGGCTGTGTCACCACCAGAAAGGGGCTGAGCAAGTGGCGGGGCCCGGAGGCACCCCTGCTGCCCTGCCGCAGGCTCCCCGGCCGGGCACACTCCAGCAGGTGGCACTCAGAGCTTCTTCAAAGCCCAAGGCACATTTCTGAAGAGCAGAGAGGGATCGTTTCATAAATACCTTTGTCGGAATATCCGGCACCCCTAAGATGGGGAATTTAGGAGTTGGTTAAGGGATAAGGTGTTTTCTCTACCAAAGGCTGAGGCTGAAGGAAGGAGGAGCCAGAATTTGGCCTGCCAGCAGAGCTCTCACAGCAGGGCAAGCCCTCCTGCTTCACAACATCCTTGCTGACCTGCTCTGCTGCTGCCTGACTCATCTGACCAGGAGCACCAAAATATCTGCCTAATGCCAGAGGTCAGGTCCCTTGTGGGACAGAGGGGAGACAGAGCAGAGAGCCTCAGGCACAGGGATGCCCCTTGCACTCGATCTCTTCCCTGCTCCTGGCCCTCTCCAAGGGAAGAGATTCTGGCACCAGATCCTGCAAGCCTTTAAAAAAAAAATAATAAAAACACTAATAAAATCTCTCCACCCTTTCCAGGCACAAGCCACAGCTGGCCAGGATCAGCTGACGAGGAACAGATTGGGATAAAGATACAAGCTCAGGCAAAAGATCTGCCCAAAACCTGGAGACTTTCTGATAGCTCCCTGGTGCCACTGCAGCCAGCCACGGAGCTGCAGCTGCAAGAAGAGCACTGGCAGGGGGCAGGACTCTGCACCCAGCAAAATGAGATACCAGAGAGGAAAACACCTTCAACTGCTGGGAGATAAGGAACTACTTAATCGTGCAACTTCTAAAGGACAAATTGGTTCCCGTATAGAAAAGTGCAAAGGATACTGCGAGCCTTTCCTGCAGCCCTACAGATTCTGCTTGCAGGCAAGGAGGAGAGGAGTCAGTCTGTTAATTCTCACCAAACTCAGATCAACTTGTGTGCTGCTGGTGGTGAAAGCAGAAGACCACGACCCAGGTTTTTCTAAATGAGGAATCCAACTCCTAGGTAGCAGCCCTGAAGCACTATCCTCCACCTATGCCCGATGCAGTTGTGCTGCTTTCAGTGCCGAACGGGCAGGCTCTTTGTAACCGAACTGGAAAATACAGCACTGCTTGCACAACGCGGACCGAGATCGCTGCCCCTGGAGTTATCGTGGGCTGTGGAAACTATTCTCTATTGCAGGAATGCCGGAATTCCACACTCCTCCCACAACACAGGCTGTGGGCAGTTTTCTTCTCGCAGGACGTGAAAGTCTCAGGTCTTGCTGGAGCCTTTGCCTGGTGAGTCCTAGGTTTGGGTACACCGAAAGCACCCACCCCTCTCCTGCCCCCCAGGAAGGACAAATTGAAAGTAAAGTTTCACACGCTCAGATGGTGGCTTAAAATCAAAACCACATCGAAAACACACCCCGAGGTGTGTGGTACTGACACCCTTGTGAGAACGTGCAGGATGAGAGCCTGCCACGGCAAAGCACAGTTTTTCATCTGACTTGAAAAAAAAAAAATACTGTGGCAGCCAGCAACCAACCCCTCTACTGCTCGGCCATGCCACAAGGCACGCTCCTGCTCCGGGTCCCTGGGCCAGGATGGCGTAAAATGAAGATTTCCAGCCTTCCCCTTCCCAAATATCACAGTAGAGGAATTACAGACACCTTGAATAGCAGGAATATCTCATCCTGTTTCTCACATACACAAAACCTGCTATTTTAAGGAGCATCTTTCTTTCTTTCCTCGCTGCCTTTGCCGAGACCCACGGCTCCCCTCTCCCAGCACGGCCCACACAAGCTGGCCCAGGAGAAGCAGGACCCCAAACACCACAGGCACACGAGCCCCGTCTGTTTTAGCACACCGTGCTCCTTGGTGGCCTGCTGACAGCGCACAGACATCGCCTCCCCCTTTCTGTCACCAGATCCTGCATATTCCTCCTCTGTAAGCAGGCCAGCCCGAGCCGGAGTAGTTCAGCTGAACACACCTCTCACAGCGAGGGAATCGATCCCACCACATCCCGGAGTGCTTACGGGAGCACAAAACCACTCTGCTGGCAGGCAAGCCAGGATCCCTTGACCCGTGGCAGACGCTTTGCTGAAGTCTAGGTTTCAAGTACAAACGAGGGACGAGTGCCCTCGTTTGCTGTACCTGAAGGTGTGGGGGACGTTTCCTGGATGTGCACTTCGCAACTGGCGAGGGACGGGCCCAGATTTCGTGCTGCATTCGGGTAAACCCTTTTTGCCTCAGAGCAGTGAGATCAGCTGGAGTTTCTCCTGAGCCCAGCCAGCTGGGAGAGTGCCTCTGCTTTCCTCACCGCCGAGGCAGTGCCAGGCAAACAAGCGAGTAGCTCTTACTAAGGGCAGAGGGGAAGAGGAAGGGCTGGAGGAATCCCAGATGTGCCTCTGAGCCAGCGATGAAGCCGGTCACCCTCCAGCAAACCCGGAGTGAGACTCGCAGCTCTGTGCTTAGGAACACCTGGCCAGGGTGCCGTGCTCCAGAGACCCGGGTCTGCTCTGCGCCCTTTCCAAAATCTTTAAGATTTTCAGTTCTTCAGTTTGAGCTCTCTGGGGTCCTCTTCAGCACCAGCACTGCTGTCTGCCTGCACAAAGGCAGCTGCCACCACTCCAGCCCCCACCCCATCTTCTGGGGCCAGTTTCTTTCTACCTTTCCCTTTCCCTCTATCAGGGTGATGAGCACACAGCTCCCCTAACCCTCCAGAGAAGCGCAGGCAGAGCTCTGGCTTTGCTCACGCTTCCTCCCAGGTCCACAAAGAACTTGACTCCACTCCAGTGCCCTCTCTGCCCCCTGCAAAGTGCACCCATCTGCCCCCACAGCTCCATCCTGAGACACGTGGCTGAGGGGAGGATGGCAGGAGGATCCCTCGCTTTGCTGCAGGCTCAGGAGGATTCACCCCTTTGAACTCTCACCGGGAGATGGATGACACAGGCTGCCTCCGGGGGCAGATGGATGACACATGTTTCCTCCAGGTACGGCGTACAGTACAAGAGGTGCTTTTTCTTTTTCCCCTCCAGTTAAAGAGGCTTCCTGGATGCAGAATCTGAGGTAGTTTCTGTTAACCCCTGAGGTGGATGGAAGTGGAAAAGGAGAGGGCAGAGCAGTTGTGATCAGTCAGAGCTCTGTGGGGCGCGACGTGCAGGAGGGCTGTTAGAGTGCTGCTCGCGAGCTCTGCAGCCTTCGCTGCATTCCTCCTGTGCAAGTCCTGTAAGCTGACCCCTCTTCAATTATTCATTAGAGTCTGCAGCTCATCAGAGACTCTGCTCCTCAAACAGGCGTTTATTTGTTATTTTTTTTGAAAGAGCTCAGAAGCTTGCTGGTAACCATCGCCCGGCCTCACCAAGGACGAAGAGCAAAGGTTCTGGCAGGACCGAGGCAGGCAGCTGTCAGGCATCACATTAAAAACAAACCCACTTGATTACCTCCACTGACAACACGGAGCAGCCGGCTCAAACCCAGAGCCTCACCACTGACAGGCTGGGGAGCAGCACGTTGAAAGAGCGGCGATGGCTGCAGCTAGTCCTCGTGGTGGAGAGGGGAAGGCAGATTGCCAGGCAGCGCTAAGATGTTCTGCTCCCACCAGGTTAAGCCAGGCCTTGGGGTCCAACCCAGCAAGAGAATTCTTTGCTAAGAGGCTGGAAGCAAGCAAGAGGGGCACTGGGCAGAGAAGGGATGTGCTGAGATATCCATCTCTTCCCACATTCGATAGCTCTCTAATTCTTGGAGAAAACAGCAACAGCTGTACAAACACACCAGGTCTCCGTTTCAAAGAAGAGCATTTCACTTGTTTGTTTTAAAACCTTTCATTTTAAGAGGCTGCAATTGGAGTCGTGTCCTGTGCTGAGGCTCACACACCACTGGGCTTCCAACAAGATCCGCGCTCAGCCTGGAGTAAGAGCTCGCCTGCAATGCTGACAGCAGCAACAAGAGCCCTCCGTCACCTGGACACTAGAGGGGCACGCAGGACTTGTCCCCTCTGGCCACCCACTTGGGGACGCAGCTCCAAAAGCTGTCTGAGGATGTTCTGTCACGCAGGCAGCAAAGCCAAGCAGCAAGAGGCAGAATGCTGCTGGGAACCAGAGCTGTGACCAAGCACTAACACGCTATGCCGTGATGGTGCAGCAACAGACTTCCCCTGGAGGAGCATGAAAAATTCTGCTTGTGCCCAGAGGTCAGAGCAGGATTCCTCACCAGCAGCCTGCAAGAAAGCGTTGCACATCCAGTTTGTGGGTGGCAGCGAGCAGCTGGGCTCAAGCACCTCAGCAGGTGCACAGAAACCCCGACAAAAGCAGGAACCAGCCTTATTTCTAACAGCAGCCTGCTGCTATCAAAGTACACAAGGACAGGAACAGAGCAGCCTCGTGTCTTTCAGCTGTCAGGTAGATGGCTACGATTCCTTCAATCATCCCAAAGAGTAATTCTTCGGGAGTATTCAGAGCTGTGATAGCGACTCTCCTTTGCCATCACTGGAGCTTTACAACCGGGTGTTTCACCCACGACACAAACCAGTGTTAACATTGACAGTGCAGGTATTTCTCTGGCCCAGCAAGTCCACGTCCTCAGCTTCTGCCTTTAGCTTCCCCTGCTGGAGATGATGCAGAGGACGATCCTCCTGCAGGCTTTACCTGGTCAGGACACGGGGATGGATCAGCTGGAGGAGTTATCAGCTGGAGGAGTTATCCAGATCTGGGTAAGAGCTGTGTGCTCCCCCTTGCTGCCTTCCTGCTGGGGTTTGCTGCCCGGCCAGGTGGGGCACCTCGTGCCTGGCATGCAGAGCAGAGCAGGTCCTCGCTCCTGTCTCAAAGGTCTCTTTTATGGCGCACAGCAGAGCTGGCAGAGGTTACTCATTCACCTCCCCAGGTTCCACTGCGCCCTGTGATTAACACCCAAGAACAAGCTGATCAGCACTCCCAGCCCGCATCCCCAGAGAGAGAGAGTGGGCACGCTCAACACTGCAAATCCCCTCCTCTGCTCTTCATTATGAAGTGATTTCGCTAATTGGGTGTTGTACTTTTACGTACAATTCCTCACGCTTGGCACCTTCATGGAGTACATGCTCACCCCTCAGCCAAACTGGCTGCAGAGCACGCTGTAAAGCCCCAATTATCAGAGTTTCCATTTTTCCACTCAATTCAAGCCTTCTGCTGCCAATCCCCAGCTGAACAAGGACAAATCTTCAGCCTACCTGACAATTAAAATCTAGAGAACATAGGAGAGAATGAGATTCCATACCAAAAGACCAACAAACAGGGCTGGCAATTAGCCCCTGGCACAGAGCAGCTTCTGAGAGCACGACACGAGCCCTCATGTTCTGCTGCTGACCACGGAAGCTGCACCAAAACACTGTGCTGACTGCACTGCTGCTATCATAAAGCCAATGTCAAATTTAAACTGTGTGAAACACCCTCACCAAAGGAGAGATGTTAAAAAAGACATCCTCACACCTAGCTTTTCCACAGACCTCCTGCTCAACGCAGCTGGATTAGCACTCTGGTTTTAAGGATGTGTCCAGGACTGCTCGGCAGACTGCAAACTGTTCTAACAGATACACACTGGGAACGTCCAGATAAGCAAAGATCCAGACATTAGCAATTTAGGATTGTGCTCGCTGTCAGGAGAAGGTTTGGCTTAGGATTCCCATGGCCACAGAGCTGGAATGCTGTTGGGATGCCCTGACTGCAGAACCAGGCTCCTTTCCCCCATGACCACGCAAGGGGAGGCAGCTGCTCTGGATAACGCTCTGCCCAACCTGTAGGATCTTGCAGGCATTTCCAAGATACTCAGATAAAATCACCAGGGTATGATGCTTGCAGGGACTTGTGTACCACAATTGTTCTTGAAAGGTGGGAAGCCACGCGGGAATAAAAGCCAGAAGTTGTTGTGAAACACACCAGCTGTCCCGGGAAGGAAGCGGAGCTGCAGCTACAAAGGCAACCAGAAAATATCGGGCTATTCCCACACCACAGGCAGCCTGGCCCAAAATAGCCCCTCGCTGCATCTGCAGTGACCATTCCTTCGTGTTTCATGCCCAAAGGCCCTAATGTCCAACAGGAGCAGCGAGGTGGGAGAGAGATGAGGCAGGCATCAGGCTGCAGCGGTCTTGTGCCGCCAGCTGCCAAGTTCCCAACTCTTTTGAGGAACTCTTGGACTTCCTCCTTTTCAGAGTTTCTTTGGTTGTTGCCCAAGCAAATAAAGATTTTACTTCTGGCAGCATCCTGCTTATGGGGACAGGAGGAGGCATGGCACTCGTGTGGGCGTTGAGGAATGGCCGCTGTTGCTGCTTTTTTCTATTTTTAGAAGAGATCACAGAATTAGCCGCAAGAGGATCGCAAGCACAAACGTGGGATAAAGGTGCCTCTTGTCCTTACGCACAGCTAGAAGACCCTGAGCAACTTTCAGCTCGCAAGTACACAACCTCAGATGTTTACCGCTGCTTAGTTCTCCTTCTTTAGTCCTTGCTGTAGGTAAAAAGCAGGAGTCAGCACCAGATTGCTGACGTCTGCTCCCAAGCGAACAGAAAAATACACAGATACCGAGCTAGCTGCCTGCCTGCGTCCCCCTCTGGAGCATCAGAGCTGGCTCCAAGTGCCAGTTGGCCCTGAAGTTTAAGGTATGTGTTTATAGGAGGGATTTCATTTGTCTTTGCGCTGGTAGAACATATACACCTTGTACAAACTTGGAAAATGCGGCAGAGGTTATTTCAGGAGCGCGTAGCAGGGCTTCACACATTGAAAAGTTACCGAAAATGGGATTGTCAGACGCTGCTCACAGGCATTTGGGCCATGGGACCTTGGAAAAGAGCACAGCAGGACACCTGCACGCAGCACAAGGCTCTTGTGGTTCCTTTCCCAGCCTGCTGTGGGACGTTGGACAACTTGTCTGCTTCTCTGCTCCAGGCTCCTCAGCTGCAACGGGACCTTGACACATGTCTCACGGAGGGACAGACGAAGACACAGAAAAGGCGAAGAAAACCCCACGTGCTTTTTGGCTCTTATTTCATGATCTTTTTGAGGGGCTGTATCTATGACTGGGTTCAGCCAGGCTTTGTCCCAGTGACGTCCTTCAAAGAAAAAAAAAGTCTTCAACTGTTTTTAAAGCAGCATCTTTCAGCCACTTTCACGGGAGGGCAGTTTAGCCAAGTGTTTGAAGATGAAACAGGCGAAGTCTCGAGTTTTAGAAGCCCAACTGCAATCTAACCAAACGAGATGCAGATTTTCTTCTGTGCCAGAGACACAGGCGCAGTGAAGAACCATAAAACCATTATGCTCAGGGGAGAGAAGTGCAGTGGCATTGACCCGAGTTCATCTGACCCGTCCCACATTTCCTGCAGGCCACTGGAAATGTGCCCAACAGCTAGCCCCGGAAAGCAGAACAGGTAGTGGAGATGCAGTGGCAATACTAGAAGTTTGGTGTAAGCTTCTGGGAAAGAACTAGCTGAAAAGTAGCCGGTTGTTTTATGCTTAAATTTCTTTTACTACAAACATTATGGTAACTGAGAAACAACACAGGAAGCCTCCATGGCCTTTAGCATGAACAGTGATTCAGAGACAAACTGCCACGGGGCACTCAACGGGTGTAAAGAATGGGACAAACTCTAGGCAGGCCATTCAGCAAGGTCCCCAAGCCAAATCAAACATGGAGTCATTCTTCATAATTACAGCATGTGCGTATCAGAAAAGGAAATACTGAAAGGCTTGTGCTTTTAGGGCACTGAAATTCCTGTTTTGCTGCCCTTCTGCCCTACAGTGTCTTGCAGGACAGAGAAGTAAAGGCACAGTGTGCACTAGTAGGAAATACCCGTGTTAATAACATCAGTCCTCAGTCTTGTACTTGGAGAGGGCTCATATCGGAGTAATCACGTCCTTCAACATCACGTTGCTCATGTGGGGAGCAGGAAGACAGCAGATCAATCCCCTCTACCACTCCCTGCTGCTGATAATGGGGATGCAGAGGGCAACGTGACAGGTGTGGAGCTTCTCCTAGCTCCACCAGGGCAAGAGAATAAACAGAAACCAGGCACTCTGCATGGGCAGCTGTGCCAAACCCATCAAATACTCTTGCATTTCTCACCCCACCTGGCAAGATCTCAACAGAGAAGCGTGTAAATATGGCACTGAGACACCCCAGCGATTCTCACTTCTGGCCCTCCTCTACAGCTGCTAGTCCACCTCCGGTGTGCTAGACTCAGGTGGCCCTTTGGGAAACTTCCCAGATATTTTGGATGACCAAAGGGACAGGAGGAAAGAGGGCTTGGCTTTCCTCTTCCTCTGCTCCAGTCCCTCACGCTCCTGCATGCGCTCTGCCAGATTACAAAGCAGCAGCTTACAGGATTTAAAAATAGCCTTCCCCAACCCATTCACCAAGTCAGCTCACACACCACATGCAGCTCAGAGGGATGAGTGAAAGACTTAACCCTGCTGCATTTTTACCTTGGATGGAGGATTCCCACTTTCTTCTGGAGCAGCCTGCCCATTCTGCAAAGGAAGAGAACCTGCTGTTAGCACACACCAGGCATGGAGCACTCCTCTCACACCCCCTGGAGCCTCTTTGCTCTGAGAGCATTTCGTGCTGGACAAACAGGGGGATGCCACTTTCAGACACGGTACGAGAGGGTTGAACTCTTCCCTTGCATCTTGGTGACACAGCAAAAGACTCTGCCACGGAAAAAAAAAAAAAAGCACTTGTGTAAACAAACCCTCTTGCCCGGGGAGTCTGCAATTAGGGCTGCAATTGCTTGTGGGGTCAGCACCATCCCTGCACTCCTCAGGCACGGACACCCGGGTTGGTGTGTACAGGAGTCCCACTCTCAGCTGTGTGTGCTGCAGGGACTGCTCCAGAGACAGAAACCCAGCGGTGCGGCCGCACTATCCCACCTCCAGCACTCCCCTGTCACTCCGGGACTCACGAAGAAGCAAGCAGGGGAAATCAGGTGAAGACAGGACAGCAGTGCTAGCATGCAATTTACAGCCTCACAGCCATTTTGCCTTCGGATTGGTTTTTAATATGAGCTTTTATCAGTAATTTATTACCTTATCACAGCTGGTATCACTGCAGGAAATCGGCACCACCTGGCTTCAGGCCACCTTTGGCCTGCAAGTCAAGCTTCTGTTGCTGGGGCTCTGTACAAAGTCACAACAGGTGACCTGAGCTGCCTGCAGTGGCACCGGGCCAGTCACACTCAGCGCTGAACCGCAGGCGTATCAGGTTCAGCACAGCACCGTGCCTGGAGGAGCCAGCAGAAGCAGGAGCAGAAGTGGGTGGGATTTACTTGGAGATACTGGGAGCAGGGTAAGCGTGTACAAAAGGGTTTCTGCAGACTAGGGAGAAAAACAAGGGCACGATGATTTTCCTTTGACATTTATTTGCACTCGTCTCAGGCTCCAAAAAATCACGGAAACCCTCACTTTACCTGGAAGAACAAAGCAAATTTATTCACTTCTCTTTAGATCTTACAGTCCGAGAAAAGAGGCACAACACATTTGTATTTCAGCCTCAGATTCCTAGTTGAATGTTTGGGTTTCACTGTCTTTAAGGGAAAACTTGCATTTGCTGACTTTCAGGGAGCTTTGGGGCCACTGGGAAAACCTCCTTCTGATGTTGTGCTCTCTTCCTACAACATTCACTCGGTGCTTCCACTCTCCTCCTTTCCATAGGAGGTCATCAGTGCTGTGTTTAAACTGCTTGGGTACCTGCTTGCAGCTAGCTCGTAACGAAGGATGGAGCACTGAAGAGCTCAATTTCTGTACAAGCGTGGTTTTCAGATAACCCAAACCACAGCCACCAATCTCCATGGGTCTTCCTGTTCAGCTCTCTCCTCTCCCGACTCAGCCCAGCCAGCACAACCTGCAGCAGCTCCCAGAAGAGCTGAGCACAGAACTGCCACACCAGCTAGGGGAAGGAAGACCTGCCCCAGCCTGATGCTGGCCCTGCAACATTTACATTTATAGAGTTACTCTGAGCTCCCCAAATCCCCTTAGTACCACTCACAACGGGGTTTGAGCTCCTAGGATTTTCAGGCAACAACTGAAATGAAGTCATCGCACACCGCCACGCACCAAGCTCTTCCAGAGGAACACAGCCCTGATGTTTACACAGAGCTATTAGTGACATTAGCACACCGAATATCTAAGAAATGAAGTAAGAGTTTATGTTTATGTATATGCTCCACGAAGAGGGGGAGACACCGTGCTGAAGACAGCCAGACTTGGAAACATGCTCGTGTTTACTGGCTCAGCTGTCACTGATCAACAATTTGTAAGTTGCTGCTAATCAAAACCATAGCCCTGGGAGGGCTGTTTATGTCTCAAACAGCTCGAGTCCCATAAGAAGTACGATTTCCATGTCAGACAGAGAAATACTGCCTGGCTCACGGTCTGGAGAGCAGATCTACAAGGCACGTGTCAGGAGAGGGGATGAGTTGATGCATGGGACGAGCTCTTTTATTCCCCTGGGAAGACCAGCATCTGGCAAGCAAAGGCAGGGGCTGTTCGAGCTTCGGGGCTGAGCTGGGAGACACCAGGACCTGCCAGAGCTTTTGAGCGCGGCAGTTCATCAGCTCCCTACCCCGAGGGACACTTGTTCCGTGCACTTGCTGCTGATAACAATCGATCCTACCTGGGAACGGAAGGGACGTGGAAACAAACAGAACAGTGGCCGTTCTAGGGAGGCTTCCTGGGCACGTAAATCCGTGGCCTTAGCGAGACGAAGCTCCTAATGCAACAGTCATGTTCTCGAGCTGATGTTGGATGGATTTGTAAGGAGAGAATTGCAGTATTTATAGCCAAGTGTTTTCCTTCTACCCGAGAGCAGAAACAGAGCCTTTATGCCCTCATATGGGATTCGAGAGCCGTTTCTAAGCTTCCACGATGGAAACACGCTCCCAACTCCACTCACCACCTCGCAGGATAACATACGGCTATTTGCTGCAGCATGAGGAGAGCTGAAATAGTTGGAGGGTTTCTGGGTTTGACATCTGTCTCTTTAAAATGCTCTATTCCTGCACTCCCCCTGCATACCACGCACAGCATGGTAGCGAGTGCATGTGTGTTTGCCTCCGATTGTGCCACAGCCACTCTTACAGCACCTTGTTCTCCTGCTTGGAAAGGAGCAGCCTCAATGTCCTGCTGGGAAAGCAACCCCCACGAGCTCCCTGCAGGCAGCACCTGCTGCAGGAGGGAGGCACGGCGCCTTCCCTTGGGTGCCCACGGCAGCAAGGAGCCGACGCAGACCGAGCAGGGCTTGGTCCCACGTGCCTCGCCAGGGGCCACGCGCTGTCCCTGTGGCTTTCCAGCCAGCACCGCTCCGTGGCCGAGGGACACGGTGATTGCAGAGCTCATCTGATGGCCACGTGGGGTGGCAGCCCGGCAGCAAGGGCAGCTCTAGCTGAGGATGTCTGGGAGGTAATGCAAAGGCCCTACCACGCACACGCTGCTCTAAGAACTTTTCTTCGTGGCATGCAGAAAAGTGTACCGGGAAAGAAGCGTATTCAGTTACATAACTGCCAGCCTGGCTGAACCTGGAGATATTTATCTTAGGGCATCTTGCATTTTAAATCCCTTTAATTCCACATAATCTGCAGCACAGGGAGGAGCAATTTACAGAACAAGCCACCGCTGCTCTCATCTGAAACCAGGACAAGTCTCACCCCTGGCAGGACCACGCGCGCCTGTGCCCGCTCCTGCTGCCATCAAGGCCTGTGCTCTATAGTTAGCACCATCAGCACAAGGCATCCTGGATTATCGACAGCTCTGCTCAGCCAGGCAGCCTGCTGCTATTTCTGGACCTCTAGGTTTTGGCTGCTCACTTCCGAGACACCCAGATGTAAGCCACGGGGAGCAGGTACCAAGGGTGCTCCTTCTCCCCCACTTTGATGAAGGGTGAAACATTCAAGCAGGCAGCAGCAGGGGAAGAAACCCTTCACCCCAGAGCTTCTGCTCATTTGACACAAGAACAAGACGTTTCATTTCTATTTTTAAGTGGATCTTGCCTGTTGCACTTCACAGAAACGAAAGAATTCTGCAAAAAAATGAAGATCTCCAGCTCTTTTCTGCAGAACTCACACAGTCCAGACCGAGGAGAGTCTGCATGAGGCATATCAGAGACATAAGGCACTTGGCTTCCTCCCGTATCTTTGATCACTGTTTTATGCACTGTTCAGCTAAGATGCTTGAAAAAGATAGTTACTCATGAATAGCTTCTGCTCAATAAAGGATGATACAGGCAAAAATAATTAGCTTGAAGTGGTTGGGTTTGTCGTAATCCCACGTCAGTTGTGTTGCTGTATGTTTGTGTAACAAGAGAAGAGTTTAAAGAAACGCATAGCCCAGATGACAGTTTCCATCGCTATGGTGATGAAGTCATTCAACTCCGCTCTGTCACTCGTACTCTGCCCCAGCCAGATTTTTCTACTACATAAGCAATATTCCGAATAATACAAGCTTCTGAGGGAAGAGGGAATGAAAAAGTATTATGAAGCGAGCTCAGTGCCCGGGACAGAGGGACTTGTCTCCTGCAGCCGATCTGTTCCTGCTCCCACTGCCACCTACTCCCAGCAGGCTGGGACAACAGGCGCCAGCTGTGACCGGTGCCCAGCAGCAACTGCTCGGGAAGCGCAGTGGAAAAACCCCAAATCTGAAACAATAGGTCTGATGCCTCCACCAGCGCGGTGACAGCACCTTTCTGTGACTCAGAAAGCAAAGGTTCGAGGAAGCCGGTTTCAGACCTCGATGGCAAGGATCCCAGGCAATTTACGTAACTGACATTCCAGAAAAGTCTCTTGCATTTCTCCGTGGTACCACCTTGCCCGGGAGAGGTTAAAACTTTCTGCTCGGGCCTCTGCTCTCGGTGACTTTAACCTCACAAGGTAAAAACAAACCCCCACCGAGCCTAAGTCCCTCGCTGCGGTTTGCAAACAGGCTGGAGAATCTGAAGGAGCACAGCAACATCTGGCCCAGGGGGTGACAGCCAGGCTCAGAGGTGAAACTACCCGTGTGTTATCTTCCTTCCTCAGGGAACTAAATTGCTAACAGCCCGTTTGGGGTGGCACTGAGATGTAAAGAGACTGACCTTCAGAAATATCACCTGCAAGCTGCTCCCGACCCTGGAGCTGACCTAGAGCTCTGCTCAAGGTGAGCTGGGGGAAGGCAGGCCCTGAAATTTCCGTTTACAATTAACACACCTGTTAACTAACGCAGTGGGGAAATCGTTCTTGGTGCTGCCACGATCTTCACAACTGACTCTGGCTGACAAACGCAGCGGGCCCCCCACTGTTCCGGTCAAGAGATCTCGTGATGTTGACACAGCCGGCTGCCGGGCACCTGAGACCTGGGATTAGGCAGTAAATGAATCTCACCGATGGCATTTATCGCCCTGGGCACTAGCGTTCATTTCCTCCCATGACAAGACTAGTTTCCAGGCTATCTTCCTGCTTCGGAAGAGAGAAACCACAATTACAAAGCGCCGTAATCCAGCTCCAACCTACCCCAGCACACCCGGCTGGCTCCGCGCACGTGACGCGGTCTCAGGAATGACGATCAAGTCGCTGCAGGACTGCCATCCTCTCCCACCTTCCGCACAAACACATCCTCGTGACTCAAGCGATGCTTCAGAACGGATGCCCTCAGCCCACTGCGCCCACACCTTGGTGCCAGATGCGTGCCCGCAGCGCGGGGACCCCCCGCACGGCTCCCACCCACCCCGGGAAGTCTCCGGGGGGGAACCTCGCCGCATCTGGCTGATGAAGATCAGGCAGCCCCCCCTCTCTGGGTGCCAGCAGACCTTTCTGCTGGCGCTGCAGTGCTTAGTGAAACGCTGCCTGTGCTCTAAGCAAAGGTCCCTCAAGTGAAAACGTTGAATAGGAATAAGCAGATCTGAGCAGTTACGCACCACAACATCCCTAAGTGTGACAGGAGGGGTAAGGGAGCGTGACAGCCTTCAATCCAGCCAAGTGGGAGAGCACCAGGGGCTGAGCAAAGCGCCTGGGACAAAATCCACACCGCCCCTATCACTCCTCCAGGGAAGTGGCTAGTTCCAATTTGGATTAGGAGATGTTTAACTAAAGAGTGCCAGAGCACACTGCCTCAGCTGGCTGCTCTGCAGCGGGTGAGAACTGCTCCAAGCTGTCCCTTTATGCCGAAATGGCTGTGAGGCAAGGCTGCAGATGTGGGCAGATGCTGTGCACCGTCCTGCACATCTGGGCTGGAAGCTTTCATTAAAGGCAAAGGGCAAAGCAAGAGGGAAGCGCACACATCCAGCAAAGTAAAACAGAGCCATGCCTGGGTACCCCGAACCTGCCACCCGGGCCTGCCAGGGCAGCTGGCTCTAGGCAGACTGACAGCAAGGAAACCTTAAGGAGAAAAACCCCAAATCAGAGGCATTTATTCCCGGGGCCTTCAGCAGGGCCAGCCTTCCCCTGTGTTTGGGTGGGCAGAGAGGTGCACGCTACTCACACGTTACTCATCGTTCCTTGCAATGCGAGCAGCGGAGCCATGAAGCCCCCGTTGCTCCCAGCCCCGGGGCCGTGCAGGCTGAGCCCTTTGGCTGGGAGCAGCCGGAGCAGCTCTCGCCAATCTCCAACCCCCCCCCCGGATCCGAGCCGGGAGCCGGGAGCCAGCCCCCAGCCCTGCCCGCAGCCCTCCGGGGAAACGCGCGGGGAGGCTCCGCGGGGCTGGGCAGCGGCGGGGCAGGAGCGGAGGGAAGGAAGGAAGAAAGAAGGGAGGAAGGAAAGAAGGAGGAAGGGAAGGAAGGGAAAAGGGAGGCCGGCAGGGCGCTCCTTTGTTCCGCGGAGCCCCCCTGGGTGGGGGGGGGCGGCGCTGCCCCCCCGGTTAGGGCCGGTGCCCCGCTCACCTCCGTGTCCAGATGCACCAGCTCCATGTTGGGCCAGGGCTCGGCCAGCTGGGCGAGCGGCATGCTGCCGGCGGGCTGGGATTGCCCCGCAGGGCTCGGCACGGCTCGGCACGGCTCGGCTCGGAGCCCCGCGTTGGGCACCGGCTCCCCGGGCCGGGCCGGGAGCGGCGGGGCGGGCCGGGGCGGGGCGGGCCGGGGGGGAGCCGGGGGAAGGCGGCGCCGCTCCGCCCGCACGGCTCCGGGGCTGCTTGGGGAAGGGGGAGGCTGGGGGCTGCCGGGGATCGGGGGGTGAAGTTGCGGGAGGGCTCCGGGCAGGTGCCCCAGGCGAGGAGGGTTTGGGGGCTGGTGAATTTCGGATGTGCCCGGTAGGCATAAGGGTTGTTGGAGGTGGTGGTGAGGCACTGGCTAGGGAGGAGATCCTCCAAGGCACCCGAACAGCAAACCTGCTGCAAGGTACACTGCCCTGAGCGTCCAGCTCTGCTGTGTCCTGGAAGGATCCTTCGTTTTTGGAGCTGCAGAAGTCAGCAGCCGGCTCACTGTACACACAGTGCTACACGGCACTACCAGAGGAAGAGGCTGTGAGGGTAAACTCAGTAAGAGACAATTTGTATTTCTGTTTAAAGCAGGAAACGTCTCTGGGAAATCTGTATTTTAGGTTTGAAATGCACAGGGAGTCACTGCTCACTGCTGCTTGTAGGGCCCTTCTCCCCTTTCTGTTCCTGGCAAAACGGATTAAAAACACCCACATCCACCTTTCTACACTGTCTGGAGATCCTCAAAGGAAAGGAGCCTTAAGCACAAGTGCTCGTGTACAATCACTGTTCTGCTTTGCCAGGCTTCTCACACAGGAAAAAGTTACCAAAACCCAAGGCATCGTGTTTTTGTGTTTCGCTACAGAAATGTTATAAAAAAATCTTTTAGAAAGGGTGCATCACTAAGAGTTGACCTCATCAAGGTGTGGCTGGAAATACCATTTAATGAGCCCAAGTGAAAGCACATACAGCTCAGGTTTTGCATTCTGCAGGCATCTGTCCCAAGAAGCCAGCATTGCACAGTCCTAAACCTGTAATCTGTTCAGGGAGGGCAGTGAACTCAGAAAAAGCTCAATTAGGGCAGAGCACAACACTGAAAAATTCCAGTTAATCTTCACAACACTTCAGCTAATCTGTAAGTCATCATCAGGACCTGCCTGTGGTTTCGGCTGTTATCTGTTCCACATATGGGGGAATCATGTGTAAAAAATTCCCAGGGTGACAGAAAGTGTTTGAGCCAAGCCTGGGAACCGCTGCCTCCTAGTCCTGCGAGCAGAGCACCCTCTGTGCCCTCCGTGTTGGAGTCCCAGATGAAGGTGTTCAGTAACACAAACCCACCAGGCCCTCTTACAGCCAATTAAACTCACATCACTTACTTTTGGTGCAAGCTGAAGCAGATCTCGTGGAGAGTTATTCATTCAGCTCCAAAGCTGTCCGTAATTTCCCCGTATTGCCTGGGACACGGTGTGCTGTCTGGTTACATCCATCCTCCAGCTGCTGCAGATTGGAACCTGTTTTAAATGGCATCAATAACACGATGATGTCAATACTGGCGTCCCACTTACCTTCTACATTTAATTGCAAAACACATCTCCCTTTCTGGATTTCTATCTGCTCTGCGTGCATGTTGAACAGGTCTGCGGTGGGAACATGAAGAGAAGTGTGTGTAGCAAAGGGTTCTCTCGATGTTTTCTGTAAGGAGAACAAAATGAGACGCTGCTCTCTGTGACCTGCCGTGCCTCAATGCCAGGCTCCATGAATGTGACCCTTGGGTGACATTCTGCTGCTCTTGGAGCTTCCCACCCGGGTGGCAGACCCACACGGGGCAGGTAAGCCATAAGGACAGGCACAAAGGACATTTCCCAACAGGTGACCCACAAAACGTCTCCCAGCTTCAAAGGCAGGTTTGTGCCTGCAGGTCAGGTAAGATCGGGTGCTGAGCGGTTATCTGCAGCAGCCGAGGGGGTAATCTTAATCAAGTTGGTCATTAACTCCTGAGAAGTTTCTGACCCCAAGGTCATGACTGATTCTGTAAACAACAACAAATTAAAAATGCTAAACATAAAAAATTCCTTGTGAAGTGCTGAAAACTGGAAGGAACCTCGGCACTTACAGGGTGGTATGGTAGCTGGTAGAAAAGCGAGTCTTAATTTTCAAGGTCACAATGAAAGGTTGGTGGACAACATGCAGAAGAACAGTTTGTGGGCAGAGCAAGACCTATTGGAATTCAGTAAGGGAAGGGAAAAAGGAATCTAACTGCTGCTTCCACCCCCCTGTATGTCTATTGAGATGCAGAAAGTCCTTCATATTTCACAGCAGAATGACAGGCAGGCTGACCGTGAGCTTGACAAAAGACAGAAATTATGAAGCTTTATGGAACAACGACTTCTTTAGGCTCAAAGAAAAAGACAGCTCTGCGCCCATGGGTGCCACTGCACCTAAACAAAATTCTCAAATTATCTTGCCCAAATCTTTAATAAAACAGCAAGTTAAATATATTGGAGATACTACAAATGATTTATGCATGACTATGTCCTGCATCTGCGCAGCTACTTTTGTTAAAGGCTAGGAGAGAGTTTTGCTGAGGTAGCTCTACAGTATCCTCAAAATTATACAACCCCCCCGAAAAGACTTGATAATAGCACAGCAATTCAGCAGCAGTGCTGGGTAGACAATCTAAAGGTCTCTCAATCCCCATCTACAGGGCTAAAAGAGAAGCAATGCTATCTATTATCAGACTGACCTTCCTTCAGTAATTGTGATTCAGTGTTGCCTAGTGCAGGAGATTAACAGAACATGAAATGTGTCACACTAGATTGTTAGCAAGTCCAAAGGAGGACACTTGGGTAAGTGA
The DNA here is from genome assembly GCF_963932015.1 of Anas acuta. Classification (NCBI taxonomy): domain Eukaryota; kingdom Metazoa; phylum Chordata; class Aves; order Anseriformes; family Anatidae; genus Anas; species Anas acuta. The sequence continues at coordinate 4,819,584 of NC_088999.1, forward strand.
AATGAGGTAGTGGTCTACCCTGGTAATTATTTTCTAGTCAAAGAATAGCTATAAAAAACAGCCCCTGTCCTGAAAGCAGGGTACAAATAATGTGCTTTGGAGCTGAGCAGCACAGCCTGCTGTTTGGGTAAGTGTCATGGCTAAATACAGTGATTAAAACGTATATACTGCCATTTTTTGGAGAGGGCTGCAGGCTGGAGAGAGTTCATAGCATGATTTCTACATTTCCGTTCAGACTGCTGCTGTTATTGTAAACAGAGACTTCCAGATCAACTGGCTGGCCCTGTCATCGGTATGAAATTTGCTGAAAATTCAAAATGCTACAGTTTTGGTTTGGTTTGAAATAAAGAATCTAATCCTCCTCAAATACAATTGTAGATATTTTTGCCTCTGCAGCTGGCTGGCATTTGGTTTGTAACATTTTCCTCTTCAGGGAGGTTGACAACATTCGTTAAGCCAGTTATCCCCAAAGAAGCACTTCCCCGGCGGAAGTATCAAGACGGCTGCTTATCCACATTACCAAATCCAATCAGGCTTTGAAGAGGCAGAGTTCTCCTCGTTACGCTAAAAGCTGCCTAAGTGATTCTCCACCTAACCCAACAGCAACACAGCGTTCCCATGGCTCACCGTATCCGTTTTCTTTACTGAAGCCAGGGAGCATCTTTCTTGAACCTCATGCTTCATGCTACGCCGCTTTTAAACATATAAGGAAATGCAAAGAGATTGCAGGCATGAGAACTCACAAGCTGAGTCCCAAATGCCTGCTACAATTTCCAAAGCCAGGCTCGTGTAATCTGCTTTGTGTATACACTATGACAGTCGTTTAATTAGAGCTTACAGCAACCTTCTTTGTATTTTGAAGATTCACTAATCAGTTCCTCAGTTCATTGTTATCCCCACTACTAATGGGGAAACTGAGTCACGGCTTCAGCAGGTCATCAGGATAGAATTTGAACTCCATGTCCTGTCTTCTAATCCTCAACTTGTGATTCAAGATCTCATTTCCTTGCCTCTTCTGCTTTGTTTTTCCACTATGAAGGAAGAGATGATAAATCACCTTGTTTTGATCCCAGGGAGACATTTTTCCTTAGCGTGGTTCAAACATCACACTCAAGATATAAAGCAGGTGCCCTATAAATGAGGAACTCTGGCTGGGTTTAACAGTGGAATTGCTTTTTCCTTTTGTGACAGACTTCTTTCCGTTCCTTACCACTGCGTGCAACTGCAGCTGCCTCAAATGCCAGCGTTTTCCAAGGCAGGTCCAGGCAGTATTTGGAATGCAGAAAATACACCACAGCAGACAGTGGGATGAGGATTTCCTCGAGGATCACAGTCCAGGCAGCTCTTTCATTCTCTTTCATTCTCCTGAAAGGAGTACGTGCAGACTGAAGGCCTATTCAGAGAACAAACATGTTTAACTTCTGCCAGTACTTCCAGCAAAGGTGAGCATCAGATGACCTTGCGCAGCTCACCAATTCCTGCATTTATTAAGGTGCCTGGCATATCTGAAACCTTTTGTTTTCTTTTGCCCTACATATTGCATTTTGCCTGCTGGCTCTGCAAATTGCTGAGTCCACCCTGTTCCTGTGTGTTCTTACTGTAAATCAGGCAGTTCCTCCATGGACCAGAGTTTCTAAAACCTCCTCTGGGACTCCCAGGGAGCCCTGGGCTGAAGCACATGCAGCACAAGTCAGGGAAGAGTTTTGCTAATGGAGACAAGAATTGATTAAGCTGTTGCCTTGAGGAAAATCATTTCATCTGGGAATTTGGCACCTATCTCTCAGGAACATGCAACTGCAGCCAAGAGGTGCCTCGAGGAAAGGGACCCACCGGAGCTGAGAGCGTGGCCTGGGAAGGCGACCAGGGAACGAGCTGCCAGGCAGCAAGGCCATATCTGCTGGTTGTCATGGATACAATCACTCTGTCAGTCTCCCCTGATATCAGTTACCTTCCGTTTCCTGGATGCAAATAAATGAGTGGAGGTCTGTTCCTGTTTCTATGCAGAACAGAACCCTTAACATCCAAACAAAAGGAGAAAATAATCTGTTTCAAACGCAGACAGCTCTTCTTAACATTATCTAAGGGGAGAGTGGAAGGTGACTTGCTTTTTCGGTATTCAGACTATGTGAGTCTGATAATACTCTGACCAAGTGCATTCGGTGCTGTCGTAGCCTTTAGATACTTCCTAGGACCTCAGAGGAGCTATTTTCACAGCCCATTCAGCCTTTGCTCTGGCTCAGCCTTTTGGATTCATAACAAGCTGCTGCGAACTTGCCTGCCACACACACTTGCTATTTCCTTAGCTCTGCTGCTCAGAGAATTCAACGCAGTAGCACCAGCAGACACACACCTGAGCAGAACTCTTAAGGTCCCAACGACTTCAGTTCCCTGTTTGAAAGGAAAATGAGAGGTTTTGTTTTCAACTACAACTGAAAAAGGCTTACAAAAAAAATCATATAAGATACAAGCAAATGCATTATTTTGGGGGTGAGAGAGGCAGATTTTTAAAGCAGGTTTGCAGCCCAGGTGGTAAGTTATTTAGAACAAGTTACCTGGCAAATTTTGGTTTTAATTAGCATACAGATATGTTTATAGTTTATTTCATTGTAGTGCTATGCAAGGGAGTGATAACATGAAAGAGAAAGCTATTAGAAACTGTAAACAGAAGTGAAACTCTCGGGCCTGTTTTCATTGTCCCCTAGCCAGGGAGAAAGCTGAGTAAACAATAGTGGTAAGTAGTCAGTTTTATAATTCTTTTAGGTTTAAGAACTCGTAAATAAGCGATGGGTCTTTTAAGTGTATACAAATAGATTCCCTCAGTTTTGTGCTACTTACAGAGCAGATGGAGGTGCACAGGTCCCAGTTTCTCCAGACAGGGAAGGAAAATCTGGCAACTGAAAACAAAAACACATTTCAACAGAAACTCAGCTTCGGCTAGAGGAAAATGTCATTCCACTCTTCGCAGTCTCAAGCCTACATCATGCAACTGAACAAGTCTCATCCTGCTTAACTGAGGGCACACACAAATACCCATTCCTAATTATCCCATTACACAGTTTGGGATGCCATCATTCAAAGTTAAAAAAAAATAATAAATCCAAATTGGAAGTACTTTTCAGAAATCCTGATGATAAGCCAAAAGACTCCAAGCCAAGTAAACTATTTTTCTTATGGAGGAAAAAAAAGCACACACACAAAAAGACTTTATTTCCAATTTGTTCAAGACTGATATAATCATAACCGTCAGTATTTCACTTCTTAGTACTCTTACAAAACAGAGATTGCTGCACACATCCAGACTTGAAAAACCACATCACAAAAACAAATAGAGAAATAAACTCCCAAAATATAAGAAGTGATCTTGCCTGGGAATGTTTTGGCATAATGACCATAGGAAGACATAATGGAAGCAAAACTTTCTAAAAAGGTGCCTTCATCACCTGGGGAGAGAAATGGATGTCTTCAACTTTTCTTCTAACGCTTCTTTTCTGCATTTGATAGCCTGATTAAAACTGCAAAGCGGCACAGATATGACTCAGCTGGCTTGCATATACAGGTAGCAGATATATCTACCCCATGCTCGCTGGTTTCCTTGTTGGGGAGTGAACAAAAGGCACTACAGGTTCAGTGATGTCAGTAAGACAATTACCTGGCAAAAGAAAACCTGTTTGTCCCTCATCAGCATTAAAAAAAAAAAAAAAAAGAAGAAGATTCTGGAGTTAATGATGCTCCTAGACATTCTGCAGCACTGCATGTCTTTCAGCACACCATAAAATGGAGCAGAAATGCAAGGCTGGTGCTTTGTTGCTGAAAGATTGAAGACTCCCTCTTTGCTTCCCCAGGGACTGGATCAATACTCGAGAGCAGAACAGAACTTGCTAACAGTGGGGGAACTTTTTGTTTCTGCTTTTTAAATCGCTCTTCTCTCCTGCTCACCTTCATGATGAGTAAAGCGAGTTTGGAGACTGCTCTTTAGACGTTTGTCTTTCCAAAAGAGGTACTTGTGCTTTATATTAGAAATCTAAGGAGTGTCCAGCTGGGTCTCTTCTGGCTCAGTGTCAGTGAGCTTACCCATAGGTCTTACACTTTGACTGATGAAGGAAGGCTTACTTTTTCTGGATTATTCTCTAGTGACAATTTAAGCGGTCATTTCTTGTGTGGTTGTCATTTCATCGTCATTCTCCAGAACTGCTCAGAAAAGATAATTTCAGAATTTCTAAGATCAAAAGCAAGAAGCTTACTTTTATCTTTCTGTCTTCAAACTCTGTGGGCTTCCTTCCATGTGATCGAAAGCAATCTCTTTGTTACACTGAGACTGTGCCTTTCCTCTGTCACTGTAAAGAGAGGAGGGTGGTATTGCTCAGATGGTGATGTTTTACCACTGAAAACAACCTACATTTCCCTATAAAGGCTATCCCAGCATTCATATTCAAGAATTCATAAAATAAGCACATTTAAGAAAAATATCAAAACCTGCTCAATGCACAGATTAACCTCCAGCACCCAGGAGCAGCTGCAGCATGAATGGGGAGCTGCGCAGCCACCCCCTTGCTGCCTGGAACAGCTGAAGGCTGCACCAGTAAATACCAGTGGAGCAGGAATAGTGGTGGGCCACACCACCAAGTTCCTTCCTGCCCACGGATGTGTCAGGCTCTCAAAGTGCACCACCACACCTGACTTCTAGACTGTCACACTCAGACACGATGCTCAAAACATGTCCAAGGCAAAAGAGCTCACCGTGGGGCAGTCTGTGCGATTCTCCCACCACCTTCTCCTGTTCTTTGCTCACAAGTGTGTCTCCAGCCACTGAGTAATAGCGTTTTACAGAGTAAAAACTTCAGAGACAGGTATTTTGTCACCCCGTGGGGATAACTAAAAGCTTCAGTGCACACTGCTTTATATCAATAAAGGTTTTGCCACAGGCAGTGAACATTTTAAAAGGTTCGAACTCTGGAAGCCTGTTTGAGTTTTGCTGCTGACTTCAATGACGGCAAAAACGAGACTTAGACAGGGCTTGCAAGGTAGGTAAAGACTTCTTTCACCCTTTTCCTGTGGGAAATCTGAAAGATTATTTGCTCATAACCTTGTTTCTGAAAGTCTTGGCCAGACCTGTTGCCTTATTTGTCTATTTAAAATCTGCACAGAAGCATTTTCTGCCTCAACCTAAAAAGCTACTAACATGATGTTAGAGATAAATGCCCTGTGGCGGCAGCCCAGCATACGGTATGGTGGAAATGAGGCCAGTGTGTTGGAAATGGATAATAAATAACATCTGATGTAACATTATTTAACTGAAAAGTCTCTCTGAAATCTAAAGACATTGCAGCATGTCACAGTTCTTCAAGCAGTACAAGAAACACAGCGCTATTAGCTAACGCTCAGTAACACCACATGCCTGTTGAAAGGCAATATTGATCAGCAGAGACGGAAACAGGTTTTTTGGCAGCTGCTTGCCAGATTCTTGGAAATTAATACAGGAGTCAATTACCAATGGATAAATGTCCCTCCTTACAACATCACCAGGGCGCTTTTGGCATAAGCTCACCTGCTGCCAGAAGCATTTTGGGAGAGGTAGATACAGACAGAAGCAGATGAGTTCAAATTTCATCACTATGGCCTTAGAAATTGTTCAGTGAAGTGAGAAAGTGAATCAGTGTGGATCAGGAACCAGTAAACCAGCCTATCTGGAGTATCAGTTAGTTACCCCTTGTGGCCTCGCAGTTCTTAGCACCAGTCATGAAGAAAATTTAGTTATTTGCCTCCCAGTGTAAGATGGAAACTGTGTCCGAAAGACAAAAAAGCTGCAGAACCAGTGTTGGTGAGGTGGCAATACTGGGAAGAATCCCTCTTGTGAGAAAAGCACGGTATTGCACAGAGACTTACATAACTGCTGTGCATGAGAACTGCTGCTGGGTTAACTGCACGCAAAGTGCAAAGAAGCCACAATTCTGACTTCATACGTGTCTGGTTGTGTAATGAACTACCTGCTCAGGGTTCAGACACCATTTCTTCATAGCGGGCAGGAACCCAGCACCTTTGAGTTCAGAAAAAAAAAGCTATTGCATTTCTCACTGCTCTGATGCACAAAGGCAGTGAATGCATAAACCCAGTGCTGAGCACACAGCATGTGAGAAGGACCTTGAGATGACTTTGGGGCATTTTATCTTAAACAATCTGATTACTCATGTGTGCAAGCCAGGCCCTGTGTATAGTATAAGCTTGCTGAAGCCAACACACTTCAGCCCATCTAGTATACTCACTCAGGCAGCTGACCACCTCCGTGAATGATAGGAAGAAAGGGTCTAAAAGGGGCTATTGGCATCCCTAATTCTGGGCTGAGTCACACGCACACAAACAATGCAAGCTCTATATACAACCTAAGAATTCTGGCCTGGTCATTTCACTCATCACTGAATTATCACTGTAGGGTTGTTATCTAGGAACTAGCAGGGAATGGTGACGGTGCATATATAATAGGGTCATGTGAATAAAAACTATGTTGTGTTTTCCAACGCAGTGCACACTCCAACATCCCTGAAACAACTGGTCTCAATGTGTGCTGTATCTTCATGGCAAGGCATCTATACCTGTCAGTGACTGAGAATCCCTGTCTTCTCCCTGTAAGTCTGGGTGATGTTTTGCTCACTTCATCCCAAAAATGCATCTAGCACAGTGATCCCTGCCCCAGTCATGCACTGAGAGCTGAAGAAATGGAACAAGTTTGGCTTACCAGGAGCTCATCTTTCCATTTTGCATCCACTTCAAGGAAGTATCATTAATGTGTCAAGTGCTTCACCTGCGATCTCTCCAACTCTTGTAAGCAGCCACTTCCTTTCCAACTTCAGGCACTGCTACTTGCTAAGGGTAAACATCGAAAGCATGTGTTAGAAGGAGATAACCCAATGACTAAAGTGTTTCATAATGTACAAGGTGAAGGACAAACAGCTCTCTACAAATGGTGGTATTGCTTCAGCCCAATATATATTATAGGCTGTCACGCTGCTAGACTTGACAAGAATGTTAATGCAACGATGGGAAAGGTTGCTGGCTACCAAAGTGAGCACTGAACTTTACAACATCAGAAGAATCTGATCATTCTAGTCAGGCTTTTAATGAACACTGTGAATTAGCACAAGTATTACAACTCTATTTCCTGGATTGCATTTACCTTGAAGACAAAAAGCAAACATACTCAAGACACTGGCATGCAAAAGGAGACGTGACAAAAGGTACAGAAAGCTTGTTGATGTATTATTTCTTTGAACAATACTGTCATCTCAGGTTGAAGATTCAGCAAATCTGATCTAAGTAGCTTGTGCCAACAAGCCTAAAATTGACCAGGCTTATACAATAGCTATTTAAATCTGGGTTTAAGATACAGTATCCCTTCCCCAGTTAAGGACAGGTGAGATGGATAACAGCAGCAGTAGTTTAGGCTTCAGCTTTCAGGACATGTGTCATACCAGCTGCACTAACTGCTCGAGGGAAAAAACGAACAGTCCGGTGACTCCTAGAATAGAATTTGGGAAGCCTAAGTTCAAAGATCTGCCATAACATACGTTTCCTCTGAGATGTCAGGTAGGCCTGTAAAATGGCAATGAATTGAGCACCGTGTGGGTTTTGAGCAAAAACAGAACAAAAACTGGAAAGTGCTCATGTACTGTGGTTGTATTGATACTTCAGAAATCAGTGCAGAGACTCACACTGCTCAGGTGATTACTGGTTGCCTAATGTTGTCTCCCAAGCCAGCACAACACCACGGTGATGGGGAATGCTGGAAGAGAACTTGTCCCACTTTCTAAAAGAAGTAACACATTGGATTGTAATAAGCCAGACTTCAGCCTCCCAGGTTTGTTAACAGGCAGTGTGTGATGCGTTTGGACACTGCCAGCCATTTGTTGGCTTCCAAGCACTGATTCTGTGTTTCCTGGTACCACCGTGTGGTGAAGGGAAGGAACAGGCTGTTAATCAACATTTGATAATGAAACAAACAGCACTACATAAATCCCCGTGTTCACTGAGCTGGGGCAAGAATGTGAGAGGCAAGATTGCCAAATTCAGCACTCCCCTGCCAATGTGCCTCACATCCAGCTTACTTTTGAAACCATGGACATTTTCACAAGAGAAAGTAATTTAGTATCAATGGAATTTTCCTTCCTGGATTTCTGGTTAGCTTGCCAACAAGGAAGCTAATTTGGTCATGCTGTGACAGGGAAACCTGGGCATTTCAAACCAGGCTACAGTCCAACAAAATCTATTCACCAAATACCCAAAGCATAGTTAACAATCTCTGTTATTATCTCCAGTAAGAAGGAAACCACTAGAAAAGGTAATTTAGTCGCCCAAGTTTACAATCAGTCCTCACACTAGACTAAGACCCTCTAATATTATGCATTCAGTTCTTATACTTAGAAAACACCTCTTTCCGTCAAGAATAAGGAGAGAGATACCACTTCATTAGACTAAAGGCACACAAAATCTCCCGATTGTGCAACACTAAAATAGTAATCTTCTCTGGGCTAACTCCCCTCTTGCTTCACGATTGCTGTACACACTAACCTCCACATAGCAACAGCAACCGAAAAGCTGGAGAGCAGGAAAGAGTTGTCGCCCAGAGGGAAATCTGTTAAAAATCCAAAAGTAAGTTTAGTGGGATAACTGAGTAACAAAAAACAAAATCCACTACCAAATATGCTGTTCAGAAGGGGAAACCCAGAAAATTTGGGGTTCAAGTATCTGGTAGAAAAAGGCAAAGTCTTCGAGTATCTGCAGGTGGGTTGGAAGGTGGAGCAAAGGTGATATTACACATCTGGGTTATTTAAAGCCACTGTAGGACCACTCCTTCTAGCATGTTTTCTTAGTACATTCTCCAGGCTGGTTTTAAGCACCTGAGGCAACGAAATATTGTTTGGAGGCATTAATGCATTTTAATAGACTTCATATTCAGGAAGCTTTCCCTGATGTATTCTGTTGCTATTTCTTCTGTCGCACCCTACATCATCTGGCACCCTGAAAATTCCCATTTCAAGGAGATGGTTAAAAAAAAAAAAAAAAAAAGATTGCCAAGAGTTTTTTTGTTTTGTTTTTAAAAAAAGTCTTTCACATCAGAAAACGTCCTAACCTCAATTTACTAATGCTTTATTATTTGGTATTTCCTCAGCCTCAGTCAAACTCTACTCATGATCAGCTTGCCATGTTCTCATTCCTATCCCTTGCAAATGAGGACAGGTGTGCATTGTAAATTGTCTGCATAACTATAGCTCCATTTCATCTTTATGAACGGCAGGATAAGGACCCATTTCTCAGAAATTATAGTTAGAAATATTAATCCCTGGATATGGTATTACTGTATCTGGGATGATTTAGGGACAATGAAATCCCTGTGCCATCAAGCTAGTTGATTCTTCTGACGTGAGTGATCCTGCAACTCAATATTCGCTGTGTGCACTCACCGAAATTTAGTCTCCTTTCCTTCCTTGTTCCTTTTCATACCCACCCATGGCAGGGCTTGGCTGATGCGAGGAGTATACCGTCACTTTTTCCAAATATAATTAAGCTCTGTGAATGCAAGATGAAAACTTCTGCAGGAGTACGTTATCCTGAAACTCAAAACTGTTAATCCAAGGGCACTGCACTGGGAGGGGCAGGGACATGACTTTGTCTTTCTTGGGAGTCCTCCCAGCACAATCTACTTCGGTTCTCATACTTTTTTTAGCTCAAAATCCACTTTCACTTTACAGTGAAAATATGTTTGGGCTAAAGGTGTTTCTGCAGAATTATGGTGACATGCTGGTCTGCAACTTGCTCACACTTTTACTCACATTTAAATGTCACTTAGTACGCTGCTTTAAAAGTCCAGACACTTTGCTCTATCGTGTCTCAGTAATCTAAACGTTCTTAAGATCCCAGCAAAAAGTGGAGGCATTAAGAAAACAAGAATCACCCACAGGCTCCACTGGAAGCATGATAAATATTTTAGTGCCACTAAGAGCTGAGCCATTCTTTGCAAGCTTACCTATACAATCAAAAAGCAGCTTTAGATTCAAAGTGTAAAACAAATATGCAAATATTTATTTAGTATATATATATGCATATATAAATTATATAAAATAACTTCATATATAAATAAAATCACATAAATATGCAAGCATGCATATTTATTTGGGCCTATTTCCCAGATACTTTGTGCTGAAGCCATAATCTGAGAAAAAACTTACGGGCACAGCCACTGATTTTATATGGATTTAAACCAGAGAGGTACACAACTACTACTCTAAGGCCTGTAAGGAAACACTGAACCTACTCATTTGCCTTTCTGTTGTCAGTGGTGACCTTCTGCATCCTGGATGTGGCTGTTCTCCTTTGCATGAAAGCAGCTGCAACTCCAAGCAACAGGCTCAGCCCTTCATAGTGAACCAGGCTCCCGTTTCACTGGGCATCACTTGTGCAAATCAAGTTTTTCTGGAAGAGGATGGATAAAATGGAGGTGGGAAAGGTATCAGAAAGCAGAACAAGAAAAAAGAATCATGCAAATTGACAGTGAGTGTTCAGAACTCGGGTAATTAGCAGAAAGACGAAAAGCTTTCATACCTTATTCTAAGAACAGGCCACATCCAATGTGCCCAGCACAACCCTGCCTGAGCGTCGCACAGATTTCAAGATGTACCATAGCTAATACGAAGTGATACAGCTAGTTGGAAACTGCCAGCATCCCAGCTTATTTACCCTTCAAAATTTCATTGTTGGCCCTCAAGACATCAACATTTAAGAAGCACTGAGGCATGGTGGACAAACTACAGAGGAGGATTTGTGCTGCAACAGGGGAAAAAATCCTAGACAGGAAACTTAAGCAAAGCCCAGCAGCACAACTGAGCTCTGTCAGTACCACTCAGTTACTTATTTGTAAACCAGACAATCCATGGCCCTTCCTTGTCATCTGCTGCATATGGAAACTCTTGTGTGTTCTGAGGAGTGCTTTAAATGCTCAAATCCTCAGCCTGATTTGAAATTTGGGAAAAAAAATATACATTGCTGAAGAGCACATTATTTATCACTGAAACATCACATAGTGACTCTCAACTGTATATCACTGGGTGCTTTTTCATGTTACCTGTTTCCGTGAAACACACCAGTAGTCTTCAATATTTGTAATCTCAAACTTTCTAATAGCACAAAACGCTAAAGCAAACACCACCTGAGAGACCAGCTTTTTTAACGTACCCAGTAGTATAAATCACATTTCCAGATTACACACACAATTTTCCATGTAAAATGGTTATGATTTAACAGAAAAACTTATTTTTAGCTTAAGGCGTTCTGGCAGCTGGAGATGCAGATTTGTGGCTATTTCTAACCACTAAACATGCATGGGTTACAGCACAGAGTTGTCTGCTATTTAGTTTTTAATTTAGAGAACTAATTAGTTGGATTTACTGTCTTTAGCATCCCTTACATTTCGCTTAAGGAGAAATAGATGAGCCCTGCATGTCAAGTCAAGCCCAAAAAGAAAAAATAACTTCAGCACAAGGGCATGCCCAGTGGGAAACACCTTAGATGTAGCAATAGATTCAAATCTTGCAGCAAAAAATACGTGTCGCTGCGTAGAGAAGAGACGGGCAGATCCCTCTTGTAGCTGAGATGCAGATCATCCAGCGAGTTTCAAACTTCCCTAGCAACATTTCTGCTTACGGGAGAGAGGGGTATTCTGATCAGCTAGATTCCAGATCAGAATAAAGGAAAATATAAAAGAGCTTTGTAGCAAAAATTAAAGCGACAACACTTTCCAAAATGTGTTATGAGCATGAAGTTACACACGTGCCACAGACATGAAGACAGTTTTCAGTACATGCAAGAGGTAATGAGGGTTGGACGTTCAATGGGAAGCAGTCAAGGTGGCATGGCTGGATGACTACAGAGAAACTGACACAGCAGTTCTCATGAGAATTATTATTTTCCTCTGGCTGGTGGAAATACCCTGTGCCATCACACACAACACAGCAGCAAACATTTTAGAATTTTAAGTATTGAGAACATTAATAGTTCAGGAGCACGTTCTTCACCAAAAATAAGATCTGTAACTACACTTTGTTAGCAGCAGTGTATCTTTCAGCTGCGGGATGAAGAGGCCTTCCAGCCACAAGGTTGGTTTCGGAGCATCAGTTGGCAACCAGGCCAGCAGCAACCTGCTCAAAAGCCAGCTCACTTGGAACTGCTCACTCCCTTTGCAGAGGCCCAGTGGCATAAAGCAAGGTGGGGTATTTCAAGATTTCTTCACTCTCACATTATTTCAATGTAATAATAATTACATTATTATTGGGTGAAACCCATTTCACTGCTTGTAGAGCGCTCCCAACATCATCCAGCTTGTGGATGTCCAAGACCATTCCACTACCTCGATGCTCATCTCACTCAAGTTTTAAAAAATTCACTAATTGGGAAATCCAGAGGACTTCAAACCTGCAGTTCTCAGGCAGGTGAGCTGCTCTCCTTCCCTAGAGCCATCAGATCCTCTTCTGAGGACACGGCCGAGAAGAGCAGACCAATGTCACAGCACCCTAAGTGCCCTTCTTGTAAATCCTTGAGCTCCTTTCCACTTTGCCCCACCGCCACAGCCCCACTCACTTGTCCCAGGGCTGCTTCTCCTAGAGAACATCCCCCCGCTTTACTCCCCTTTTTCTCCCTGTTCCTGCTGCTGGGGAGCTGCCTCCTGTCAGCAGCTGCATCCTACTGCTTGCTCAAGTCAGTTATCAGAAACGTTGGCCACTTCTACACTGCTGCTTCTGGGTGGGGTACGTACATGACTCAAGCTCACTACTTCTCCTATCTTTGTGAGGGCAAATGTAAGACTTCTCAGCTATGATAACACAAGGTGAAAAGATAAGTTTACTGGGACATTTGGTTCTGTTCCGTGCTCTAGAATACCTCTAGCATTCTAGATGCAGAATACTCCCCCCTGGTGCTGTTGGATTCCCTCTGAACAGCACAGGTTGCAACAGGTCACTGCACCAAGAACAGACACTGAAGTCCCAGGAAAGGCCAAGTAGAGATGGAAGAAATATTCCATCTCATAAAGTTACTGAAGGAGACATTTACACGTTAGGGCTTTTGGTTTGGCTCTGTTCTAGGGTGTAAGCAGTGACTATAAAAATGCTGCATTTTTACTCAACAAATCTTGTTTCCTGCTTAGTCACTACACCACAGCAAAGTCTGTATTTGATTAGCAGAAGCAACAATATTCAAGCAAATCTAACACAATCAGTTTTATGGAACTAGTTCTGGTTTCACTACAAAGAAAGCCATACCAAAATTTATTTTTTCTCTGCAGCAACTGAAAGATTGCTGTGTTCTTCCCCCTTTTGTGTAGTTACGACACGATAGCCACTGCTTTTTAAGCGATAACAAAGATAAATTATCTCAGGAGATTCACTTACACGCTCCATTTTGGGCCTCCCATGAAGTCAAGACCTTCCAACCAGCCTGCAGTGAAGTTACCTTACCTAACTTTTAGGTACAGAAATCTTGATTTTCACTTGGGAATTAGCAATGCATTAATTATCTGAACTCAGATGCTTAAAACAAAGTGTTTTAACCACATCAGAGATGAAATAATGGCAAGAGGAATTAGAAAGGCATTAAGAACAGTCCAAGCCAAACCGTATCCAGCTTTATTAAAGGTACTTTTCATAAACAATCATGGTAATTTAGGCAGGACATGGGCTACAATCTGCAACATTTTACAACAACTGTCAAACTCCCCTCCCTTCATGGACTACCCAAACGTAAAAGTTGCTATAAAACCGAAGAATCTTCATTTCATACTTGTAGAGGGAAAAGTTTAGAGTGAGGGTGGACACTTTCACATTTAGCATGTTGTTTAACAACTCTTCACAAATCTACCCTGACTTTGAGAAAAATTAAAACTGCAGATTTCTTAATCTGAAGATCCACAATATAAAAGAGGAAATGCAGCTCCTTTTAGAGCTATTATGTCCCAAATTAGACACCACAAGTCCGGGATCACCTGACAATGCATTTAGAGTGGCAAGTCCCAAAATGCCGTTTTTGCTGTATTTCGGAGTGATAGGCTCTAGGCAAAAACTGAGGACACGAAAGGGAACACAGAGGGCAATACAAACTGCAGTTGGAAGTTGGCAACAGGCGTCTTGGGAGCTTCAACGTTCACTCTGATGCACTTCACGAAACAGACGTGCAGCATTAAGGAAACCCTTCCCCCTTTATTCAGGAAGAGCCCTTCTTCCAAAAACTGGGGAGGGGGTAAACTTTTACTTTTAAAATTTAGGTTCCAAGAAATAGACTAAGTGACATTTGTCCCCACTGCCCCCCCCCTCAAAACACAACAACGAAGCGGTCTGTGTGCTAACAACATAGCTTAAAAAAAAGTAAAACAAAATTCTGCATTGTTATAAAACTTGATAAAAAATAGTATTTCAAACTGTACAGTCACCAGAAGTACACAGTTATCAAAAATTCACACATTTTACTTGGCATCACCAGCACCTTCGGCTTTCTGTGCCTAAAAGAAAAAGGGGGAACTGGTCAATACACACCACACACTTGCACCAAACAACATTCTTTTTCCTGAATAACAATTCTCTGAACGGAAGAAATCTATCTGGGCCGTACCACTGTAATTCTTAGCAGAATGAAATCTAACATTCAAAGTAGTGCAAAAGGCAACCTGGAGTTGCTTTATGAAGTACTAACTTTATGTGATTTTAGAACAAGGCAGAAGAGTAACTTTTCCTACAGCAACTTCAACTAGCGAACAGAAAGCATTAACTCATTACCAACTGGGCAACACAGCCCCCTGCATCCATGGACGTACTGTTAATGTCACAAGCGACAGGTCTAAATACTCAAGCAGTAATTCACCTTCATTAACACAAGCCTAGACCTGCCTTTGTTTGATAGGGAAAAAAATAATTTGCTGCTGTAACTCAAGCTGCTAGACCTGCTGTTATACCTGGTCTGTTTTGGCATCTCCGTTTTCTGCAGGGTTGTTTCCCTCCTTGCCAGCATCAGCTTTCCCCTTCTTTCCCTTGGGCAACTTCTCGCTCTTCTGTCAAACACAAGATGACACACACCATTACAATTACCAACATCCACTCACTAAGCCACAGGAATCCAAAATCTAGCATGGTAAAATCAACATTGGATGTCGGCCTGAAAAGAACGCAACACACAAGTGTTCATGTATTCAAGAGATCGACACCAACTGAGAAGGGTCTTCTTGTATTTAATCACTCTTTGGTACTTTTTTATTCAAGTTTTTTAAAATACAGAAGTTTTCACTGCAACTTTATAGAAGCGACGATGCAGCTGGATTTCAGGACTAGATTACGCTTCGAAGTTCTGTCAACAGACAAATCCAAACCTCGTAACCTATTTTTCTCTCGATAACAGCTCTAACTCAACTCACCTTTGGAGCTGCCTTTTTAGGTTTAGGCTCTGGCTTCGGAGGGGCGGGTTTCTGTTAAGTAAAAAAAAGACCCTTGTATTATTAAAATTATTTTTAAAGAAGCATTTCTTTTTACTGTTCAACCCCAGATGGTTTATTTTTAGGAAAGCAAATTGAAACATTTGAAATCGAAGCACTTACTTGATTTGTCAGTTGCTCAGCCACTCCCATAACACTACACAATGGGGCAGTTTGTTAAGCTAATAACTTTCTTTCAGCTGAACAATGCGTCTCTCCAGAATACCTACAGTTCTCACACAGATGCAGCATTTAATACTCGAGCCTAAAGCTATTAAATGTTGTGACATCTCTGCTCAGCACGAGAATACTCACAGCAGATAACCTCGCCGATCTCCGTTGTGGCTGTTTGAAAAGAGAAATTATTTAATTTAACATCATGAAACGTAAACTATCAAAACACACAAAGTCTCATCTCAAAGTAATAAAATCCCAGGAGCAATTTCTAAGTTTTTAGTTCACTTTTTTTTTTTTTCCCTTTCTCAAGGAGCACAAGAATATCCTGTTTACACCGCTCCTAATAATAACTAACAATAGTTAAATAGTTTTTTCATGCTTCAGCCCAGAAGAGGCAGCTAACACTTGGAAGGGCCGCTATGGATTGGGAGCAATCCCCGTCTCCTCGAGGATCTTTCTGACAATCGGGCTGAACCTTGCCTTCCAACACTTCACAACCCAACTTCGGCGAAAAACACCCAACTTCTTACCTCATCCTTAACTTTGGCCTTATCGCCCTTGGTATCTCCTTCAGCCTAGAGCGTGAAAGAGAAGCGGAGGCAACAAGTTAACGGGGGCGCGCTCGCTCCTAACGGCTGTGGGGCTGAGGGGGGGGAAAGGGGGGCTGCCGAACCCTGGGGGCTCTCCCTAGGATTTAGGGGCTACGAGGAGGCCCCAACAGGCTGGGGGGGGCTCCCTTTAAGCCCAACTGAGGCGGAAACTCAGCGGCCCCCCCTTCCCCTCCACCAGCAGGAGGCGGGGGCCGAGCCGCCCCCTCAGCGAGGCCCCGCTCCCCCCCCCTTCCCCTCCCCTCACGGGTTTTGGCGGCAAAGCCCCTTCCCGCCCTCCGCGCTCCTCTGAGGGGAGGGGAAGCGGCTCCCCCCCCTTACCCCCCCTATCCTCCATCCTCCTCCTCCTCCTTCCTCCCCCCCCCTTTTTTTCCCCTCAGGCCCCCCCTTCCCGCCAAAACCAGCCGGATCGGACCGGCTGCGCGCGCTCGCGCCCCTCCCCTCCCCTCAGCCGTTAGAGCGAGCGCGCGCGCGGCCGGCAACGGTCCCGCCGCCCCGCCCCCCCCCCTCCTTTTTCTCTCCCCCCCCCCTTCCTCCTCCTCCTCCTCCTCCTCCTTTCCCTCAGCGCCCGCCGGGGCCTCCGCTCGCGCGCGCCGCCTCGCAGCCGTTACCGCCCCGAAGGGAGGGGGGGGCGGGACTACGCGCCTCAAACTGCCCCCCCCCCAACCCCTCACCGCCACCCCCCCCCCTCTCCGGTGTGTGTGTGTGTGTGTGTGGGGAGGGAAGGAGGGAGGGGAGGCCCCCGGTGTGAGGTGGGGGGGGGGGGAAGGAAAAGGGAAAGGGTCCCGGTGCCACGTACCTTTCTCTTCGGCATGGCTCCGGGCGGCGTGTGTTGTGTGTGTGTGTGTGTGTGTGTGTGTGTGTGTGTGTGTGAGGGGAGAGCGAGCGAGAGGAGCGCGCTGGGCGGCGTGAGGGGGCGGAGGGAGGAGGAGGAGGCGGAGGAGTGAGGAGAGGGGGGGGGTGTGTGAGGGGGGAGCCGGGCTCGCTCGGGCCGGGGCGGCGGCGGTGAGGAGGAGGAGGAGGAGGAGAGCGGGGGGGAGGGGGGGAAAGCGGGGAGAGGCCGGCGGCGCGGAGGGCAGGCAGAGGAAAGCAGGCGGGAGGGAGGGAGGGCGGCGGGGCTGCCTCCCGGCTCGCTCCGCTGGCTGCCGACCCCACTAATTTGAATCGGGTGTTTATAAAGTTTTATATAGAGCCGGACGCGGCCCAACCGGTTCCAGCCGGATCCCCGCCGCCCCGCCCGCTCATTGGCCAGCAAGGGTCACGTGGCTGGGAGCGATGGGGAGGGGAGTGGGGGGGGGGCCGCCAGGGGAGGGAGCCGCTGAGGCGGCGCGCGCGCAACTGGGCCTCGAGCCCCCCCTCACAGCCCCCCCCCCCCCCTTCTCCTCCTTTCCCTCCCCTCACGGCCGCCGCCTGCCCCCGCGCCCGGCCCCCGAGAGCGGGAAGGGCCCTGGGGAGGGGGCGGTGGAACAAAATCATAATAAATAAATAAATGTGGAAGGGGGGGAGGGCTCGGAACTGCAGCGACGCAACAGGGTTTGTGTGTTGTGGGTGGGTGGGTGGGGGGGGGTGATGGGGGGAAAAGGGGCTCCCCCCCCCTCCTGGCTCCCTGTGCAGGTGAGGGGAGCTGTTCTTCAGCACCTCCGCGGCCTCTTCGTCTTCATCCTCCTCATCCTCATCCTCCTCCTCGTCCTCTTCCTTCTCTTCCTCCTCCTCCTCTTCCTCCGCTGCCGCCACCCCGCTGCCCAGCTGGAAAATGGGCGTTAGCACTCCTCTTTTCCTGTGAAAAACAAAAAAAAATAATAATAAAAATAAAAGGAGGGGAGAGTTGCGGCCAAAGCTGAAGAAAAGGAGGATAAAGCAAAAAAATAAAATGGAAATAGCAGGGCATTGCCCACTAAGCACAGGTGGGGGAAGTTGGTGCCTGCTGCTTGCCCTGAGGGAGCCACAAAGCTGGGCTCCCCCCCGAGCCCTTCCTCACACAGGCACCAAACGTTTGCTACAAAGCCAATTACAAAATATTCCCCTCAGTCCTGCCCCAGCTTCTCACCTTTAATTGAATCTGATCCAGAAGAGCGGCTTGACAAGTGCGCTCCCCCTTCCCCACCAGGTAAGCTCTCAGGCTGTTTCCAGACCTCACACACACGAGCGCATTCCCCCAGCTGTGCTGATTTACAACACCCTCACCATATAAACACGAATTAGGAGGCTGAATTCTCACTGCGAGCAGCCTGTAGCTCATTCCACAACTGTCATTTAAGGACTGACTGGAAAGCTGCACTCCTGAAAACTCGGTTTGCCTCTGTAACTTACCACAACCTCTAAGGAAGCGAGGTTCAGAGGGAAAGTTTGTATTTCACTAGAATAACTGATGCAGGGGGAATCAAACTCAGAGGTAACAAGCCTTTTTCCACTGCTTGATGAACTGACACCCTCTTCCCTCTCCCCCCCAACAGCAAAAGGCTTTTAGAAAGGCATTAAAACTTTCCCTGCAAGCCTTCTGTAACTCCTAGCCTTCAGTTACCACACCTGCAACAGTTATACCCCTTTTTGGAAAGCCACCACTGCAGCTTTGGTCACCCATAGCATCAGAATACAATTGAAAACTTGTTTTTTAAAGGCAAAAAAGCATCCTTGGGTAGTATGTCTCCCTGTATCTGCCTGGCAAAGCAGACAGGAGAGTGCTCATCTCATGGAGATAGGAACTATTTCCACAGAGAACTTCCCCAAACGTGCAGACAAAATAAAATAGAGCAGAAGTTGACAGCTCCCTTCATCTTGGCCCCCTTCACCCGTGCTACTGTTTGCTTACTTACAGAAGAGGACGTACGTGCACACAGCTCCACTCAGCCAGGCCTCGGGATACCAGCAAATTGCTCACACAACTGCAAAGAGAACACAGCCTTCACATTTTTTCCAGTCCCACAGGAACCAGATGAAGGGCCTGTCACAGGTTAAACGATATGCTAGACCTGGATGCCAACTTCGTTACACCTAAGGACATGAAGCTCTACCAAGTTTTAAGTGTTCACTTTTTTTTTTTTTAAATAGTTTGGTATGAATATGCTTTATTCACGGTTTGACAATGTAGTTACCCTCTTCACAATCACATTCAAAATGCTGAGTTCGCAGCACTTAAGTCTTTTAAATTTGCATTTTCTCATTTTCACCTGGAGGTTAAAAAAAAGAATACTTTAAAAAACAGCAATAGCTGATACTGCTGCACCTGTACGTGCATCAGTAACAAAAGCAAGACATTTCCTATTATTTTGATTGTAGGGACGGAAACCAGGAAAAATTAAGAGACAGAAACAATCTTGGAAATTATTTAGTCCATCTCCCTGCTAATAGAGAACTGAGAAGTAACACTCCACAGCTGCTCCGGCCACTCCCATTACAATCAGCTATACAGCACTTCTGCATCATTTTGGCTGGGGTCAGAGGCTGGTTTTGGCTCCCGTATTCCTGAACTAAGCCCATCCTCATTCCCCAGAAGCGGATGGTGGATGTTAAGTCACAGCCCCTAGAGGTCTCAGAGGGATTTGGCATACGGCATCCATCCCCTGGTTTAAGCTAACTTCTTTTCCTTTTTAAGCCATGAGGTTAATTCCCAAACAATTGTTTTTCTTTGCCTCTTTGGACCCTCCCCCCCTCTCTTTCCCTCAGCATAGTCGGTCTGTTCCAGCCGGGTTTGGAAGCCAGCATTTGGGTTTCCCCCAGCACTGCTGAAAAGGGACCACAGGACCTGATGGAGCTCTGGAGCATCCTTGTTCCTTCATGGCAAGGCTGACAACACCTCGCTTTAGCTTTTTGGAAGCCAAGAGCAGATAAATCAAAACCAGCATAATAAGGTGAGGAAAAGGCAAGATGCCTGAAGTAGGCAGGGGGAAATATCTCTGCCAATGCTTGGCACAGGGCTCCCTTATACACCAGGAATAATCCTCTCTCTTCAGAAAGGAAATTGGATGGGACAGCAGAGGAAATCTCACAGGAAGATTCGCTACTGCGAAGAATTCAAGCCCAGGCTGATTTAACATGACTGAAATTGATTGCCTGGGCCAATTCACGAGGAGCCTAACAGAATGTGAGGCTCATTTTAGTTAACTTGTCACAAAACCACCAGGCCTCTGAAATACCAAGCAGCGGAGATACAGCGGGGTGCAGTTATTCTCCCTCTATCATCGGGGCAGGGAGGCAAGACAGAAGGACGGCATTACTTTCCTCAGCAGCATTCACAGAATTAAGAAGGTTCACAGTACTCTGTCCCTGCCCTTGGACAGTGCCAGTGGGGATGTAAAGTCCAGTAGCAGCCCTGCATCCCCACGGCAGAACCACACCAAGTGAATTCCTCAGGACAGCAGATATTCTCTCTAACATGATTAAAAACTGTCTTCCCCAAGAACCACCCAGCACTTATGTCATGCAGACACTGTACACAATCTTTCAAAGAAGTCCGCTCTCTTGTGCTCTAGTGCCTGTAGGAAGCCCTGGATTCTCTCTTCCCGCATGGCGGTGCATTTCTGCAACAGTGTCCGTCGACGCTGAGAGTCTCCACGGGATGCAAAACCCTCCTGCTGCAGCTTCTTTGTCACATAAGCCTGATCCCTTTCCATCTGTTGTTGCTTCCTTTCCTCCATGTAGGAGTCTCTGGCCTTCTAGAGTGAAAAGCAGCAGAGCGTTAGCACTTTACCAGGCCTTTCAGCTCATCTGTGGTGCAGATGCGAGGCAGCAGAGGTTATGGAAGAAACAACCTCTGCCTGGCAATCATCTGTAGGGTAAATGAAGAGTGGCTCTGTGTGTGCCTCCCCTACTTCAAGGCAGCCTGCTTGATCAGTTAGAGAAAATATAGGGATATCCTTCAGGACCTTCTCCCCAAGACACAAGCCTGCTCAAAGCATTAACTCACAGTTAAAATATATAAAGGTCATGACAGATTGTGGAAAAACCCTCAGATACCTGAATCAGAGAGGGACAGTGTACAAGAGCACTTTCAAACCACAGATGTGCACATAAGCTTGCCAATGTCATCACTGAATCTTTGATCCTATTCATGCAGCAGCTGAAAGGTTTTAGGGGATTCAGAACAATGATCTGTGCAGCAATTCTTCGAGCTGATGATCAGGTATTGAGCTAATAGCTAATCAGCTTGAGCAAAAAAGCAAGAGAATGCTCAACATCCCCAGACGTCTGCAATCTAATAAATTACCAGCTCAATACACAGCAGGATGGGCAGGGGAAAGGTAAAGGCAGTAGCTACCCTTGCCTATCCTTCAAGTATTTGAAGTATTTCTGCAGAACATCACTTGAATTTCTTCTTATTGCAGATAACCTACCCTGCAACCCGTATCACACACAAAGAAACAAACACAACCCACACCTGCATGCAGGTATATTAACTTCTCATTTTAAGAGCAGTCACTATGACACGACCTGACATGTACACACCACGGGGAGTAGTGGCCTTTCAAATGAGGAAGTAGTAATAATTACTCTGAGAGCCTGAGCCACTCTTCACCACCCTTTCACTGTGTTCATCTTAGTAGTCTCTGCTCTGGCACTGTAAACTTTTGTTGTGCTGGGAATGAGCACAGAAACATCCCCAGCTAGAGAAAACCCAATGGATTGGTAACAGTCCACTGCTGTAGCTCCATTTGTTAGAAGTGAAAAGATCATCAGCTTGTTCAGAATAAGACTTCTACCCCAGGACAAAGTGAAATTCTGCCAGTACCTGCTGGCCACCATGTACCAACAGCAGGTTATAGCTGATCTAGAGACTGAGGGGTGAGGAACTCCCCTGAGCAGCAGGCAAACTGGGAAGTGAAGATGGCCACTAAACAGAAGGAGGATATCTTTATCAAATGCCTCCAAACCATACATTTTCTGTACTTTGTCCAACCTTCCATCCAGCTGCCTATCCACATCATAGCTGCCTCCAGCACCCTGTACACAGCAGCACTCTCCCTAAGTAGACACAGCTGCTGGAACCTATTCTGGCTTCTCAGCAAGTCAAGCCCCTAACCTCCACCAGTGTCAGCTGTTCCAAAAGCTCTGGCTTTGGACTTTCAGGATTACTTATTTCAAACACAAAAAACCCACCTACTGGTAATCAGCAGTTACTCTGAGTGGTAAGGGAGGACTTCTCAATTCCCAGGTGAACCCAGCAGTCTTCACTGAAACCACTGATTAAGTGGCTTGAATTAAACTCCCTGATTTTGCCCTGTAGCAAATGAGGAGTGTTCACTTGTTCTGTCCTGACAGAGGAGGAGCAGGGACATACTTCCAGCTGGTGGAAGGGCAATAAGCAATGGAAACAGTGGTGCCTTCAGATACTTTAGTTATTCCTATAAGCAGAGGAGTCTGTACCCATGTTAATGTGTTGTAACAAGCCACATGGGTACAGGAGACACAACAGATCTGGGAATGGCTGCTGCTACTGAAACAAGGTCTTAACTAAACACACTAAATGAGTAATTCCTGTTTCCACTTTGCATACTCTCACCTGATGTCCAGCACATTGCTGCTGTGCAGATAACTGTGATGAGTTTTCCATCTCCCTAAGGCTCCCTTACCTGTAAAGCACTGTAGTTCATCTGGAACCGAAGGATAGCCTCACACAAGTTCCAAAAAGAATATTCTGGCCACAACACTGACTGAAACACCAGGCATGAATGGGATGTCTGCAGAAGACAAGATTACCAACAGTTTAATCGGCTAGCAAGGGGGGAAAAAAGTCACCAAGATACAGCTCAGTTGGTCAAGCTATGCTGGTTTTCACATAAAGATTTCACCTAGCCTGTGTTATCACATTCTACTTAAAATGAAATAAATACCAGCCAGGATAGTTTGAAATCACACACTGCACAGTCTAATTAGTTTGTAATGCTAGGACACCAGTCACCCATTCCTGCAAAATCACCAGCAGAATACTCTCTAATGCTACGTTGGTCTTCAGAGGTATTTTTAATAGCTTAAGCATCACAGATGTACAATAAAACTAAAATAGCAACATTGGACTATCAAAGGCAGTGTTAAGGGAATAACACATGAACCAAGGATCAAGACGTGACATTTATGCCATTCATCAAATGACATCTCGTGATATCTCTCACTGCCCACTCATGGCATTTAAACTGCTTAATCAATTTAAGAGTTGTGGTGTGCCGCAGATATTCTAGAGCTGAAAGATGTTAGGTTGAAACTTGAAAGTATTTTTTTTTGTTGCCACTAAGTCCCTCATTGTTTCAAGTAAATGTATTCCTGCGACCATTATTACGAAATCTAACACTTAAAGAAACTCATGACTCAAAATTGTAATGCTAAAGGAAAAGTCTCAGAGTTGATACTATGCAAAACCCCTGTAAAGACATTTTGGCACCACAGAATCACCCTGAATAGTCCAATTTCCCCCTACTATGGGGCCATCAGGACTCACACAGTTGCTACTGAAAGAAAACGTGTACCAACGCTTTGGTCTGTGAGCTGGCAAAGCAGGAGCACAAGTGCATGTTCTCCTCTACTGCTTGTGCCATAAACCATGGCACAGGAGAGGGGCATCCCACCAGCCATGCTCACAGAACATCAGCTGGCTCAGTAACGCCTCACAAGTTACTTAAAAGCTCAGGAGTCTGCCAGGACTACTAGCAAGAGAGCAAGTGAAATGTTACTTTGCAGTACTGACGCCCACCAATTCAGGGTAAACGTGTGCCCCAGAATACAGCAGAAGGGAGGGGTGCCTTGGTAGGCAATTGCAGCTGAGGCCAGACAGCTTCTGCAAATTTGCCAATTAAATTGGAATAGGAACATTTGATGTGGTTGCTTGAAGGCAATTGTTTTTTGGCTTCAAACTGCACACGTAAAATGTAACTTCAAGTAACGCAGTTCAACTCAAGTGTTCTCCCACAAAGTTTGGATTACAAACCATTCAAAAATTGCCTACCACAGGAGAGAGAAATGGAAGCAGCTTTGAACACCGCAACTGCAAATTCATGAACTTTACCTGTTCTAAGAAGTTTCTACATTTTAGCTTAACAGCCCAGTCATGCTGATTTGACTTTGCTGTCTTTAGAACCTATCCTGATTGTATCTTATTTCACTGCCAAAGTCAAATAAACTTCTGAAATGGTGAAAAGTTAGTCCCATACATTAAAAGGTTACATCTTCAGTACCTACAGCTGCTGACATGTGACAAATGCCACTCCCAAGGTTCTAGAAACCCTTTCCAGAATTTCTTCATCCCAGGAAATACTGGCAGAGAGCCTTCATCATTGTCACACCTGGAGTCAGAACACTCTCTGACGCAAAGATGGAGTATTTTATGGAAAAAACAAAAACTTTACCTGCCAGAGCAAGAAATCACTTAACCGGACCTCTCCGGAGGTTCGAATCAGGAGGTCTGGGTCAGGGGAGTTGCTGGTGTACAGACACTTATCAAGCAACGATTCAGACACATCACTAGAAGACAGATGCATCCCATTAAAATCACTTTCCTGAGCCAGTGGAGGTGTCACTACTAAATCAGAATTACTAAGTAACTTTATAAACTCAGAACTGCAGGTTAGAATTGTGTGGCTGGGACTGAACCACAGCCAGTCATCAGTTTGCTGACAGACACTGCTATCTGCTCCACAGGCTACTCCAAATGCTCTTTCAGCCCCCAGAGCATCTTCTGATGCTCTTTAAAACATAAGAGCAGTAGAAACAGGCTGTGGAGACTTCCACGTGGAGCAGAGCACTAATTATCCATCTTCTCTAGGGCAGAGGAACAGTTTAGTATTTGTGATTTATCTGTTGTTTGACCTCACAGCTAAAACTGCCAACTGAGCAGCCCAGCGTTATGGCATGAAGTCTGTCTTCACACTTCAACTTAAGACACAGACCTTTTCTTCTGGTGTGGCTGTGTATCTATCACCACGGTAATTGAAATAACAAAAAAACAAACATTGCATAGTACCTTTAAGTCATTTGCTCCAGTCAGACTGGTTTAATAAGATCTATTTAAAAGCCACCTGGTTTCTGGGAGGTTATTGATAAAGCACAGGAATCAAGACAGACAGTTTTAATCCATGAAGCATCACATAGAAAAACCAGAGTTACCTGGGTTCAAGCAGCCCTTGCTCCACGCCCCATGCCATCTCCCTGACAGCATTGCTGATTTCATGCCTTGATGTGTATGCAAAACAGACATTTAGAAAGCACCTGAAAAGAGAAGTCACAAAAACTTAAAAGTAAAGGTCCAGCAGGTGACAAATAGACTATGTACAGCACTTTTGTGTGCTTGTAGGACAAAGAAAGAGGTATTGTGTTTGACAAGTACTCAGCCTTCAAGGAGAAGAGGAGAGCATGACATACCAGCTACTTTGACCCATCCATCACTTACTTGTTGTAGTTCCTGGTTGCCAGCACAGCTTGGGCAATCAGTTCCTGAATATCCAAGGGCAGAAGTGGCAGGTCTCCAAGGACACGGATACACACACCGTGTTTCTTCAGCTTCTCCCTACACCCAACAAAAAGAGTGAGGACTGGAGCAAATAGATCAGTCCCTATTTGCCTCGTGTAACAGCCACCAAATGAAAACAGCAGGCACATTGCAGGCAAAGCTTTAGCAAAACTGAGAATTAGAAATAAGCATAATGACCAGGTGTGTCAGGTGTTCAGAACTGGCTTATATTTGTTCATCCCAAACCATTCCCTGAAGGGAAAATGATCATTCCCCATGAAGTTACCTCAGGTTCAGACATTACCAAAGGACCAGATAACAATCACAAATTAGGCATGCCTACCTGAAGTTATGAAGATCCACACGTGTAAAACTTAAAATACAACCACAGACTCTAGGCAACTAACTAATCAAACATACAGAACACAGAATTACTGATGATCACCCACAGAACAGCACAACTATTCCTGGCCTATCACTGATGAAGAGGACACGCTGGCTAGAAAACAGGGACATGGCCTCTTAGAGTCGTGGTGTACTGCAACGCTCAGACAGAACTCGAGAGGATCAGGACTCCCAGTGCACAAACGAAGCAGTGTGCACCAGGGAGTCCTCTCCCTCCCTTACTTCCAGTTGTGCCTTCTCACTGCCCTACCGATTTACCTCAGTCAGATAAAGCACCTTTCCACACAGCACTTTTCTCACCCATCAGGCGTGGGCAAACAAACACCACTGAGTTACTGTGCAACAGAGCGCTGCAACATCCCTCCCTGCTCACTCAAGTCCGTACTAGTTCCATCGACACGCACACTGTGAACTAGCTTTCCAGCTCCAAAGTGACTTAACACACTGTGTGCCCACATGTGGAAGCCTCAAGTTGAGAGATTTCTCTTAATGATGATCTGCTTTTGTTTCACCCTGTATGAAAGAGACGTGAGAAGGTTCTTACTGTTCCTCCAGCAGGCGGCTAAATTTCTGTCTTGCCAGATCCATTAGGCCATCCACCTCCTCCTTGGAGCGCTTGAAGTTCTCGATGCTGAAGGCATAAACAGTCACCTCCCGAATACCCAGGTTTAAACACCACCGCAGCGTCTGCAAGAGGACAAAATGTAATTAAAAACACAAGTCAGATAAACAGACTCCGGTAATCAGACAGCTCAGCAAGACCCATATTCTTAGCTGCTAGAACCTTCCTGCTGTTTCCCACTGTGCTAAGACTGATCAAGAGAAACAACCCTCAAGAGCTGACAGTTCCTACCTTGCCTTTTCAAAGAAATTCAACCTGCATCACAGAATTAAGCTTCAAATGTGCAAGACAGACACTTTAAATGAGCGTAAAACAGAGGAAAAACTAGGAGATCAGAATGATTCTGCAAGATACCAGTAAGAGAGCAAGCCAAAGTCAGGCCCCCTGATGACATTTTGATCACGGGAAGGTCTATGCTACACCGGGCCTGATGGCACCGGATGGGATGGGCCTCTCTCGGAGAGGGGTAAGGATCTTGGGTCAGGAGTTGGCAGGGCTGATAGATAGGGCTTTAAACTAGGTAAGAAGGGGGATAGGGGTGAAGCAAGGACTGTTGGGGCTGTGCCAGGGGGAACAATGGCAAGGCCGGAGGATAAGGTAAAGGCCCAGCTGAAGTGCATCTACACCAATGCACGCAGCATGGGTAATAAACAGGAGGAGCTGGAAGCCATCGTGCAGCGGGCAGGCTACGACTTGGTTGCCATCACGGAAACGTGGTGGGACCAGTCTCATGACTGGAGTGCTGCGATGCCTGGCTATAGGCTCTTCAGAAGGGACAGGCAGCACAGAAGGGGTGGCGGTGTGGCTCTCTATATTAGAGAGTCTTTCGATGTTGTAGAACTCGAGGCTAGGAATGACAAGATCGAGTCCCTTTGGGTTAGGATTGGCAGGGACAACAAGGCTAGTGTCCTGGTCGGGGTCTGCTATAGACCGCCGAACCAGGATGAGGAGACGGATGAGGAGTTCTACAGGCAGCTGACAGAAGTTGCGAAATCGTCAGCGCTTGTACTCGTGGGGGACTTCAACTTCCCTGACATATCCTGGAAGCACAACACAGCCCAGAGGAAGCAGTCTAGGAGGTTTCTGGAGGAAGTGGAAGATAGCTTCCTGACGCAGCTGATTAGTGAACCTACCAGGGGTGGTGCCCTGCTAGACCTTCTCTTCACAAACAGAGAAGGACTGGTGGAGGATGTGATTGTCGGGAACAGTCTTGGGCAGAGTGACCACGAAATGGTGGAGTTCACTATTCTTGGCGGGGCCAGGAAGGGAACCAGTAAAACCACTGTATTGGACTTTCGGAGGGCTGACTTTGGGCTGCTCAGGACACTAGTTGGTGGAGTCCCATGGGAGGCGGTTCTGAAGGGCAGAGGGGTCCAGGAAGGCTGGGCGCTCTTTAAGAGGCAAATCCTAATGGCGCAGGAGCGGTCTATTCCCATGCGCCCAAAGATGAGCCAGCGGGGAAGAAGACCAGCCTGGCTCAACAGAGAATTGTGGCTTGAGCTTAGGAGAAAAAAGAGGGTTTATAAACTTTGGAAAATTGGGCAGGCCACTAAGGAGGACTATAAGGATGTAGCGAGGCTGTGCAGGGACAAGATTAGGAAGGCCAAAGCTCGTCTGGAGCTCAATCTGGCTACTGCCGTTAAAGACAACAAAAAACGCTTTTATAAATACATCAACACAAAAAGGAGGACTAGGGAGAATCTCCATCCTTTACTGGATGCAGGGGGAAACTTAGTTACAAGAGATGAGGAAAAGGCGGAGGTGCTCAATGCCTTCTTTGCCTCAGTCTTTAGCGGCAAAACCGGTTGCTCTCTGGATACCCAGTACCCAGAACTGGTGGAAGGGGACGGGGAGCAGGATGTGGCCCTCACCATCCACGAAGAACTGGTTGGTGACCTGCTACGGCACTTGGATGTCCACAAATCGATGGGGCCGGATGGGATCCACCCAAGGGTACTGAGAGAACTGGCAGATGAGCTGGCCAAGCCCCTATCCATCATTTATCAGCAGTCCTGGCTATCGGGGGAGGTCCCAGCTGACTGGCGGCTAGCAAATGTGACGCCCATCTACAAGAAGGGCCGGAGGGCAGACCCGGGGAACTACAGGCCGGTCAGTTTGACCTCAGTACCAGGGAAGCTCATGGAGCAGATCCTCTTGGGAGTCATCATGCGGCACTTGAAGGGCAAGCAGGCGATCAGGCCCAGCCAGCATGGGTTTATGGAAGGCAGGTCCTGCTTGACGAACCTGATCTCCTTCTACGACAAAGTGACGCGCTGGGTGGACGAGGGAAAGGCTGTGGATGTGGTCTACCTTGACTTCAGCAAGGCTTTTGACACCGTCTCCCACAGCATTCTCCTCAAGAAACTGGCTGCCCTTGGCTTGGACTGGCGCACGCTTCGTTGGGTTAGAAACTGGCTGGATAGCCGGGCCCAAAGAGTTGTGGTGAATGGAGTCAAGTCCAGTTGGAGGCCAGTCACTAGTGGCGTCCCCCAGGGCTCGGTGCTGGGGCCGGTCCTCTTTAACATCTTCATCAATGATCTGGATGACGGCATTGAGTGCACCCTCAGTAAGTTTGCAGATGACACCAAGCTAGGTGCGTGTGTCGATCTGCTCGAGGGTAGGAAGGCTCTGCAGGAGGATCTGGATAGGCTGCACCGATGGGCTGAGGTCAACTGTATGAAGTTCAACAAGGCCAAGTGTCGGGTCCTGCACCTGGGGCGCAATAACCCCAAGCAGAACTACAGGCTGGGAGAGGAATGGTTG
This sequence comes from Anas acuta, assembly GCF_963932015.1. NCBI lineage: Eukaryota > Metazoa > Chordata > Aves > Anseriformes > Anatidae > Anas > Anas acuta. Next base: position 4,849,088 of record NC_088999.1, read on the forward strand.
GAGAGCTGCCAGGCAGAGAAGGACCTGGGAGTGATGGTGGACAGTCGGCTGAATATGAGCCAGCAGTGTGCTCTGGTGGCCAAGAAGGCCAACGGCATCCTGGCTTGTATCAGAAACACTGTGACCAGCAGGGCTAGGGAGGTGATCGTCCCCCTGTACTCGGCTCTGGTGAGGCCGCACCTCGAGTACTGTGTTCAGTTTTGGGCCCCTCGCTACAAGAAGGACATCGAGGTGCTTGAGCGGGTCCAAAGAAGGGCGACGAAGCTGGTGAGGGGCCTGGAGAGCAAGTCCTACGAGGAGCGGCTGAAGGAGCTGGGCTTGTTCAGCCTAGAGAAGAGGAGGCTCAGGGGTGACCTTATTGCTCTGTATAAGTACATTAAAGGAGGCTGTAGCGAGGTGGGGGTTGGCCTGTTCTCCCATGTGCCTGGTGACAGGACGAGGGGGAATGGGCTAAAGTTACGCCAGGGGAGTTTTAGGTTAGATGTTAGGAAGAATTTCTTTGCTGAAAGGGTTGTGAGGCATTGGAACGGGCTGCCCAGGGAGGTGGTGGAGTCACCATCCCTGGAAGTCTTCAAAAGACGTTTAGATGTAGAGCTTAGGGATATGGTTTAGTGGGGACTGTTAGTTTTAGGTCAGAGGTTGGACTCGATGATCTTGAGGTCTCTTCCAACCTAGAAAATTCTGTGATTCTGTGTGATTCTGTGACATCAGCTGCAAACACAAGGCCTGACTCGTCAGAGAAGGGCCAGAACACATCAGTAAAGCAGCAAACAAAGCCGGCTGATGAACACATCTCAGACTTTCAACACAAGTCAGAGGCAGCAAACATCCTTCCCACCTGTGCCAGCTTATCAAAGCCTTGCGAGTGTCCCTGCTGCCTCTCCACGTGACACTTCTGGGCATAACGGCGATTGCCGTCCATGATGAAGGCAACATGCTTGGGCATCGGACCTGCCTAGAAAACAAGGACAAACAAAACAGAGCAGAAAGCTGACATCTTGCATCGCAGAGCGTAGCCCCCCCATTCCTGGTAGCACCCCACACTGCTAGGAGTGCAGCGGGTTTCTCACAGCTGAAAGATAAAGGTGCTAATCACCTCTTTGGTAATCCCAGCTTAGTGTCCCTCTAAAACCTCTCAATATTGATGATTGCCTAAGCCTAAAAGCAACCTTGCCCTCCCCATTTCTGTTTCGTGACAGAGAACTGTAGCACTTCAGAGGCACAAGAGCACTGCCACCACAAACTTACTCTCTGCAGGTGCAGGGGAAGGTGCACAGAGCTTCATGGTGCTGTTGTTGCAAGTATTTTTATTTCAGATTTCAGGGGCATTTTCACAGACACAATTAACTTTGGTGAAGAACAAGTGAGGCCATGAGACCTTCTTCCCTTTAAGACTAGTAACTCCCTTACAGTGACCTCAGTAGGCCTTCAGAGAGACCCTTTGAAAAAAGGACAGCAGCACTAGTTCTAAGACTCTGCTGAGCCAGGACAGAATTTCCCTGGAGCTGCTGGGTTATTATTCCAGCCAGCAGAAACCCAGCTTCATATCTTGGATCACAACCCACCATTTCACTGCTCTCCCTCCTCCCATGCCCTGCCTTCACCAGTGAGGGCACAAAACGTGGAAGCCTGGGAGCGTAAGCTCATTATTGGCAAGCACTGCCTGCAGACCTGCTCATTTGCAAGACTAAGCTTAAGTAATTTTCCATCCCCAAACGCTGCTTAGGGATGTACATCCAGTGCCAGCATTAATAGGCACCCTTGCTAGCAACACTACCTTCCTACAGCAGATCGGTCACAGAGATAGCTCCACTTTGAACCACAGTGAGCTTGCTAATTGCTGACTACTGCAGGTAACCAAGGTTCACTCCTTACCTTAATTATGTTGGCACAGAATCTCTCTATGATGCTCAGCTCGCCTTCTCTGATCCACGACATGTCTTACCAAGAGCTCCTGTTCTTTTTCAGGGGGAAGATGAAAATAAAAGGGTTAGAGGTACAGAAGACTCCATCTGAGCCCAAAGCAATACTGCATGCAATCACCTGGGAAAAATAAGGAGCTGCTTTGGAGACCTTTTTGCCACCTGCACGAGTGTTTGGACAAGCAAGAAATGGGGGAAGTGAACAGCTCAGAAACGAGCTCTGGAATTTTCCAGCTCTATGCCAACAGACTTGATGCTCTACTGGTTTGCTGCAGGGAAAACCCCTCTTGCTTCTTCTCACAGAAATAGCCGGTGAGATGGTACACACCCACATTGCACCAGGCAACCACCAGGCTCAGCATAGAGCAATGATCCCAAACTGACCTGCGGCGCTTTGGTGCTGGAAACCCTTCAAACTGACATCACCAACCACCCTGCTCTGTCACCACTAAGATTTCTTCTCCCTCACAAATACAGAACTTCAGCCTTAAGAGCTCTAAAAACATTGTGTTTTTTTTAAACCACATCACCCACTCATCAAACACCAATACTTGGTTTAAGCTAACAAAATACAAAAGCCTGCCGAACTCCCAAATTTGCCTTCATTTCTCTGAACTTGGAGCCCTGAGAGAGGTGGGCACAGCTGTTCTGAGAAGCACTGCAGGGTCACAGCCCAGACCCACCCACCCGTCCCCCAGCGAGGAGCAGGAGCAGCCTCAAATCGCACCGACCACACATTTTCTATGTGTGCCTTCTCCACCTGTGCCCTCAGGAAGGGGCGCGCAGCCACAGATGCAACCACAAAGCATTCAGACGAGGCCAGGCCGCACCTGGGGCTCTCCCTACAGCTCCCTGCCCTCCCTGGGGACAACCCGGGCTAAAAACACCCCCCCCTCCTCCTCCCCCCCACCGCCCGCTAACAAAACCCAACCTTCTGCCACTAAAACCCCACGCAGCCACCTCTAGAAGCGCTCCCCACCGCGAAGCCGCCTGCCTACGAGCCAGGAGCACCGGGGGGGGTGCTGAGAGCTCACCCCCACGGCCTCAAAGCAAGGCCGGGAGGCCCCGGGCCCACCCCCACCGTGAGGGGAGACCCCAGCGCGCAGCGAGGCCCGGCCTGCAGCGGGGCCACCCCCGGGAAGGAGGGGGCAAGAACCCCAAGAGGCGGCTCCCCGGGGCCTGAAGGGCCTCCCCGCTCCCTTTTATCCCCGTTTTTCCCCTCCTCGCCCCCCGTTTTCCCCTCAGGGCCCCCCCGGTGGCCGCCCCCCCCCCTCCGTTACCTCGCCCGGCGGCGCCGCCGCTGCCTCCTCAGGAGGGGGCCGCGCCCTTCCGCTTACGTCACCCGCCCGCGCCCAGGGGCGGGAAGCGCGTGCGCGGGGAGGGGGAGGCTCGTGCGCATGCGCGCGGGGCGCTCACGGCTGAGGGGGGGGGGAAGAAGGAGGAGGGGGGAGGGGAGGCCGCCATGATGGGGGCGGCCATGAGGGGAGGGGGGGGGCGGCCGTGAGGGGAGCCCGGCAGGGGCAGGGTGGGCGTGGGGAGGCTTCAAGCCGGCCCTGGGGCGTGTGAGGGTCCTTGGGGTTCGGTTTTGACCCCCAAAATCCGGTGCCCCCCCACCCCCACAGCCCCTTTTTGGGGCTGAGAGCCTCAAACCCCCCCAGCCCCTCAGTGAGGGGAGGGAGGAGGAACCGCACACAGCAGCCATTGCCCGTGGTCTTTTATTTATTTTATTATTTTTTTCCAGAAAAAAAAAAAACACATTTCACATAGATGGTAATTAAACAAATTAAAAACACAAATGAAAGGAGGGAGGGGGGAAAAAAAACCCTGCAGCGACAGGAGCTGCGGCTCTCGCTGCAGGGACTCCACAGGAAACCTCCTCAGAGCCGCACGCAGCCTTCCCCCTGCATCCCCCCCTCCCTTCCCTCCCACTTCATACAAATTCCAAGAGTTTGACACAAACAAGCTTTGGTTGCTAGCAGTAAACATGGAGTTACATTCTTCCGTCTCCTCGTATAGACAATCTTGCGACTCAAAGGCTTTTTAACACCGGGGGGGGGGGACACACCGCCGCCACCTCGTGAGGGACATTTCTCCACATACATTCAAATGCCCCGTTACAGCAGGACCCTGAGTGTGCAGCCTCCTCCGCCCGCGACCCGCCGTCCCCTAATGCATAGTGCCCAGCGCCTGCGAGCCGAGCATGGGCAGGGTGGGTGATGATGCAGCAATTTATTTCATTATTGTCAAGACCCGGGAAGAACCCACAACAGGCAAACGCAAGGAGAAGATGCAAATCGAGCCCGTCTTCTCCAGCGTGGCTTCCCTCTACAGATAAAAATCCCTGTGTTCTGGGGTCCCGGGGCCACAGTGGCCCTGGGGAAAACCTGAGTGATTCTCTAAGCCGTTCGCTATTTGCTTTAGCCTAGGACAGGGATGGCTACAGAAGTCAAATCCCCACACAGAGTGGCAAGGCAGAGTACACAGAGAAGATCCCGTCTCCCTGGTCCAAAACCTATTAGATGCTTTGGCTATTTTTTTTTTTTTCATTTTTTTTTTCATTTTTTTTTCTTGTTACTTTTGTAAACAATAATCAAGAATACTGAGAGAAAGTGGAAAGATTTACAGAGATATTTACACGTACTAGGCATCTAGCAGAAAAATCACCAAAACCATTAAACTGGGGGGCAAGGGGGAAAGGTCCTACACGATTCTTCAAGACAGATACAAGACCCGGGGGGCAGCCGTTTCCCCGGCACCCCCAAGGTGCCGCGGGAGGGCCAGCAGCCCCCACAGTGGGACCGAAGCCCAGGGTTAGACGCGCAGCCTGGTGCGCCCTATTGCATTCACCCCGTTCAGACAAAAGCGGTTTCCCTGAAGTGGCTTTGTCTAGGTCCCATCGCTAGTCGAGAATTCGAGGTCCTTCCCCCACCCTCCCAAGAAGAGACCACCACCTCACCATAGGAACTACTGGAGCAGGGCAGGCTCAGCTGGGAGCCGCTCTCCATCCCCGCAAGCCTCGGGAGCAGGGGGTGGATTTGGGGCTGAGCAAAGCTTTGGAGGGAATGCCAGGCTCCGGCAGCCTCAGCAAGTCCCCGTGGTGATTCCTGCTGGTGAGGTTGGAGGAGATGCTCTCCACCTGGTCCAGCCCTGCTCCACATCTAAACCTATCGCTACCTAAAGAACAGTGGGAACCGTGCTCGCATCCTGAGATGCCGGCACGGCGAGACGCCCTCCCTGGGAAGGCTCCGGCCAGCCCCGGGGTTTTGGAGTGGAGTGTCAATGGCCTGAAAGCAGGGATCCAGAGCTTCCCCAGCCATCACGAACCGACATTTGGGGGAAGCCAGGAAGGGAGCAGACGGAGCCGTTGCACCTCCCGTGCCAGAACTTGGCACCAGGTCCCTCGTCCCAGCAGGTCCCAGTTTGGGGACGAGCGAGGGCAGGGAGTCAGGACAACGCTCGGTCTCTCAGCACCCTCCCTGGCTGCTGTCAGCTCTCACCACGTTGCCCTGGGACCCCCGTCCTGGCTTTCTGGTCCCCAGCCCCGTGTCACCAGCCTGCTGGGAGCCTGTGTGACGTCCCAGCCTGCGGGTGACAAGGGGGACTCTGGCACGGGGCAGACAGGAGCGTTCCCATCGGGACGGCGGGGAGGGGGATGTAAACAGGAGAGGGAAGTGGAGGACAGTCCTCAAAAGCCACCAGGCTGGGAGAAAATCTGGAGTTGGGGAGCCAACACGGGCTCTAGCAGCTGCTCCCTGCCCCTGCACTGCCTGGCGTCTCCATCCCTGCGCACAGATCGACAGACCCCAATTCCTCCTCAGTCCAGCAGGGAAGGGAAAGAGACTATTCAAATACAGTTAAAAAGAAAACAAAACCCAAACATACCAAAAAAAAATAAAAATAAAACACAACCAAAAAGCTCAACAACACGTCGAGTCCACCTAGCGAACATCCAGTGAGGTAGATCTACGCTTCCAATACAAACTTTGTCACATCTTTGTGCTGTTAGAAAAAAACCCTCCTCTCTGTCCAGCACGGGGCTACAGAGGCATTTTATCCCTGAGATTGCTCGAATACCTGAGAATAAGTTGCAGGAATTAGGTCCTTTCTCTCTCTCTCTTTTTTTTTTTTTTTTCCTTTTTCTTAAAGATTAAAATATACAAAAATACAAAAAACAGAATATTTATATTAAAAAAAAAAAAAAAAGACGACAAACAAACCCAAAGATACGTCATCCACGCACATCCTAGTGCAGCTTTCACTTGGCGTTGGCTTCGGCACGGGCGGGGGGCGGCCGGCCCCGGGAGAATAAAATTATAAAATTCATTGTCACCGGGGCCAATAAATAAAGGCAAGGCCAGGGGGCGGCGGGGAGGGACGAGGGCAGCCGCTGACACCCTGGTCCCCTTTTCCCTCTGTCCCTGGGCAGGCTGAGCCCAGGGGCCATTGGTTTCTGGCACATGGCATGGGCAGGAGGTGTATTCGTGCCCTGCGTGGGTTTGCTCCACGTGGAAGAGCCGACGTGCGGGAGCCCCGGCTGGGTTGCGTTTCCCCGAGGGAAACACCACCAGCAAAACCCCAGCAGCTGGCTTAAGCACTTGCAGCCCTCGCAGCCTTCCTGCTGCCCAGCTCCGGGGTTTGGAAGCGGGGAGACCTGCGAGCGAGGAGCTGGGGGAGCCACGGGGCCGGCCCGTGGGTGTCCCCCAGCTCTGCCGCCCTCGTCCCTCCCTCCTCCGGGCACGGGGCAGGGGGAGCAGGGAGCCGCGAGAGCCTCCCTGAGATGCTGCCTCTCTGCTCCTCCTCCCGGGGACCCTCCTGCCCGGCTTCGTGGAGAATAAAGACGAAGCAAACATGTTCCTTTTTCCCCTGCAAGAGGTGCGCCGAGCGCTCCCCCCACCATTTTTGGAGCCACCCCAATTAAAAGCGGGCTGCGGGGAGGAAAAGGGGCTGCCGCCTCCCCTCCCCGCTCCCTCCTCCCGGCCCCCGTGGCCTCCCGTTGCCTTGCCAAAGCCTCTCCGTCCCGGTGGTAGCCCCCGCCGCCGCCTGCCATCATTCCCGGGTTTCGGGGAGCAGGGGCGAGCTGTGCATGTCCTCCTCCTCTCGGAAGTAGGCAGGCTTTCCCTGCGAGCTGGGGGACTGCTGCGCTTTCGCCGGGCAGTTGGCGACCATGTGGCTGATGCTCTGGCAGAAGTGGCATTTCTTGGGCTGCGGCGGCAGCTTGCACTCTTTGGCGTGGTGGTCCAGCCCGCCGCAGTTGTAGCATCTGCGAGGGGAGGAGAGAGATTCGAGGGGGAGAAACAAAAGGAGAGAGGGGGTCGCCGCCGCACCGAGGGAGGTGGTGGCCCCGGGTTTGCTCCCCCGGTGGGTTTGGAGCTGGCCCAGTGGTGCTGCTGGTACCCAGGAGATGGCAGCAAACCCACGTGCCAAAAATGAGTGTGTGGGGACAAAAACGGGGACACTGGGGGCACATCCCTCTCCATCATGACCATGGTTACAGATCCTGTATCTACAGATCCTGCATTTTGGGTTGCCGCCAGCCTGCATGGTGCAAGCCACCAGCATTTAGAGCAGCAGGAACAAGCAGCCACATGGCCGGAGGCCCCAACTGGGAGGACAGATACAGGGACCAGGGCCACCAGCATGGGGACAGCCCTGAGGGTGGCTTGTCCGAGGCCGTGCCATCGTAGCATGCCCCCCCAGGTGCCCCCTTCATGCAGGAGCAAGGTGGGGAGCGGGAGCTGCCTGGTGCCCGTTCCTCATCCTGCATCATTTTAGGATGGCCACGACCATTTGCTCCTTGCTTCTCCTCCCCAGTTCCTTCCCAACCGATTGGAAAACCCAAACTTTGGGCAAACAGCTGGGGAAGAGGGCAGCATCGCTGGACCTCACCCCGGGGCCCCGAGCCTCACCGTGGGAGACGCTGCGGGGACGTCCGGCCACATCCTTCCCCCAGGGAAGGGTTTCTCTTAGGGAAAATTACCCCTGCCCGGCTCGGCCGGCCAAAGCTCCAGCGCACAAGGGGAGCATCAGCCCGGGGTGTCCCCGACCTCTGCCCTCTCCCTTCAGCTTCTCTGCCCTTTCCCCACCAAGCTGCATCTGCCGCTCATTAAGCGCAGGAGGAAGCCGCCGTCCCAGAGGAAGGGGCTGCTGCCCACCCCGTGCCCTGCTGCCCCCCGGCTCCGCTCGCCTGCCCCAAGCAGGCAGGATGGGGCCGCCCCGGCCCGGCTCACACCCAAGCATGGGGCAGCCTCCTGGGGACAACAGGGACATGAGGGGGACGCTGAGCACGTAGCCCGGCTCCAGGCACCTCCTGGCACCCGCAGGGCTCCGAAACAGCCCCGGATCAGGCCCCGGCCGCCCCTTACCGGTCTCCTTTCGATCTGCGTTTCTGGAGGCTCTTGCCCTTGGGTCTCCTCTCGCTGCCGATGCAGAAGACGCCCCCCGGGCCGGTCACCCGGATGGACTCCAAACCTTTGGATGACTTCTTGAAGGTGAACTCGACAGCTTCGCCCTCCTTCAGGCTGCGGAAGCCCTCCATGTGGAGCTTGCTCTGGGGGCAGGAGAGGACAGGGATCAGCACCAAACCAAGGCACCCCAATCCCCAGCACACCCCAAGCCCCACCCCGCAGCACCAGGGCTGCTGATGCCCCCTGTGCCTGCACCCAAGGGTGCAGACACCAGGAACTAAGCTCAATCCTGTACCTTCATCTGCTGGTTGATGTGGGACTGAGGCACGCAGCCAAGCTGGGCTCATTGCTCAGCAAAATAGGGCCAGCGGGGCCAGCTCTGACCCTAATTTCAGCAGGGTGTGCTGCAAAACGCTGGCTGTCCGTGCTGCAGCCCAATTTTCCCCCCCATCCTGCACTGCCCATTGCTATCTCCCGATGCCACGGGCTGGGGATGCTCATGCGGAGCTGCAAAACTTCCTTTTAAAAAGACAAAAGGACCTGGAGGCTCTGCACGTGCGGCCCTTCTCGCCTCCCCATGGAGAGGCAGAACCAGGGGGACACGGCCCAGGCCCCCTGCACACATTCCTGCAGCGAGACCAGGAGGTTTTGCCCCAAATCGTGGATGAACCACAGAGGATGCAGCATGGGGGTAGGAATTGGGGCCCTCAGGGCGGTGTCTGCTGGTCCCTCCCTGCTCCCTTCCCGGAACAATAAGGAGCTTTTCTCCGGGGCCCAGAGGCTGCAGCTGCCCAACGTGATGTGCCAGGGCTGCTACCAAAAATCCGAGTCTCCCCTGGCCTTAGCTCACCCCAGCTCTGTGCTGCTTTTGCCTGAGCATCCTTCAAAAGCTGCCGGGCTGGAGGGTGACCCCAAATGCAGCAGCTCCCTGCCGCTCCAGCCCTTTAAAAGCAATTAAGCAGCCATTTGGCCCCGGCTCAGCACCACCGGGGGCATCTCCCGGCCCCGGGGGTCAGCGCACTGAAAACAAACGAGTTTGGAGAGACACAGGCTGCGAGAGGGTGGAAAAATCCTCTCTGCTTTCCCCAAGCCCCGTCCATTTCAGGACACCTTCACGGGAAGCTGGGCTGGGCGATGTGCCCAGCACCTCCTGCCCTCCTGCTTGATCCCAGGCGGCTGTTGGAGCAGAGGTTTGGCTCAGCTTCGTTAGCGGAGCCTTAACGAGAGCAAAGAGTTAAGGGGGATTTGCTGGCGGAGGGAGGAGCAGCTCCAGCCTGGCCGGGCTGGGATTCCCGGCAGAGCCCGACGCCTGCGCGGCTGCGTGAAGCTGGGGACGCTGCTTTTATGAATGGAGCATCTCCCATTCATGGGCTGCCCCGTTCCCATCACGTGGCCCCCCCCGTGCTTCCCGCAGGGATCCTCCGCGGGCACGCTGCCCATCCCAGCCCCGCCGCCTTCCCTCTCTCCCTCCTCCTCCTCCTCTTCACCCTGTAAAAATGCCCGGGACCCGCGTGGGGACACCCCGCAGGAGAGCAGGGAGCGAGGAGATGGAGCCGTTGGGGTTTCAGGGTGGTTTTTTCTGGTGGGATCGTGGAGGATGCGCAAGCATCTGTGGGCACGTGCAAGTGAAAGCTCAGCAGAGCTTGAGAAGCTGCTCCTCCTTCCCCCTTTTCCTTTCCCAAACCTCTTGGGGGGGTTTCCCCACACTGGTCCCGGAGGCTGGCTCCATCTGGGACAGAGCCCACGGGGTTGAGGGTGGGCCAGGACACCCTGGGACAGCTCACCAGAAACCTCTGCTTCCTTCTACTGCCAAAACAGCCAAAATTTAACTTATGGGGTCCCTGATGAGGACACACTGGGACAAATTCTGCCCTCACGGTGCTGCTCCAAGCAGTCCCATCACCGGTGAGTACCCTACCACGCTCAGCACCCCCACGCACCACTCCCCAGCCCCAGCCTGGCCCCCTGGTGCCCCAAATCACCAGGAGGATGCTGAGCATCACCGGGAGGATGCTGAGCGCCTCCCCAGCACCAGCCCCGACACGAGGCAGCCTCCAGCGGGGTGTTTAAAGCCCCGGCCCCGACCCAGCTGTGTTTACACTGCCAGCGATGAAAACTCGCAGGCGCTCGGCCCTGTGCTCCGGGACAAAGCTGAGCCACAGCAAGGGGGGACCCTGGCACCATTCCCTGGGGGCTGCTGCACCCCTGGGTGCTGGGATCCCGCTCCTCACCCCTCCCACTCCAAGCACCCACCCCGCTCCCTGCCATCGCCCTGCTTTGGGGGGACCGAAGAAGAGGAGGAGGAGGAGGAGGAGGAGGAGGAGGAGGAGGAGGGCTGGGGCAGAAGCTGCCGCAACATGATGGGGAAGCGATTTATTTTCCAGCAGCGGGCGAGGATGACAACCGCCTCCTCGGCCCCCGGCCCCCTCCGCCAAAAGGCCAAAGGAAACGCCCTCTCCCCGGGGAAGAAGGGGGGCAGCGACCGGGGCGCCCCAGCTCTCCCCCCGCCGCGGCCTTTTGAAGTGAGCTGCGAGTGGCTGGTGGTCCCTGCGCATCCCCCTGCCCCCTTCCCAAAACACACACATTGCTGGCATTCCTCTGTTATCAGATAGGTAATCAAACTGCAGCCCATTGAATTAGCTGCATACCTCCTGCATCTGAAAGGAAGGGGCCCAGAGCCCCCCGGCCCACACCACACACAAAGCGGGAGCCTTCCCAGGCCTCCACACACACACACACACACACACACACACACACACACACACACCCATCCCCAAAAAATAAAGAGAGGAAGGGGGGGGGGCTCGGAGCGAGCCGGGGATGCTGGCGAGGGGGAGCGCAGGGGAGGGCTTGGGCTGGGAGCCACCGGGGCCGGCCAGCGAGAACAAAGGGCCGGCGGCGGCCGAGCTCACGCCGGCCAAATTCCAGGAGTTCCAGGCCACGGCGGGGGGAGGAAGGGTGGCCGGCATGGACGCGGCCCCACTGACCCCCAGCGCTGGCCACGGGGGCTGGAAGCCCGGTGCTGCGCCGCGGTTGCCCCCGTGCCCGCAGCAGCGCCGGGTCCCACACCCCACGGGTGGGTCTCGGGGAGATGGTTTGGGGGCAGGGGGTGTAGGACGACCCCGTGCTCTTGCTTACAAAGCATTGACGATAAAACCGTGTTTTAAGGCATATTTCACGGGGATCTGGCTTGTCATCATTAGGGCTCAGAGTTAACAGAGGGGCGAGAAGCAGCAGCAGCACCGGCCCAGCTCCCCGCGGTGCCAAGTGGCCCCGCAGCCCCCCCCACGGGCCCTTCACCCCCTCCCCACCCATCCCGCACCCCACTGGCATTTCCCACAGACAAAGACCCAGCACGTGAGCGGCCGAGCGCTGCCCACCGCCCCAGCACACCCCCGCAGACCCCAACTTCACCCATTCCCCCTCCCCACCTGCACGTGGGCACCTTCCTCCCTCCTCTCCCATGACCCCCCCCCCCGGTGGCAGCCCCATCATTAACGCCGCTTCCCCTTGGGGCTGGAGCACCCCAACCCCAAAAAAGCTCCGCTTTTTGCCCCCCTCCCCAACCCCACTGGGCGCTGGAGGGGCTCGGCCGGCCCCGGGGTCACCATTGTCCCCGCGGCCGCCCCAGCGCGACACAAGGGGACGTTTATTCCAGCCGGCCCCGGCCACTCAATCAAACCATCTTTGTGTCCGGAGGGGCCTCGGGCGGCTGCGGCCGCTGCACCTCGCCCTTATCTGCGCGGGGGAATCACCACGCTTTCAACTCAAATCTCTGGGAAAAGGAGCTGGGTTTGGGGTGATGCCTTTAGAGCGGCTCCGGGACCGCGAGCGCGGCACCGAGCGGTGCCAGGGGATGGCCGGGCTGTGCTCTGAGCTGGCCGCGGTGTTTTGGGCAGCCCGTGCCTCAGTTTCCCCCTCTCCTTCAGGAAAGACCTTGTGGATCCTGCAGCGGGGGTACCGCACCCTACAGGCTGCGCCCACCTCGCTGCCTGTTTTAGGATCGGGCTCAACGCAGCCCCAAGTCCCACGGGGCTCAGGCTCAGCACAGAGCTGCCCCTTCCTCGCTCCCATCCCAGGAGCAAGAGGGCATGGAGAGGGCTCCCTCTCGCCCAGTTTGGGCTAACACTTGCCCAGTTTGGGCTGGCACGGCATCAATTCCTGCCCAGCTCCATGGCCCCAATGGGACGGGGCAGCCTCAGCCCAGCCTGGGAGCAGTTTTGGGAACGTTGTGGCCAGGCTGGGCTCTGCCAGCGGGGCACCAGGGAACGTGGATGGCATCCACAGCCCAGGCAGGATCCATCCCTTTCGCCCTTCCCAAATTGCCATTTCCCAGCGCTGCTGGACGGAGCTCAGCGACCCTACTGAGGTTGTTTTGGGGCTCACACGCAGGAATCGGAGCAGGAATCATCTCCTGCTGCCCAGCCCTCGGTGCAAACCTCGGGGCAGATGCTCAGCCTTGCAGGAGGGGGTGGTGCAGGGGGAGATGCCCGCAGGACCCCACCGCAGGGAGCCCGGGGGATTTCACCGAAACCCCACTGGGGATTTTCCAGGCTCTCCCTCCTGCAATCCAGAGCAAATCCCTCAAAGATTTTTTTTCTTCTAATTCAAGTAAAACCAAAACAAAACCACGTTCCTGCCAAAATAACCACGCATTCCCTTAATTTTCCACCGTAAGCAAGCAAAATTAAACACCAGAGTAATTCTGGGGGGAAAAAAATCACCCACTGAGGGTCTAACACACCCGTTGTCTGCCCTAAATCCACCCCCTCAGCTCTCTCCGTTGGGTTTTTACCTGCCCCTAGGTTGCCAAACCCTTGCACACTTCCCAGGCAAGCACCTGGTGCTGCGAGGGGGCCAGCACCAGCACCAGCTAATTAGGATCAGCTGCTGCATCTTAATTTCATACTCCCCTATTAAAGCAGGGACACGTCCAGGAGCGGCAGCACCCCTTCCTTCGGCGGGGTCAGCTTTGTCCTGGTTATTTTTAGGAGCAAATAAATGGGGAAAAGGAAAAAACAGAGCTTGGAGCAGCAGGGGAAGGGGCTGGCGAAGACCCCGGCTCCATCCTGACCCTCCCCAGCTCCGCGCCAGTGCCTTAGAGAATGGGAGAAATCCCATTCATTTGGGCCATTTTATCTCGGAGACCATTTAAGGGTGTTTTCTCTCCCTGCCCGTCACCCTGGGGGCTCGAGAGAGCTGGGGATGGGGGAAGGGATGTGCCTGCAGCCATCAGTTAATCTTTAGACAGAGACAGGAGGCTTTTTTTGTGTGCAACTTGAGGGAGTTTCAGGGCAGGAATAAAGCCGCTCTCTCTTTCACCGCTCGCCATCGGGCACCGCGTTCCCAGGAATTCCCCTTCCCAGGACGCGCCGCGATTGTGCCCAGCGGTTATTGAAATGAAATAAATAAAAATGAAAATAAAAATGAATTAAATCGAGCCATTGCTCTCACCTCCCCTCCCCCCCTGAAAGCGGAGAGGCCAAAGTGCATCGCTGCCCCCCGGGGAGCCCTTCCCGAGGGGACTCGGTAAATCCCCCCCCTGCTCCCGCAGCCACCCACGCCGGCACCCCGGGACGCCCACCCACGGCTGGGGGGGGAGCCCAGCCCCACGCCGAGGCAGGAGCACCACGCACCCGAGTGGGAAAAAATGGGATTTTTCATACCAATCCCACGGGCATCGCCGCCCCGATGCGCTGACTTAGGCACATGCAGCAGGAGCCCGCTCCCGGGGGAGAAATGCCCCCTGTGCCCCCCACCTCTGCGCTCGCTCAGGGATGGAGCTGCCTCAAAATACGTGTTTTTGTTAAAATTTCTCATCTCATCACCTCCCGGCCGTGCTTGGGGACACGGCAGCAGCCCTCGTTCCTCTCCAACCCATCCCCTGTGCAGCCGTGTGGGGTCAGAGCCCCTTTGCGCCCCTCTGCCCCCCTCTGCGGGGCTCCTGGGGCCGGGAGCCCCCTCCCCGTGCCGGCACGCAGCCAGCTGGCCCCATACATGCAGGGCAGGAGGGACACGTCCTGGATGTGTCCCCCCACGGACACGCGGGACCATGGCACCGAGATGCCAGAAAATAAAAATCCCCGTGGACCCCCAGGTCCCAGCTGCAGCCAGCAGCTCTCCTTGCTGAAAATCACGGAGCAAAAAGCCCCAATTCCATCACTTTTAGGATTTGGGTTGGAGAAATGCTCTGAGACACGGAGCCGGGATGCAGGGACAGGGTGAGGCTGCTCCGGGAGCAGCGAGGTCCCCATGGGCTGGGCAGCCCCATCCCCTCCTCTCTCTGCCAGGGCTACGGGGCCAATTTTTGGGATGGGTTGTGCTCTCTCTGCTGCTCCAGCCAGCAGGCATCGAGCCTTGGGGATGTCGGAAAGGGGCACGCACATTTCCCCTTCTTCCTTTTTCCAGGTTTGCCTTCCCCAGCAGCCCGGCTCTCCCCTAAGCGATGCCCGGAGCAGCACCGTGAGCCCGTCCCACATCCCTGGGGAAAACCGCTGCAAATTTGGGGTCTTCACCAACACCAGCTGGATTTCTGCCACCTGGTGACCCCCAGCCCATCACGGGCACCACTCAGCCCTCGGCATCCCCGGGACGATCTGCTCCGCTCCTCCGGGCTTCATCTCCCCACAGCCCCCAAATGAATCCATCTCCAGTGTCCAGGGGAGGCATTTGAACCCAAATGCCTCATTTTTAGCTCACAATGAGAGGGAAAGGCAGCCCTGGAGGAGCCCTGTTAGTCTCCTGTCCTGCAGAGATTTTAATCTCTTTGTGATCAGATAAAGGGGGAGAGAGATGGAGACGCGCTCCCCGCGGAGAAGGGCCATTCAGACCTGGTTCCTGTAATAAAGTGATTTAATAGATCTAAAGAGGCCAATTCCCTTCTTTCTCCCACAATTACTTCCTGTGGGTCATCATTCACATATGTAAATGAAGAGGGGAAGGAGCGGGGAGTTATCGGGGAGCAGGAGGGGGGGGCTCTGGGTGCTAAACCCCAGTGGCTGCTTTGGGGCACCTCGCACGGTGCCGGGCACAGCACCCCGAGCATCCCCCGCTGGGGACGGGGTCTGGCTTTTGCCCTTTAGGGTCCTGACCCCCTCCCCGGGGCGCGGAGCCACCTCTGGTCCCTCTCCCCAGGTGCCGAGGAGGGGTCGGGGCGACCCCACAGCTTCGCTTTATGGGATCAGTGACCCTGTGCCGAGAGCGAGCGGGGTGGGAATCGGGGGGGAATCGGGGTGGGAATTGGAGGGTGCTCAGGGCACTACCCCAGCCCCAACCAGCTTCAGTCCCACAGGATGCGAAGCCCACGGTGTCACGAGCATCCCGGGTGGGACCCGCACACCATCCTCAGGCAGTGCCCTGCATCCCCCCTACCCAAAATCACCCCGTGCCCCGTGCTCACTGCGTTTCCCGAATGCCCCAAACCCCGCGCGGGGCTCCTGGCAAACGGGACACCGAGAGGTCTCCCCTCTCCCCGGGATCTGTGGCAGAGCCACCCGGCTAATTCCCTCTTTTCCTACAGGAACGAGAGTGAGAGCAATCAGGAAACCAGACTGTCTGGGGGCAATAAAACCCGGGGAGAGCGGAGGGAGGCTCGCCCCCACCCGCACGGTCCCGCTGCCCCACATTGACATGCAAAGACCCATTTGCTGCCCCTGGGGAGCACCCGGTGCTCGGCCCAGCTTTTCCCTGCTGATTTTGGAGCCCTCGCCCCCAAATCTGATTGTTTTTTTTTGGGATTTGGCTCCTACAAAGGCAGCTTCACCATGCTGCTGCCGAAGGAAGAAGGATTTGGTTCTCCCTTGTTCCTCTGCTTGCCTGGGCACAGCTGGGAGCCCCTTGGGGACCCCAGATCCCAGGACGAGCCCTGCCAGGATGAGGCACAGCCCCAGAGCTCAGCCCCACACCTGGGCTGCCCAGCAGCCCGCAGGATGGACCCCGCTTTTGTGGGATTTGTGCCCGTTGTCAGCACCGGGCACTGGAGCCAGCTCTTCCAGGGGCTCCCCGGAGCCGGCGTTCAAGGCACCACCGCGCTGCCTCCATCCCTGTCCTGCTCCCGGCTGTACGCACAAAAACACGCGAGTTTGCTCCCAAAACACCACATTTCCTACACTCCCACTGCTTCCCAGCCCCACCGGCTGCTGTTTTCCCCATCAGAGCGGGGACCTGGTGTAGGGGCAGCGGGGCACACTCAGCACCCAGCCCCGTTTCCAAGCACACTGAGCCCCGTAACCCCTTCCCGGCGTTGCCCCATGGCCCCAGTTCAGGCACCAGCTCCAAGCCCATTTCCCCAGCCCCTATATCAGGGTCCCCCCACACACAGCAGCTCCGTCCCCCTCCAGCGAGGCAGCTTGGAGCAGCCACAGCCCCAAAATTGCGATTTCCCTCGCTGCAGGATCACCAACGGGATACGCGCGGGGCTTCCCCGCTCGGCAAGGTGCGCGGGTTAAATCCGGACACGAGCCCGCCGCTACCCTACAGGACCCACAGGGCCGGGGATGTGCCCCTAAATGAGATACACAGAGAGATAATTCCCTCCCCACGCTCAAAGGATGAGGTGGGGAGAGTCCCATCCAGCATCCCTGCCTGGCTCAGGGGTCCCAGGACCCCATAACCTGGGGGAAAGGAAGCTCTTTCCCTTTCCCCCCACGGGGTGAGCAGCAGCCCTGCCCCAGCACCTCCCGTGCACCCCCTTTTCATTCGGGCGGGCACCTGCTCCCCCGGCCCCTCTCCGAGCTCCAGCGAGCTCCCCAGTGAACCATGATGAGAAAATGAAATCGCTCCAGGATCAGCTTACGGGACCGGTCCCCAGAGAGGGCTGGGGGCTGCGGGGGGCACGGGGCTGTGCCTGCCCTCCGCTGCCCTCCTCTCCTTGGAGAAACGAGCCCGGGGGCACCCCGGCTCCCCTGGGGACACCTCCCTAAAATTGGGGATAACAACAAAAATCCCTTTTCGGGCAGCACGGGGGGGCTCAATCCTGCACAGCATCCCCCCGGGGGGGTGTTGGGGCTGCACCCCTTTTGCTCCCCACCCCAGGGCCGGGCTCGCCACCACGTACCTGGTGCACGAAGACGTCGACGGGCGAGTCCAGCGTCGCGCCGCCCTTGGCGGTCATGGAGAGGAAGCCGAAACCCATGCGGACGTTGAACCACTTGCAGATGCCGGAGCCGTGCAGAGGTTGGGATTCGTTTTCGGCCTTGGGGGAGTCTCCGGTCGTCTCCTCACCCGGCTTCGCACCTGGGGAGAAACCCACACCGAGCACCTGAGCTGGGGCTGGGGGAGCGCCGGGTGCCCCCGACACCACCCAGGCCCCGCAGCCACCCGGGGAAAGAGCAGCAGGAGCCCCAGGTTGGATCCTACAGGCTGGAAAAGGCAAAAAATAATAATAATAATAAAAAAAATATGATACAGCTCCTTTCCCCCAAACGCAGAGACCGGCTCAGCCTCCACGTGTGTGCAGGACCGCGCCGGGTGCCGGGGGAAGCAAAGGGAGCCGCTGCCGGCGGTGCGCGGGGTGGGAGCCCAAAATCCGGCCCCCCTCTCAAAAATGTTTAAAAAAAACAAAACAAGGAAAAAATAAATTAAAAAGCCAAAACGAAAAAAAAAAATTAAAAATAAACCCAAACCATGCAAAACCGGGAAAAATTCCCCCGAAACACCAGCTCGCCCCCCAGCCCGGCGAGCCACGCCGGGGAAATTCTTTCACCCCGCTGCACCCCTGCTCCCAGCTGACCCCCCCCGCCCCCCTTTCAGCCCCGAGCTCATCCTGGGGCTGGGGGGGTGGCAAAAATCTTTTAAAAAAATCCCCAAAAATCCCCAAATCCTGCAGCGGGAGCGTGGCCACGCTCGGCCCGGCTTGGCCGCCGGGGTTGAGCGGGGCTCAGCGGGTCGGGTTTGGGGGGGGGGGTCCCTCGCCCACCCCCTTCACCCCCCCCCCCCGGCCGGGCTCTGTCGCCGTTATTAATAATCGCGGAGGCGAGGAAGGGCTGCGACAATAAATATAACTTAACCTGCAAACTGCTGGTTGGAAACAGACCCCATCCCGACCCTGGCTTGCAAATTCCGAGTTGTGGCTGTTACCGCCTCCTCCTCCCTCCTCCTCCTCCTCCTCGGCCAGCTTTGAGGGTAGCAGCCCCAGCCAAAAAAAAAAAAGAAAAAAAAAAGAAAAAAAAAGGAGAAAAAAAAAAAAAAAAAACACAACCCAAAAAAAAAAAAAGCCCGGCTTAGACCCCGACAGGAGGGAGCCGGGAGAGGTTTGACTCCATCTTCACTCCAACAATAGGGGTGGGAGGGAGCGGGAGGGTTTTTTTTTCAAAGGCTCCCAAATTCTCGCAGACAATAGCGGCCCCCGCCCCCCCCCCCCGGGACCCACCCGCGGGGCTGGGGGGCGCCGGGCCCCGCTGGTCCAAGCCCGCCCCCACGTGATCCTAATTTCCTAATTAACCCCCCGGTAATAGCGACACATTCCGGGAGGGATTTGGGAACTTAGGGGGGGGGGGGGGGGTTTGAGGACCCCCCCCATCCTATTTAGGGGCGAGGCCACCTGTCAAGGGGGGGGGCGATGTGACCCATTTGGGGGGCAGGACCCCCGTACCCCACTTGGGGGGGGGAAAAACACGCGTGGGGGGAGCGGGCACGGGGCTGAGCCCCCCGGAGGGGTTTTTAGGTTGGGGGGGGGCAGCAGTGGTGTTTTTCCAGGACACCCGCACCTCAACCTTGCGCCCCCTCCACCCACGCGTGTCCGGAGTGGGTGGGTGGCGGGGTGGGGTGGGGGGGAGGCCGCTTGCCCCGGAGCCCCGGGGAGCGGGGTTGAGGCCGGGGGGGGGGGCGGAGGCCGGGACAAAGGGCGAGTGCCCGCGGCCCCCCCCAGCCTCCATTTCCGGCCGCTGCCCGCAGCCTCCTCTCCCCTCCCGGCGGGGGCACAGCGCCCCCCCCCGCGTGGTGCGAGCCCTGCGTGGGGGTCACCCCCTCCCCGACCCCCCCACCGTGCCCGGCTGTTTGTGCCCCCCCTCCTTGTGCCCCCCCCGAGCCTCCTGGAGAACCCCAGGAGCGGCCTCGACCCCTCTCCGTGCCCCCCCCCCAACCCCCCCCACGCGGGGTTCGGTCCCGAGTGGGGTCGCGGAGCCGGGGGGAGGCTCCGAGGGGAGGTGGGCAGCGGGGAGGGGGTCCTGGGGGGGGTCGCAGCGAGGAGGGGAGGGGGCAGCCCCCGTTGGGCCCCCCCCCGGTGAAATCTCGCGTGGGGGGCGCCGCGCCCCCGGGCTGCAGTGCTGGAGCCGGAGCCGGAGCTGTCCGCGGTGCTGAACGGCGCCTGTCCAGGGTGCTGCGCCCCAGCCTTCCTCCGCCTCCTCCTCTTCCTCCTCCTCCTCTTCTTCTTCGTCCCCCTTCTCCTGCTCTTCGTCTTCTTCCTCCTCTTCATCATCTTTTTCTCCCTCCTTCTCTTCGTCATCTTCCTCCCCTTCCTCCTCCTCTTCATTATCTTCTCCCTCCTTCCCCTTCATCTTCTTCTTCCTCCATCCTCTTCTTCTTCCTCCCCACGCTCTTCCTCCTCCTCTTCATCTTCTCCTTCCTCCTCTTCTTCCTCCGCATCCTCTCCCTCCTCTTCTTCTTCCTCCTCTTCTTCCTCCTCCTCCCCCTCCTCTTCTTCCTCTTCATCTTCTTCCTCCTCCCTCTCCTCCTCTCCCTCCTCCTCCTCCTCCTTTTTCTCTTCTTCCTCCTCTTCTATTTCCTCCCACTCCTCCTCTTCTTTTTTCTTCTTCTCCTCTCCTCCTTCTCTTCTTCCTCCTCCTGCCCCCACCGCTCCCAGGAGCCCCCCATTCCCCCATCCCCATGAAGCCAACCACCCCCCCCGGGCTCCCACCGGTGGCTTTGGGGGATGGAGGAGGAAGAGGAGGAGGAGGAGGAGGAGGAGGAGGCTGGTTTTCCTCCTGCACCTGAGGGCAGCTGAGCCTTCGGGAGGACGTGGCCAGGCCTGGGGCAGAGCTGTCCCTGTGCCAGCCCGGTGGGGACCTGCACGGCCCCTGGGGGCTCTGCGCCCTCCCAAAATGTGACCAAACCAGAGCCACGCTGGGGACAGGAGGTGCCCAGGGGACAGGAGGTGCCCGCTGCCTGCACGCTGCTGCCTGAATAAACCAACGCTGCTCACACGCTGTCATCTTTACACCCTTGATAATAGGGATGGGCAGTGTGGGGGGACCCCACAAACACGCCTCTGATTCAGGACATCCCTCGTGAGTCCCCCAAACCCGCGGGCAGCCCCTTGCCTGCAGGAGAGCAGAGCCCATCCGGGTGCTCTCTCTCCCAGTATGACCAGCTTGCCATACTGGGGACGGACTGGCCATCCCCCCAAAGCCCTCTCCGAGTGTCCCCAAGGGTGACCACGTCCTGCACCCATCCCCGCTCTCCATCCCAGCCCAGTTTGGGTGCGCCCCATTTCCACTCCCATCCCCGGCTCCCCACCAAAATCCAAGCGAGGATTCACGGGGGGGAACCCACGAGCGCATGGGGAAGGGGAACACCACTTTAGGGGGCCCTAAAGACCCCCCTAAATCCAAGCCCAGCGAGAAGAGGTGCCGGGAGCTTTCAGCAGGTACCGACCAAAGCCGGGTGTCCCCCCCCCAGCCACCCCCCCGAGCTGGGACCGGGCCGGGGGCGCCGGGCAGCGTCTGGCACCCTCTCCTGGCCGGCCGCAGCTCCTGTCCCTTCTGTCTCCTTTCCCTTCTCGGCATGGGGGATAATTTGGATGGGGGTGTACGGAGAGAAAGGAGAAAAAAAAGAAAAAACAAAGAAAAAAAAAAGGAAAGGAAAAGAAGAAGGAGAAAGTAAAGAGGGAATAAAAGAAGGAAAAAATAAAGAAGGATCAAAGAAGGAAAAACGAAAAAAGATCTGGGGGAGACTTTTCCACCTCTCCTTTCCTCCCCGCTCACCTCTCCTTCCAGCCCCTCTCCATCCACGCCAGCAGGATGTGGGGATGTGGGGAGGGGACAGCCGCCTGCCCATGTGTTTTGTTCCCAAATTCTGTCCCATCCCACCTGCAGGACACAAAGGAAAGCCCCCGAGCTGCCCCAGCCTGCCCAGGGGATGAGGGGCACCTCCACCCCGATGTGTCCCCGATGTTTCTCCAGGCTGGGGCCGAGGTCTGCAGAGCAGCCCTGAGAAATGTCCCTGTCCCTTCTGTCCCTGGAGGGGACACCGAGGTGCCAGCACGGCCTGGGGATGGGACACATCAGGGACATCCCAGGGCAGACCCAGCAGGAGGTGGGCAGAGGTTTGGGACCAGCTCTTGGGGGAAGGACGCAGCGAGGCATCAGCGCTCGTTGTCTCCAAACCAAATCCTTCCGAAAATAACCCAGCACCATGCACCAGCCCCCCCAGGCTGGTGGCAGGACTGTCACCCCCCCCAGCAACACTTTCCTATCAGTGCTCAGGCTCAGCACCACTTCTCAGCGACCCCAAATTTCTGCCCGTCCTCGGTGACTTCCCAAACGACAGCCCCACGGGGGGGGACCCAACCTCGCTTCCCCCAACCCCAGCGACGCAGCGGCAATGGCTCAGCCCTGTCATATTTCTGTGTGTGCCGTATTTGTGTTTTTTTTTGGGAGGGGGCTGCTGAATGGCGAACGGGAAGGGGACTCCTTCCTGTTCTTTCAGAGCCGGCCGCTGCGCCCGGCTCCGCTTCACGGGGCTGGCCGGCAAAGCGGCCGCTTTCACAAATAATGGCTTCATTAGATTGAAAGAAGTGGACAGTGACCTCTCCGAAATGGACTTTCTGACCCCTGCTGACCTCTGGCCCCGGCTCTGACAGCCGGTAAATCTTCCCCCCCCCCCTTCGCCACACGGCCGGGGCGAGGGACGGCAGCGCCAGGCACCGCGGTGCCACCGGTGCCACCCGGCCTGCCCGCATCCCCGACCCCGCAGGATGAGCCCCAGGGGCTGTGCGAGGCACGGCGGTGGCAGAGGTGGGGACCGGTGTCCTCTCGGTGCTGAAACCAGGTCGGTGGCTGGCCCCAGAAAATTCCATTTCCAAGGGCTGTGGCTCTGGTGCCACCTCCCAGCATCACCGTCCGCCCCCGGGGGGGCTCAGCCTGGCTCAGCAGCATCCCCGGAGCCCACGCTGCCATGACCAAACCTCCTCCTCCTCCTCCCAACCTCCTGGTGGGGAAACTGAGGCACGAGGGGACACCTCAGGAGCCCCAAGGCTGGCACTTGGCCCCATGGGCACGGTCCCATCACCGCCTGCCTGCCCACCTCCTCCCCAGCCCTGCCCGCATGCCGCTGACCTTTGGCTACAGAGAGATCAATAACGGGGCCACGGCGCTGCTCCTCCCCCTCTCCTGTCCCCCCCACCTCATCCCGGGGCCTCTAATGAGCCCGGGGCCTCTAACGAGGCTGGTGGTGATTGAGGGACCCTCGGGTACCTCCCCTGGGTGGGGACACCCCGAGACACAGGTGTGCTCCCGAGGATGCCCTAACGAGGCATCCCCATCCCCAAACCCCAAAATGTTCCCCTGGCTCAACCAAGGGAGGAGGAGAGGGCGTTTGGGGTGTCCTGTGGGGTGCTGCCCGGTGCCACGGGTCCCTGCTGTTTGGGTGGGGTGGGAGGGGTGCAGGGAAGGGTCCTGGGTTGGGGTGAGGGGGGCTGCTGAGGCCTGGCAGCTCCTCGGTGCTTCCCCGATCGATCGGCTGCCGAGCGGGGATTGATCAGGATTGATCGGCCCCATACATGTTCCTGCTCTCTGATAAAGGGAAATCAATAGCTGCAGGAGATCCTCCCCCAGCGTGGCCTCCCCAGAGGCAGAGCCCTCCAGCACGATGGTGCTTGCAACCCCATCCTCGCCCCCTAAATCCTCCCACCCTCCCCAAAGCCTTGCGCCCTCCCCAAAAACCATCTGTGCCTCAGTTTCCCTACCCGTAAATTGGGATTTGTGCCCAGGTTCTTCCCCTGGACAACCCTTTTGGGGAGAAGCCCCCCTCCAGGCACCTTTACAGGGATGAACTCAGGGTGGGGGCTTTATCCCCGCACCCCTGGGTGCCCCCAGGGCCCTGAGGACGCCACGGGGTGTCCCCATCCCCATGTGTCACCTCAGAGACCCTCTGCGGGGCTGGGGACGTTATTATGGCATTATTCCCGTGTTTTTATCCAGTAAAAATCCCTGCCATCAGACCCAGCCTGCAGGTCCCTGGGGCCTTGTTTGCTCTCCAGATAACCGGGCTGAGCTCCCGCGGCGCCGCGGCCCCAGCCTGGGTGCGCCAACCTTTGGTCCCGGCACCCTCCTGTGCCGGAGACCCCATTCCCAGGCTGGACCCCGTGCTGGGGCTTTGCTCCGGGGGTTTCACAACCCCACCCCGAGGCTGCAGCGGGGACAGACAGGGCAGAGTCCGACCGGCATCGGCAAAGGTGGGTGGAGGACGGCAGAACCACGAGCTCCCGGGGCCCATCCGGACCCCAAAACTGGCCGAGGTGCGATGGGACCGGGGAGCTCCCACTGGAGCCGGGTTGTGGCTGCGTGCACCAAGCTGGAGGTGGCCGAGTGGCTCCCTGGGCGGTGGCCAGGAGCATTGGCCCCAGGGCGAGGCTGGCACGGCTCGGCAGGGCACCCGCGGGTGCTGGGGCGGAGCGGGAGGGGCAGGGCGAGGACCCAGGGCGGGTGCTGGCTCTGCCACAGCCCTGAGCCCTTCCAGGAAAGGGCCCCGCACCCGCGCCCTGGGCCAGGACTCCTGCGGTGGCCCAGGGCCACCGTGACCACTGCTGTGTCCCCGGGGCCAGCGCTCAGCCCCTGGGGCCCTGCGGGACGTGCGAGGCCGGTGTGGCACGGGGACGGTGGCCTGGCTTGGTGGCAGCAGTGGCACAGCCACGGTGGCCACGCAGCCTCCCCGGGCCCTCTGCGTGTTGGGGGCAGCCACGGCGCGGTGCGAGCTGGCCAGAGCTGGCAACTAACTCAGCTGTGATGGTGGCCACGGGCCCCCAGAGCACCACAACACCGCGTTGGGACCCCGGTGGTGGCACCGAGGGGGTCCTGGTGCTCGGAGGCACCCAGCAGGCAGGAGGCACAGGAGGCACGGAGCCCTGGGGGAGTTTGTCAGGGGCAGGGTCGGTGTTGTAGAGGATCCGGGGGGGTCCCCGCCAGCCCGGGTGTGCCGGTCTCCCCGCCGGCGCTGCTGAGTCGAAGGCAGGAGAGGAGCAGGGTGCTGGGGAACCAGCCTGACCGGCTCCCCGGCTGTCAGCACCTGAGGAATGCCAAACCTCCGCTCGCCAGGGCTGGGTGCTCGGCGAGGGCTGGGTGCTCGCCGGGTGACTCTGCCGGTCCGCCCAGCCGCGGCGTGCCGGTGCAAGGAGCAGCACCCCGAGCCCCACACGGCGCCCTCGGCACGGCCAGCCCGGTGCCCGGCAGGACCCTCGGCCAGCAGGTAGGTGGGGGGGGAAGATTTAGGGCCCGTGGGTGCTGCCGGGGCGGGTGGAGGTGGTGGGAAGGGCGGCAGTGCCGTGCCGGGAGCGGGAGGGCACCTGCTGCCAGCGGGACCGCGCTCGGAGCCGTGCCCAAGCGTGGCACAGGTGTGATCCCAGCATGGTTAGGGATGGGGGCTGAGCCCCTCTCAGCTCCAACCCCTTCAGGGGTTTAACCCCACTCAAATCACATCACCGGACCCACCGGGGACAAACCGGGGCTCACCCACCTCCAGGAGCCCTGTGGCTGAGGGTCAGGGGGGTCCCGGCCGCCCCCATCCCCTCCTCTCCGCAGGGCTCGGGGCTGGGGGCTTCCGGACGCCTCCGCACCGGGCAGCGGGGGAAATGGAAATCGCCCTGCCCTAATTATTAACCCCAACCTGAGCAGCAGCCGCCCAAACCAAAGTCCTGATTTTCCTGAAGGTGGCAGGGCCGCGCTCACCCACAGCCCTCGGGTGCATCGCGCCGTGTCCGCGGGCCCCGCTTTCTCCGTGGCCACCGGCTCGAAGCCGGCCGCAGGTCGCTGCCACCCGCCAGCCGCTGCCCTCACCTTTTTTTTTGCCTTTTAAATGGGCTGCTCGGAGCCCCGGCCTGGCTGCTCCGAGCCCCTGCGGAGTGCCAGGAGCTGAGAAATGAGCCGAACGGCTTCACCTGGGTGGGACGGGGTGATTAATTGGCCGTGCCAGGTGCCCGTTGCGACAATACGGCTGGGTTTCGGCACGGCGTGTCCCGGCGTGCCAAACGGCCCGGCTGGGTGGCCGCATCCTGCACCTGCCCCCATCCACGGTGCCGGTGCCGGGCTCATCCCCAGCACCGCTGGCACCCCGGGTGTCGCCGGGCGCCGGATCCTGCTGCGGGCGCGGGGTGCGGAGGGCTGGGAGACGCTGACCTGGAGAGCTTTGGAAATCCTGCTCGGGGCGAGAGTCAGCCCTGGTGCTGAGTCAGAGCCTCCCAGCACCCCGCTGTCCCCATCCCTGTGCCACCTGGGGCCATGGGCACGGCGGGGACGGCTCAGCACCGCCGGTGATTGATTGAGAAACCGGGGCTGAAGCAAGCTGGGGGTGAAAACAGGAGCCAGGCGGCGACACCAGCACGACAAAGAGGGGTCTGTGTCCTCGTGTCCCCATGTCCCCCCCCTTTGTCACAGCCAGGAACAGGAGTGTCCCCAGCCCCAGGGTCTCAGGGTGACCCTGTGGTCGTGGTGCTGGGGCTCCCTCCCAGCCTAAAGCCCCTCGTGGTCCCCAGCACCTCTCCAAGGGTCCCTTTTCCACCTGGGATTTGGGGTGGCCCTGCGGGTCCGGATCCGGCCGTGGCTTTGCTGCTGCAGGTGCGTGACCCTGCCCGGGCTCATCCCAGCCTCCAGCCGTGCTCCCTGTCCCAGACGAGGGCTCCTCGCCTCCTGGAAAATGACACCAACCCCTTCCTATCTCTACTGGAAAGACCTGCCGGGCCGGGGCGCGTGAGACGCAGAGGGCGCGTGGCGGGCAGGCAGGAGGGGCAGGCAGCTCCCCTGCCCTCCCCTGCCCTGCCCCGGCACCCCCAAAATGTCCTGGTGGAGGCCGTGGGGCACAAAGGGAACCAGCCCTGGGTGGTGCAGGATGAGGCCATCCCCACGGTGGGGAACCCCCGGTGCTGACCCCAAGGATGGGGGACTCCTCCCCAAGGAAATCTCAGGTTCCAGCCTGGAAAACTCAGCCCGGGGAGGTTTTCCCCCAACCCCAGCCTGGAAAAGCCCAAATTTGGCCTCTCCCTGGGCAGTGCCCAAGCCCCTGACCCTCCTGCAGCCCCCGAAGCCTCGCCGGGCTGGTGACCCCGGCGCAGCTCGTAACTGGGAGATGCTGAGATGCTGCCACGCTTCCGGCTCACTCACACGCAGCTGCTTCGTCAGCTGCTTTCCATATCCCAAACACAGCAATAAAACCCTTCTGGGGCGGTCCCGCAGCCTCGGCACGGCGTCGCTTCTGCCGGCCTCCCCATGAACCAGGGCCCCGGGGTGCCCGTGACCTCCCTGGCACGCACCAAGGGCCGGGAGGTGATGCCCGGTGCAGGAGCTGGGTGCTGGGTGCCCACTCTGCTCAGGGTGCAAGCGGTGGGTAATTAGCAGAGCTCGTTTTCTCGTGCTGATGAGGCTGCAGAGGTGGCTGTAGGCACCCCACCTTGGCCCCGATGCAGGGAGGGCACTGCCCAGCTCCCCACCTCCTCCTGCAAAACCCCGTGGGTGCAGCGGCCGCGGCACAGCCCCGGCGAAGCCTTTTCACCCCGCGGAGCTGCCTCCCTGTTATTTTTTGGGCTTGTTTGTTTGCTGTGCTTGCTGACTCGGCTCAGCCCTGCGCCCTCCTGACTCATCCCGCAGCTCGGGGCATGGCCGAGCCTGGGGCATGGCCCGGGCTGGCCGCATCCTGCCTCGGTGGCGCGGCGCGGTGTGGCTCCCCGCGTGCTGGCCGCAGGAGCGCCGGGACGTGCAGGCAGAGGGGAGGGTGGTGCCCCACACCTCCTGCGTGTGCCAGGAGGGCGTGAGCATCCCGAGAGATGCTTGAGATGCATTTGGCATCGCCAAAACCACCTCCTGTATGTACGGGATCCTCCCTAAAATATCCTAAAAGTGATGTATGGGATGGTTTAGGGTCTAGAGGGGTGGGCACGAGGTTGGCACAAAGGGTTTCAGCTCGGGTACCCCAGAGTCTGAATTTTGGTGCCTCTCCCCACAGCCCCAGCACCTCAGCGGGGGCCCAGGCGTGGTGGCGGGGGCTGCAGCCCCCCCGGCATGGATTCAACGCTGCGGCCCAGCAAGGCGAGGGGCCTCGCCTCCAGCACCGAGCTGAGCATGAAGCAACCACCGCCGGCACCCGAGGGCCGGTCCCGCTTCCAGAAAGTCTCGCTGGTGTCGCGACGGCTGGAGCAGACGGCGGCCGGGGGGGGCCGTGACGGCAGCCCCTCCCGCGTCTCCCTCCTGCTGCAGGCCTGGGAGAGGGAGATCGTGGAGAAGACATCGACCGGGCCGGCCCCGGTGGCACCCCGGAGCTGCTCGTCCTCCGTCGGCGTCCTCAAGGACTTCACGGCGCACGGCCCCGTCTTCTCGCAGGTCTACTCGCCCGCTCAGAAACCCCGGAAGAAAGACGAGAAGCAGGGGGGTGACAACAACACAGCTGCACCCCAGGACGTCCCCGTGCACCGGGAGAGCTACATGCACGGCGCCCTCCTCCCCGCCAACCCCGCGGCCACCGCAGCCCCCTGCCACCGCTCGCCCCGTGGTGGCCCCGGCGCATCCGAGCCCAGGGCCAGGCACGTCACGGTGCTGCGGGGGGGCAAGGAGGGAGCCGGCAGCAAGCCGGGGGGCGCAGAGGGGAGGAGAACCCAAAACGGGGTGCACAAGGCTGCCGGCACCCCCACGGCCCCGTCGCAGAGGGAGAGCTGCGAGCAGGGTGCTGGTGGCTCCGCCGAGGACGCGGCACGCACGGGAAGCTCGCCGGGTGCCTCGGGTGCTGGGGGAGCCCCCGGGGAAAAATGTTGGAGGCAAGGTGAGGCTGTGACAGTGAAGGCGGCGTCAAGAGATGGCGACAGGCCCCAGGACCAGCAAACCAGTAAAACCAGTGCCCAGCAGCCCCCGGAGGACGTCGGCAGCCAGGCAGATCAGGCTGGTGTGGGAGAGGGAAGCACGGTGGTGGATGGGGACGGCACTGGTTTGGCCACGCCGCCCAGGACAGAGAGCTCTGGGGGAGCTGATGGCACCCCCGAAAACCTCTCCTTGGAGGTGAGCAATGGTCCTGAGCCCTTACCTGAAGCACGAGCATCTCCAAAGGGTGCAGAAGCTGAGAAGGAGGAGGGGGAGATGTCGGGGGACCCTCAAAAAATGGTCCAAGGGCCTGAGAGCATCCCTGAGCCCCCCATGGAGAGCACCCCTGAGCCCCAACCTGAGAGCACCCCAGAGCCCCCCATGGAGACCACCCCTGAGCCTCCCACGGAGAGCACCCCAGAGCCCCAACCCGAGAGCACCCCAGAGCCCGAGCGCACCCCAGAGCCCCCGCAGAACCCCCCAGCCCCTTCCCCACTGCCCGAGAGCCCCCCGGACGCGGCGGAGGAGGACCCCGAGCTGGTGGTGGACATGGAGATCTTCGTGGACACGCTGCGCAACATGGAGCCCTCGGAGATGCGGAAGGCACCCAAGGCTCCTCGCCAGCCCCGGCCCTCGGCGCTGGGTCGCTGCGCGGCGCTGCCGCCCATCCACGAGGACCGCGTGGCCCCGCGCGCCCCCGTCTCGCTGCCCGATGCCCTGCGGGAGCTCCTGGCGAGGGGCGGCGGGGGGCAGCGGGCAGAGCCCCCCCTGGAGAGCTCCAGGAGCCTCAAGGAGGAGGAGGAAGAGGAGGAGGAGGAGGAGGAGATCGAGAACCCCTACCTGAGCCCCGGGGAGAGGGCGTCGCGGGGGTCTCGCCGTGGCACCGGGGGGCTGGACACGCTCCGGGGGGGACCCAAGCTGGAGGGAGCAGAGGAGAGAAGCAAAGCGGCGCCGGGCAGGGCGGCGGGGGAGCGGAGCGTGCTGTTCCGAGGGAACGTCCTGAAGGGCATGGCGCTGCTCTCCGATTTCCTGGAGCACCGGGCGGCCGCGGCGGACGAGGCCAAGCCCTACTCGCGCCTGGACAACAGCGTGCTCTACAGCCGCTTCGTCGCCCCCACCCCACCCTACAGGGAGCAGCGGGACCAGAGCTCGCCCCCCGCTGAGCACCCCGGCACTGAGGTGGCCGAGCTGCAAGCCCCGAGTCCTGGTCACATCCAGTCTGTCACCGAAGAGCCGGAGAGCACCACGGAGCCGTGTCCCGGTGATGTGCCGGTGAGTGACGCCCGTCCCACAGCTCCTGGGGGTGCTCTGCCCTGCTGGGTGCACGGGAGGTGGTGGGGTCTGGCTTTATGGCATGTCTGAATCCCCCAAGCAGCTTCTCCCCTGCCTCCAGCCCACGGCTGGTGATTCCCAGAGGAATGGTCAGGATGGGAAAGGTCCCGATGCGAGGGGAGGGTACTGGGATGGGAAGGGATTGGGACGGGAAGGTGCTGGGATGGGTGACAGGAGGGGATGGGAAGGTATTGGGATGAAAGGGAACTGGGATGGGTGATGGAAGGGCACTGGGATGGGTAACAGGAGGGTACTGGGACAGGAGGGCACTGGGACAGGTGACAGGAGGGCACTGGGACGGTAAGGTACCGGCGATGGGAGGTACTGGGCCAGGTGATGGAGGGCAGGGTCCGGGCGGAGAGGCCGTCCCGGAGGTGCAGGAATGCTCGAGGTGTGGCTGCTCGGGGCGCTGGGAGGGATCCGCAGGCTGCAGACGTGCGGCCGCGGCTGCTGCTGGCTGGGGCTGCGGCGATGGCTGGTGTGGGCGACGTCCCCCTGCACCCCTCACGGGTCGCTGTCCTCGGGCGTTGGCAGCAGGAGGACGAGGAGAGCTTCGAGAAGATCAACACGAGACCCGGCAAGGTACGGGGTATGGGGCACGGGGCTGGGGGCCGGGCTGGGGGTCCCGGTGCCACGGTGCCACAGCACCTCTGCTGTCACCTCTCCCAGATCGTCCTCTTCTCCGAGGCCGGCTTCACGGGACACAGGAGGGAGATTTGGGGTGACGTCCCCGATGCCACATCCTGGGAGCTCTCGCACACCATCTCCATCAGGGTCATCCGTGGCGGGTAGGGGCCGGTGGTGGCGTGGGGACGCGGAGGGAGAGCTGGGCTGGGGCAGCGCTGCCCGTGGCCGGGGTGGGGGCCCCCAGGTCGCCACCCGGGGTTCATCAGTGGCCATCCTGCTGCTGCTAACGACCGTGGCCACGAGCCAGCACGGTGCTGGCTGATGTCCCCACCCCGCTGTGCCGCCGGAGGCTCCCGGTGGCCGCGCCGGCCGCGTCCCGCACCCTGCCATTACCCAGGGCCGGGCGCACGGGGTAACCAAATTCCCCGGGGGTGTGTGGGGGATGCTCCCCTCCCACTCCCACCCCGCTGGCAGGTGGGTGATGTACGAGAAGCCACGGTTCCACGGGCGCAAGTGCGTGCTGGCGGAGGGGGACGTGGAGATCGACAACCCCTGGACAGCCTACGGGCAGGGCACGGAGCCCCGCGGCGGCCGCCCCTTCCGCATCGGCTCCTTCAAGAGGGTGGTGCGGGTGAGCGCACGGCCCCTTCCCTCGTTCCCTCGGCACCCAGAAAATTAGGGAGGGTGCTGGGGGTCCCCCTCATGCCGCTCCCACCCCCCCTTCCCGTTAGGACTACCGCACCCCCGAGATCAGCCTGTTTGCGGAGGAGAACGGCGAGGGCGCCCGGCTGAAGTTCACCGACTCGGCCGAGGACACGCGCGCGGGCGGCCAGGCGCTCGCCGCCTCCTCCATCATCGTCCACTCGGGCCTGTGAGCGGGGTGATTTGGGATCGGGGAGCTTCCACCCCCGGGGTGCCGCCACCCCGGGGTGCCGGCGACCGCCCTCGAGCCTTTGGGTGCTTCTTCCCCAGCTGGCTGGTTTACTCCAAGCCCTTCTTCGACGACGACCCCTACGTCCTGGAGCCGGGCGGGTACCCCAACTTAAAGGCGTGGGGAGCGAAGGATCCGGCCATCTGCTCCCTGCACCCCATCCGGCTGGTGAGCGCTGCCTGCCGGGGGGGGCTGCATCCCAAATATCTCCCCCCCTGCCACCTCCTCCTCCTCACCGGGGCTCCTCTCCCTCCAGGGCTGCCCCGTGGTGGAGCGTCCCGGCGAGCCGCAGGTGCTGATTTACGAGGCCGCGGGCTTCCAGGGCCGCAGCTCCGCCGTCAACCGAGATATTTACGACCTGAGGAACCTGCCCGGGCTGGCGCTGCCCACCCTGGGCTCCCTGCGCGTCCTGGGCGGCTGGTGAGAGGCGTGGGAAGGCAGAGCTGGAAGGGGACGGAGCTTTCTGGGGTTGGGGGATGATCGGGAGCAGTGTCCCCATGGCAAGGAGGGTGGCACTGGGGCAGTTTCCCCGTGTCCTGGGGATGGGGGGACCTCACTGCCCCCGTGTCTGCACGCAGCTGGGTTGGCTACGAGAAGGAGGGCTTCCGAGGCCACCAGTACCTGCTGGAGGAAGGGGAGTACCACGACTGGAGGCAGTGGGGCGGCTACAACAAGGAGCTGGTGTCCCTACGGCTCATACGGACGGTGAGGGCACCGCGTGGGGATGGAGCCACCCGCCCTGTCCTGTCCTCGTCCCCCATCCGGGCACGGGCTGAGAGCCCCCAGGCTCATCGCACGCAGGGGGCTGGGGGCAGAGAGCTGCTCCCACCGGCCCCTAACCCCATGTGGGTTATGTTAGGGGATGTGGGGATGGAGAGCACCCAGCCCACAGCCCCTTCCCCACGACAAACC
This sequence comes from Anas acuta, assembly GCF_963932015.1. Classification (NCBI taxonomy): domain Eukaryota; kingdom Metazoa; phylum Chordata; class Aves; order Anseriformes; family Anatidae; genus Anas; species Anas acuta. Next base: position 4,881,207 of record NC_088999.1, read on the forward strand.
AAGGACTTTTGGGGGGGTTCCTCTGTCCCCGCAGGACTTCTCCGACCCGGCGCTGGTGCTCTTCGAGGCCATGGATTTCGAGGAGGGCCCCAGCGTGGAGCTGAGCGAGGCGCTCCCCGACACGCAGCTGGCCGGCTACGGCACCGTCACGCAGTCCATCCACGTGCTGAGCGGCGTGTGAGTGCGGGCACAGGGTCTGGGGGGGACAGAGGGGACAAAGGGACCGAGCCTGAGCCTGTACCCACGTCCCCCCCGGCAGGTGGGTGGCCTACGAGGGTCCCAACTTTTCGGGCGAGCAGTACGTCCTGGAGAAGGGGGTGTACCGCAACTGCGAGGATTGGGGCGCTGCCGACTGCCGCATCGCCTCGGCGCAGCCCATCCTGCAGGTGAGAGCACCCAGACACCCCCCCCCCCCGGCACCCATGGGTGCCCCCCGGGTGGGTGAGACCCCGGCCAACCCCGCTCTGTGTTTGCTTCCAGGTTGGGGAGCACAACCTGCACTTCGTCTCCAAGGTACGGGGTGGTGCACGGGGTCCCTCGGTGCGATGCCAGCCGTTGTGGGATCGCCCCCGTCACCGAGCCCCTGTGTGCCCCCCTCCCCAGATCCTGCTCTTCTCAGAGCCTGATTTCCTGGGGGAGCACCTCGCCTTCGAGGAGGAGCAGGGCTCCCTGCCCGACAGCTTCGTGCCCCGATCCTGCAGGGTCCGTGGGGGCAGGTAGGACACCCCAGAACTCGCTGCCTCAGGATAGGGACCGGGACAAAGAGGGTGCCCCACCACCCACGGGTGTCAGGGAGAACCGGGAGTGGGGTTGGCACCCGTGGGGGCTCGCTGGGAGGGCAGGGGACACCCACCCGGCACGGTGGCCACGTCAGCCCGGGCTCATCCTCTCCGCCAGCTGGATCCTGTTCGATGGCCGGGAGTTCTCCGGGGAGCAGCACGTGCTGTCCGAGGGCGAGTACCCGACGCTGGGCGCCATGGGCTGCCTGTCCTCGGCCACCATCCGCTCCCTGAAGAAGGTCCCGGTGGTGAGTGGCGGTCTGAATTTTTGGGTAGCCCTGTGTGGTGCCAGGACTTGATCCCTGTGGGTCCCTTCCAGCTGGGGATATCCTATAATCCTACAATTCTCCCTTTGCTGGGGCAGAAACCCCCAGGAACCTCCTCCTTCCCCTCCCGTGCCTACCCCAGTGCTGGCTCTCCATCCTCGGATCCCTCCTGCACCCACGGGTGCTCTCTCCCCCTGCTTTCCCCCCCCTCTCCCCTCACCTCCTGCCCCTATCCCGCAGTTTTTCTCCGAGCCCTCCATCTTCCTGCACGGGCTGGAGTGCTTCGAGGGGAAGGAGATCGAGCTGAACAGCGAGGTGCGGAGCCTGCAGGCGGAGGGCTTCAACAACCACGTGCTGTCCGTGCGCGTCAAGGGTGGGATGTAAGTGAGCCCCGGCCCCGCTCTCCCCTTGCCCCAATTGGGGTGCTCAAGGGGGGGGGTGCCCGGGCTGACCAAGTTTTCCCAAAAGCTGGGTGCTGTGCGAGCACGGCGACTTCCGAGGCCGCCAGTGGCTGCTGGACTGCACCGAAATCACCAACTGGCTGACGTACAGCGGGCTGCAGCATGTGGGGTCCCTCTACCCCATCCGCCAGGTGAGCACCCAGGGAGCCCCAAAAGCAGCCCCGGGGGGCAGGTGGCTCACAAGGAGCTTGAGTCACCAGCCCTGACGCAAGGGGCTTGGATGAGGCAGTGGGACGTGACCTTGGGGTCCCCCTCGGTGCCAGCCCGTCCTTGGCACCCAGCTCCCTGCCCTGGGAGCGGCCGCCGCCGTGGCGAAACCCTCCCCGGGGACAAACGCCTTGCACAACGTCCCGGCGTCATGGCAGGGGTTGCCGTGCCCAAAAAAGCTGCAAGAGCCAAGCCAGGGCCACATCCATCACCCCAGCAGCGCGGGGACACGGCACAGAGCGGGTTTTGGGTGCTGTGGGGTCCCCGGTGCGCAGAACCCGAACAAAATTGGCTTCTCTCCTGGCAGAGACGGATTTATTTCCGCATCAGGAGCAAGGAGCTGGAGCTCTACCTGTCCGTCCCCGACGACGTGGAGGATATGAAAGCCGGGCGCGTGGTGGTCTCCAGCCTGAGCGAGCAGAGCAGCTCGGTCTGGTACTACGAGGACGGGCTGCTCAAAAACCAGGTCAGGGCTCGCTGCGTGACAGCCGCGCCGTAGAGCCAGAGGGGACCCGGGTGCCGCACCCCAAAGTGATCTTTTAGGGCTCACAGCAGCTTTCTCCTGGGCTAACCTCAGCCTCGCCACCAAAGACACCTTGATTCGCTCTCCCCCTGGAGCCAGGAAGGCATTTGAGCCCCACCTGAGGGCTATAATCACCCCAATCATCCCCACCCCTCGTTTGCTTTCCTGCCTTTCCCGCGTCCCACCCCACCCCAGCTGCGTTTGGCAGGGACCCCTCCAGGCTCGAAGCCTCACGGGGTGGAGGGGACGGGGCTGACGTGGCCACCGCTGGTCCCCGCAGGTGGCCCCCACCATGAGCCTGCAGGTGATCGGGCCGGCTGCGAAGGGCTCCAAGGCCGTGCTCTGGTCCGAGACACGGATGCCGCGTCAGACCTGGAGCATCGACGCCCAGGGACGGATCCGCAGCCAGATGTTCGAGGACATGATCCTCGACGTCAAGGGTGAGGCCGCGGCGCCGGGACCCCGTGGAAACGGGACACCGAGCTGCTCTGCCCTCCCCAACCCTCTCCTTTCCGCAGGCGGCCGATCGTACGACCGGGACCACGCCATCATTTGGGACGCGGCCGAGGAGCGACCCACGCAGATTTGGGATGTACAGGTGCTATGAGGGGCGGCGTGGCCCCGGTGCCGAGAAGTGCCACGGGGCAGGACGGGGACACCGGCAGCATCCCCGCAGCTGTAGGGGGGCTGCCCCTGTCCCCCCGGACACCCCTCGGCCCCGGCTGCTGCTGTGAAGGACGCCCGCGACCACCTCCATCACCAGGAGCCCTCCAGGACACGCTGCCGACCCCATGGGACGCCCTGGAGGGCAGACCCTTCCCCACCCCAATCCCTGTGAACTGTATTTATGTACGTGTGTAAGATACGGCCCCTCAGGAGGCCAGCAATGCCTGAGTTTGGTTTCCTCGTCCTGGTGTTGGCCGCTGCCCGGCTCCCCCCACGCCAGGGAGCTGCTACCTCGCCCCCATCCCCACGCTTGGGGCCCGATCCTGCTCCCTGGGTGCCCTCTAGTGTCCGAGGGCCCCACGCAGCGCCCAAATCTGGGTTGGGAGAAGCGAGGTGACACCGCGGCGTGTCCGGGTGCTGTGAAGGGGAAGGGGCTGTGGATCCCTCTCCCCCACCGCTTCTATAGGGGCACAGCAGGGTGAGGACCCCAAGCGCTGCGAGGTGCCCTGGGGACGTGTCACTGGGCACACAGCGGGGTCTGGCCGAGCCCGGAGGCCCCTCAAGCCCCAGACACTGCGGCTCCCACCATGGCGGAGCCCCCCGTGCCCTATTCGGGCGGCGCCGGCACCGGGCCCCCGGAGCTGGCACCGCCCGGCACCGCCCGCGGCGCCCTCAGGAAATGGCCGCCGCCTCGGCCCGCCCTTATATAGCCCGCCGGGCCGGGACAAGCCGCGCCGGATTGGTCAGGAGCACGAGCCCTGCCGTCCCATTGGTCCGCACGGCGCGGGCCGCCTTGCGATAGGCCAGCACTCGGCCTGGGGGCGGATCCGTCAGGCCTGAGGGGGGCGCTGCGCTCCTGCCCCGCGCCTCAGGGCTCTGCGAGGCGTGGGGCCCCTCAGCGGGCCCGGCCTCAGTGTAAACATCAAAATAAACACCCACCGCAGCACAATAACGCCATAAAGAAATACCACAAAGCCTCCACACATACCTCAAAGCCTCCACATTTTATTTCTCAAAGTCTTGCAGCGCTCCCGCTCCAGGGCCGAGCAGCTTTGGGGCTGCCAGAGGCTGTGGCCATGGCGGGGGCACTGCAGGCATGGCGGGGCAGGGGGACAACGTCCTGGGGGCGTCTTCATGGGGAGACACGGGGAGGGCAGGGACGGAGGCTCCCCCTCAGGGCAGCTGCTGGAGGAAGGCTGCAGCCAGCCCCAGCGCGAGGAGGAGGATGGCGGGGGTGCTGCCCGGCGGGCTCAGGTTGCTCTGAGGCATGGTGCTGTTGTTGTTGGGGACACCACTGCCCGCCTTGTCCTGCGCCTGGATGAAGGGCTGGAAGAGAAAAGGGGACAGTCAGGAATGGCTCAGCACCTTGGGGGGAAATCCCCTCCCGAGACCCATCAGGTGGTGCCCCGGTGCCAGACAGGACGCGTGGTCTCCTCTCTGCCCGGCCGCACACAGATCAGTCAGCTTCTGGGCTTTCCCTCTGCATGAAGCAAGATATGCATGAAGAAGCCCAAACACGAAGCCCGAAACAAGCCCTCGCCACGCCGTTACCACATTTCTAGCCCGGAGCTGTTAGAAATTGGGAGTGGGGGAGCAGGAGTGAGGGGGTGGGCTCCTCCTGTGCGCGCCACTCTGAAGAAGCGGCTGGGGACATGGGGTCTGCGAGCCCTGGGGTGGAGGATGTGGGGCACAGAAACGGAGCTGGGAAAGCCCCGTGCTGGAACCAGCGATGAGGAGGAGAGAACCCCTTCCTCTTGGCACCACAGGCTGTCGCAAGCAGTGGCATTGCAGCCATTGCGTGAAACGGTAACGCAGCTGGGGTGGAAATTTCAGGGCAGTTTCCTTCCCTCTCTGAAGAGACCCTCCCTTCAAATTAGGGTATTTGCTTGAATTCCTCCTGCCCTGGCTGCACAGAACCACTTTTTTGGGGGGGTTGGTGCAAGCAAGCAGCAGTGCGTTTCGCTGTTTCTCAGCCCCACTGGGTCCCTCTGGAGCTGGAACAATGCTGAGGATGGGGACAGCCCGCAGTGCCATGAGGTTCTCTCCTCCTCACTGGAAAGAAAACAACCTACAGAGGGGAGAGGAGATGAAGGAACCCTCCATCTGTGCCCAGCATCCCCACAGCCCCACGGTTGTGCCAGAAGTCTCCATGGCCATGCCTGGTATCCCCCCAGCCCCACTGCCATGCTCAGCATCCCTGAACTAGGCATGGGATGGGGAGAGGGTTGGGGCTAGCATGCGAAAGAGAGGCTGCCAGATAGGGCAGAGGGCTAAGAAGTACCAAGATAATAGATACATACCACGCCCTTAAACAAAAAACACTTAAAAAAGCAACGTACAGCAGTATTTAAACTTTGCAGACTACAGTGGAAAGCTCCTAGTAAGACAGCCAGGGTTAAATTCCAATAGGAAACACAACGCTGTTTTCCTGCTAAAGGCAGAAATTCTCCCACCAGATAACTGGTTAACCCTCCAAGGCTAACCCCCACCCAACTGCTTCCACACCCAAGGGACCAATCTGGCTGCCCCCCAGCTTTTGGGGTGCCTGAGCCCCCCTGGGCTGTGGAGTTTCTCTTACCAAGCAGAGGGCGAACAGGGCAAGCAGGAGGATCAGGTGGGCACGCTGGAGGGGCTGCATGGTCGGTGCTCGGTGCAGTTTGCTGTGACGCTTCCTCATCTGCTCACGGGGATTGCAGTCAGAGGCTTTAAAGTGCAGCCGTGACCCCATCTCACCAATCACACCTTCCTTCCCTATGCTGCCGCTGCTGAGCATGCCTTGCCACCCAGAAGGGCAGCCAGAATTGAACCCATGGTGATTCGGGCAAGGCACCAGGACGGCTGCTGATGCTGCAAGGGAGAATGTTCATGGGATGACATGAGGGACATGCAGGTGGGGATGATGCCCTGAGTGGGATGTCCCAGGCACTGTCTCCATTAAAGGCAGCGAGCCCCTTGCTCTCCTGTTTCCCACACCATCTAACACTGCCTGCAGCACAACAAACCTGGGCTGAGGTCTGCCCCCAGGGGGGTTTCTTGTCATGAGCCCCATGCCAGTGCTTGTTACAGGTTAAAACCTCCAGCTGCACCAGGAGGGTTTGCAAACATCGCACCTCATAACAAACCTCCTCCCCTGCAGCTCAGGACAGGAGCTGGGCTCAAGCTGTTGCTCTGAATTTCGGTCACACAGTGACAGGGAGGTCTGAGCGAGGCAATGCATGGGGATGAGGCTTCGTTCCAGCCCCGACACCCCACTGCTCACAGCATGTCTCTGAGCTCCAGCACCCGTCTCACTGCAGAAGCAGGAAACTAAGAGGGTTATTTTAAGACAAGTTGAAATACGTAAAGCTGACAAAATGTGACAAGCATGGGTGTGAAATGCACTTGTCTTGGTTTTGCAGTTGTGTAGCACATGCAGTTGTGAGCCTAGCCCACCCAGTGCCGACAGCATCTGAGTGCAGCAGCACAACTTCGCTTTATTTAGTTCATATTTGCATGGTACAGAATTGACAAAATGGAAGTCTGCAGACAGCAAATGTGCCATAAAAAAAGTGCAGCTCCTCTCCAGGAAGCGAGGCCGAGCTCTGCACAGAGCAGAGGGACATGGCAGTGGGATGGTGACATGCAGGTGAAGGGCCCTCTGGAAGAGCCACGGCTGCAGGCACAGGTGCTGGCTCGGCCGACCCAGCTTTGAGCCAAAAATAGGGTAAATTTGTGCCAAAAAAACAGAAAATTTGTGCAGTGTGTGATGCCTATGGGCCAGCTTGAGGATGCAGACCGTGTCTGTGGACTGGGAGGGGTGCACAGGAAGGGGTTAGGTAGAGGAAATCTCAGCTCAGCTGCCCTTCGCTGCGCCACGAAGCGTTGAAGAAACCCCTAAGCAAAAAAAAAAAAAAGTTTAAAAATGGCCATAATGGGGCTGGCGTGCAGGGCTGGGGGGGGGGGGGGGGGGGGGGGGGGGGGGCGAAGTGGTGCATGCCGGGACTTGTAGTCCCCGAGCGGCCTCTCTGCCCCCACGTGACCGGCGCTGAGCCAATGGCAGCGGCGCGGCGTCGCCGCGGCAACGGGCGGTACACAAGATGGCGGCGGGGCGCTGAGGGAGGCCCGGGGAGCACTGAGGAGGCTGCACCCTGAGGGGGACCCGGCCCGAGCCGCTGCTGCTCGGGGCCAGGCCGAGCCCTGGGTGCACGAAATATGCAGCGGGAAGGTGGGCTGTGAGGAAAAGGGCTGCGGGCTGGGCAGCCTGCTCGGTCCTGTTTAAGAAGTTTGCCCGGCAAGCAAATCGCCCCCAAATTAGCTAATTTATCCCTTGATTCCACATATTCTCTCCTCGTTTTTAGAAAAAGGGCAGAGCTAAGTTGTTTGCGTCTTCTGGTGTGGCTATTCTAACCGCCGTGCGTGTTTTGCAGAGATCGTGGCTCTTTCTCCTACGTGTCCAACATCAGATAACAAAGGCTTTCCACATCCTCAGCAGCCCCCAGGCGTTAGAGCTTCATCGCCTTTTACAGTTCCATTTTTGGTCACATCCTTCTGTTAGATCTCAGAGCAGAAGCCGCCTCTCCCCTGCCAGCGAGGGTTTCGGCTTCTGTTCCTCCCAGGCTGAGTTTTTTGGTGGCTCAGCTCGGTGCCACCGCTCTCAGCCCCGCAGCACAGCACAGGATGCTCGGTGTTGGCGTCACGGTCTCCTTCTGCTAGCCCCGTTTTGTGATCGCTCCTTTTGGCTGCTGAGATCGTGTGTTCCCTTGGGTCCTGTGCCATAACGGGTGCCCTCGTACTCTTATTATTTTGAGAGTGCACAGGCTTGGGTTGTTCTGCTTTCTGCTCCCTTCTCGTTCCCATCATGTTTCTTCACCTCGTTTTGGAGAAGTCACATGCAAAATGCTGACCTGTTTTCTTTCCTCCGTGCTCTCTGTGCCTCTTCTCAGGTGACAGCCTGTCGCCTCGGTCAAAGAACCCAGAGCAAGGCAGTCTCCCCTCCTGCTCAAGAGGGACAACACTGGAAAAAAACACACAGGGCCAACTCCCTCAATGATTAGGGGGTTCCGGGCCCTCACAGCTTCTCAGTGACAGTCTTGGGGACTCAGTACCCCAGGTCAGGGCTAATTTGTGTGCTCTCCCCCTCTCACACACAGCACGCTGTCAGTGATGCAGCCATCCCCCTACCCCCCAAGGGATTTCCACCCAGTACCCACCAGAGGTCCCCTTGTCCCACCTGCTGTGGCAGAACTGGAGTCCTCGGATGGGGTCCCCTGTGGTGCAGACCTACCTCCGGTACCAATTGCCCTTTTATTGCCCTTTTAGAGAGGTAATGTGCTGTGTTTGTGCTTTCAGGTGCAGCTCCCACTGACATGGACCTCACGTCATCCATAATGCAAAAAATCAGCCTGTTGGAACAGAAAATAGATAAACAAGCACGAGAAATCCAACTGAAGGTAAAATCCCTGGCTTTTACCAGGCCTGTTCTGCGTCCTGCTCTAACTGTTCAAGCCAAGGTAGCGATGCACTTGCTCAGAAATAGCCTGCTCTGTTAATTAGACAAATAATCCTCTGCAAAGCAACAGAGCAGTCATATCAGTCCTTGACATTGAGACTGAACAGTCCTTGCTGTGCTGACCCTGCTGTGACTTTAAGAATTAATGACTCGCTGCATCCTTGCACTAATATCATTATCTGTTTGACTTCGGACCTTTCTTTCCTTCCCTTTGCTTGGAAAGTGAAGTCGCCTTCAAACAGGCCTCTTTGTAATGCTGAGTTCAGAATAGGTATCTGTGGTTTTTTGTTGGTGGTTTGTTTTTTTGTTGGTTTTCTTTTGGGGGTGGGTGGGTGTTTTGTTTTTTGTTATTTGTTTTTAGAAAGAAGAGGCTGCGAAGATGCTGGTTTGGCTTCTAGATCAGCCACTTACAGCTCAGGGTACGAGCTGTGCCCAAGCAGGGAGACATGAGACCACATCTCTTATGCAGATGGTGGCGAGGAAAATAGGTTCTCAATGTCCCTCACCTAGTTTTGAGACACTGTGTTATATCCCAGCCCTCAGTTGAGCCTGATGAAGACATTTGTGAGGCGATACAGCCTTTCTAACCCTGATTTTGCCCATCTGAGAGAGTATGTGCAGCACTGACTCACCCAGCCAGGACTAATTATGCAGACTGCCTCAAGGTCCTGAAAGCAGAGGAGCTTAACAAGGTCATTATTCATTCTGGTCCTGAAGGACAGGAGGATTGCTGAACTTGAAGAGAAAATGAAGACTCTTCAGAAAGGAGAAGGTAAAAAAAATTCTTCTACCCTTGGCAGCTGTGGGAGAGTTACAGGTCTCCTGGTACTGCACCAGAACAGGCTTGGAGACCTTCCCTCTGAGCCATCCTTGCCTTAAAAGCCCAAGAGCCTCTTCAGTGAGCGAGATCAGTTACACACGTGGTGCTGTTTGCCAAGGTAGATTCTCACTTCATCAGTTACTCTGCTTTTCTGGTGCAGTGCAAACATTATTTCCTGACCTATTTTCTATGGCTTACTAAGTTTCCATGAGCAAAAAACAACCACAAAGGTACCTGAGGATGGTCAGGAAAAAAAAAAAGAAAAAAAAACCACTAACCACTGCAGAGTTCAAACAGGCTGGGAAGAAAAAAAAAAAAAAAAAAGACAACTCACAGCTAAGCAAAACCAAAAATCTGCTTGCAGTTGCAGGTCCAGGCTCACTTGTCCTGTAAGGCAGCCTACCTCTAAATTGAGCCCAGCTTTGAGTGAGTCACTGGAGTTCTTCCTTGGAATCCAGTAACTTTCCAGCTGATCCCAGACACATTTCCTACGATGGCTGAACTATCTTCTTAGCACAAAGCTGTGGTGAATTCTCTATTTCCTGAGCAGAGAAACATACGCCTGTCAAACCACAAACACCTTTTGTACCTCATCGTACATTGTTCCAGCTATTAAGCCTAGGTTTCTGGACCCAGCTTTAGTGGACATCTGCTGATGTTCGGAGAAGTTTCTTATGACTAAGCCAAGCAATTCTCATTGTATAATTGTGAACAGCACTGCTCACATCAGCTTCCTGCAGCATAAAACTTCACCAGCCTCATTCATAAGTACTTTTGAGAAAGATACAAACAGGCTAAAAGTGCCGCAAGTCAAGTTGTCAGGGATCAGCATGCAGAACTCACATTCAGTTCCTGTATCTTACAGGCTTGAGTTCATTTATGGTACAGGCAGACTGCTGGGGCATCTGCCCTGTGGGACATGCATTACCTGTAGCTCTTCTTTAAGGCTGTGCATAGAAAAAACAAATCTTCCCTTTCAGATGCTCCTGACTCGTCCACAGCAGAGGATCTGGAAATGAGGTGCCTTCAGCTGCAGACCCAGGTCTGGGAGATGGAGGTGAGATGCCTGCTTCACTTGCTCCAAGCCATCTGTCTTTGGTTTGAGATTGCTGCAGCCCCAGCCTGCTTGGTTCTTTTCAAGCTGCCACTTTGATAATCACAAATCTTCACCTCACCCCTCTGAAAAGAAAGAACAGGTTGGATGTGAACTACAAGGTAGTATGTTATTATGTTTATTTTATACACAGACATTTAAGTCTCCTCCAAGCCTCTTCATTTGGATTTCCAGGACTGCAGAAATAGTCTATGTAGCTATTAGATACTTGGGAGACTACTGTGTCACTACAGATAGTTTCATTCTCCCTTTAGCCTGGTACTTCTATTCTGTCAGAGTTTATCTGTCTGCCAAAGCAACATAAACTTCAGAGAAACTTTCTCTTTCAATTCTGCTTCTGGTGCTCACAATGGCAGCCAAATACTCTCAGGCTTCCATTTCCAGTTTTCTGAAGGTCTGGTTTTCTGTTGATCTACAACACTGGCTCATATTTTCCTTTTACAGCGGTTCCTAAATGACTATGGTCTGATCTGGGTTGGAGAGAGGCATGAACAGCTGGAAGATTTACAATCACTCAAAAATGAAGAGCTGCCAGCAAAGAGCCTCTGGAAGCCAGGTAAAGCATGGTGAGCCATCCTAGCTCCCACTGTGTGCTTGGAGAAGGTAGGATACTCCTCAGAGTAGATAAGCAGACCATCAGAATTTGTGATCCTGTGCTGGGTCTTCACATCAGTCCATCTCTGGGACAGAGACATGGAACGATTTAACAGGAGCTAGGACAGGCAGAACACTGGTATTTTATATACCCATATTTTACAAGCCCCATCTAAGGAAGGAGGAGAGAACCTGGTGGCTCAGCCATTTGGAAGAATACCCTCACAGCAGCTGCTTCCTGGAGAGTTCACATATGCTAAACGTTTGAAGCTTGATTGCTCTAATAACACTGACGTAAAATGGGTGGAAAATGGAATCAGATGCTTTGTATATATGTAGCTGTAGCAACTTAGCCATATTGTCTGGCTCCATCAGAGAGTATTGTTTGCCTTTCCTCCCAGCCCCTATGTGAGTGGTTTAATTGGGACCTGATTGTGCTGTGTAGGGTCCAAGCATATTTGGCAGAGGCTTCTTAGGAAGTGGTAACAGAGAAAAAACAAAATAGAAAAATACTTGGGCTATACAGCCAATACTGCTTCCTAACTGCTGCGCAAATATTAGCTAACTAATCCATCCCTCCCTTGGATGCAGACTGGGAAAGCAGTAGAAATGTTTTCATGATTTTCAGTTTACTTACCCTTTTTACGGGAGCATTTCCCCTCTCTTATTTAAGGCAGCTTTTTTGCCTCACCTTTCTCAGATCTTAGAAAAGCGGAACAGAAAAACGAAGGCCATGCCTTTCATTTCCTCTTCTTATCTCATTCTCCTGCCCATTATAACGCTTCTACCACTTTACCCTGCTGCCCTCCTCAAACACTCAAATAAACATCTTCAGCAGCGTCCCAGCAGGAGAGAAATCTGCTTTAGAGGGGGAAATCTGCTGGTGACTGGGAGCATGCAGCCAGCTGTGTTTACACTGACATTTTTTCATCGAGTCTGCCCTATTCCATTTATCCAGCCTAGACACCTTGTTCCTCCCTCCGTGCGTTTTGTAGCACCACGATTAAGGGACAACACTTATGAAATCACAACCAAACACAAGCTGCTGAATGTGATTGCTAAACAGCTGGCTGCGCCTTCGTTAGCAGCAGAGTTAAACTAGCTTGTAGGCAGGAGAGTTGTTTCTCTGCTACTGTGCCTTTGTGGTTTTGCACACGCCCATGTAAACCTGGCAGCCCTGCACCACAGCAGGATTGTTGCGCCACGCTTTGCAAAAGGTATGAAAGGTGAAAAATGGAGGCAGCGCTGGCAGCCCCAGTATGTTAGCACTCAAAGGCAAGTCACACATCCACCCAGAGGTGAAAGTGATTTCGCTAGCATCTCCTTCCCTCTGTAACTCTGCTCCTTCTGCCACAGGTGAGGCAGTTGTTTCCAAACGTGAGATTGATTTTGATTTAATCTTGGAAAATGTGAAGGATTTGAACGTGCTGGCTGGAGAAGGCATTTCTCAAATTGAGCACACGCCTCAGGGTGCCCGGCTGAGACAGCAGGAACCCCTCCCTCTTACTCTGTATCAGAATGGGATCGTCATGTTCGATGGCCCCTTTCGGTCCTACGAGGAACCATCAACACAGGTATGGAAATGGTTGCAGAGGAATTAGTGAATCATAGCAGGGTGACTCTAGGCCTAAGTCTCAGGAAAGGGAATATGTAAGAAGAGGGTGTGAGAGCTCATCCTAAAAATGAGCAGCTACAGAGACCTCCAGCCTCTCACCCGTGTTCCTACCTGCATACCAGTCTAGTGTGCAACTGTGTCACGCTTTATTAAGAGATGAACAATCTGGGTCGTAGGCGCAGACATTTTGCAGAGCAGTAACAACACAAACAGGAGCAGCCCAGGATGTAAATATTAGTCATCAGATAGTGAGAAAATCTGAGGTATGACCATGAGCTCTTGTTTTATTTCAGCAATGCCTGCAGGATATTATGGATGGCTATTTCCCTTCAGAGTTGCAGACGCGCTACCCTGATGGCATCCCTTTTCAGGTACAGAGTGCAAAGCTCTGTTCTCGTCACATTTTTGAAAGAAATTGGTCTGCTTCCTAAGAAAACAGTTCCAGTTTCTTTCACTTCCGCCAATCTTCTCGATGTTTCACACAACAAACTGAGTTTAAGGCTTCTAAACACAGCATGCAAGCAGCTAAGTTCTCTGCATGCATGTCTTGGGGAGCGGGTGGCTAGGAACACACCTGTCTGAGCCGTTAGAGGAAATGAGCATTTCTGCATCAGGACCGGTTTCTGTGTCTCGGTGAATCTCGGCTCTGATCAAGACTTCTGAGAACATAACAGGCGTTGCAGAAGAGAAGTAGCAAATGCAGCATCTGAAGAGCTGTGCAACAACAAAAAAACCTCAACTAGTTCACCTGCAAGGGCCTTTAAAAACAAATTGAACAAGCGTCTCTCAAGAAGGTTGTAGGGAGAGTTTATTTTGCCATAACTTAAATACATTTAGCCACCTGAGGTTCTTTTGGGTCTTTTTTTTTTTAAAAAAAAAGACTCTAAATTAGGTCTTCAAGTGCATCTGAAACATAAGCAGGCAGGCCAAAGGGGTGGCACACCTGCCCACCACCATGAAGGAAGCGGGGCACACCTGCGCAAGGAAGTGGAAGGCCAGAACAGCTAGCACGAGCTGGTAGGTGGGGTGGTTAGAACATCAAATGGACGAGGAAGGTCTGTGCAAGGCTCATGGGTCTGTGGTTCCTTGTAACACCTTCATAGCTGACTACATCTGGAAACCACAGGGCAGTATTTTAACCCAGACAGGAAGACTGCCCCTATTTATACAGCTGTCCCAGTGCTGGGGGCCTCAGGCTGGCACTCTCCACCCTCTTGATTTCTTAGAGCCACCTGTCAGTCCCCACTGCAGCTTCTTCTACTGTCAGGCAGAGCAATACAAGTCTGACAGTAAATCCCTCTCCAGCCTGCTGGTTTCACATCCCTTCCCGCCCTGAGAGCATGATTAAGTGTGGAAATAGAGGAAAAATCAAGTCCCAGCACATTTCTTACAACTTGTGGAAAGGGGGCAGCTGTCCAGTGCCTGTTGAGATGGATGAACAACTTCACGGGCCACCTTAGGACCCCAAGTGATCAGCCAGGATTTGCTTTCTTAGCCTCCAGGAGTTAATGGCCCATTTCACTGAGTTTGGGCAGCTGGAGCAGCTTCCAAGGAAACATCTGTTTCATTTGGGGCTTACAGCTCCAGATTGTTGCTAAAATGTATTGTCTTCTGCTACAGTGAGAACTGCAGCAGTCAGATTTGCTTACAGCAGTTGGCCTTAATTCAACAGGTCACCGACAAAAGGGATGTGGTATTTCAGGAGGGAGACCTTCCAGGGAATTTCCCTGGCCACGGCCAAGCTGTCGGCCATTCAGAATCAAGCAAAGTGCAGGAAACCGACGAGATCCCAGGTAAATTCCTAAACCTGCCTTGAAAATGCAGCTCCCAAAGAGAAGAATCTAAACCTCACCAGGGCAGGCCAGCTAGCAAGAAGTGAAGGTGTGGGGTCTCAGAGAAGAAGGCAACACTTCTGGGTCAAAACCCTGCACCAGTAGCCCCAGTATTGCTTCAAAAACTAGGAGCCAGCCAGCACATGGTGTCTTCTCACCATTAAGTCTTAAAGAATGAAACAAGACAATGAATGATAGACTAGAAGATCAGTAGGTTTCCCAAAACATATCTGGCTCCCACCTCTCTGAAGCCCAAGCTGCTTCTAGCTTCACCCTTACCACCAAAGGATATCAAGGGAACCGTGCGTACCTGGGCAAGAGTAACTTGCAAACACTTCAGTTCTCCTACAAGCTCATCCCATAAAGGGGGACATCTTCCAGCTAGACCGATCTTGGCTGTTCTGAATGAATGATTCCTCTTCAGACTTTCACAAGAGGATATGAGACTTGAGGTCAGGCCTCACATTGCTCATTTTGCTTCTGGTTTCTAGCAGCAAAGCAGAGCAATACCTGTTAGATACCATCACTGGCTGGAAAGCCAAATGCAGTGGGAAAAAAAAATAAAATTGCCCAGTGACACCACAGAAAGATGAACTCACTCCTACAAATACACCCTCACATGATGAAAACCATTTCCAAGCTTATAAAGTCATAGTTTCAGTTTTTTTCTGTTCACAGCAGGGCTAACCAGGAGTCTGCCTGTTGCACATCACAGGTGTGAGCTCAACAGGCTGCAGTCACTCCCTGGTTACGTTGACAATCAAACATTTAGTGGGCCAGAAAGCGAGACAAGCTGCTGCCAGGTAGACCAAGAGGCAGCCTGTGCCTAGCTAAGGGAGGTTAGAGCTCTCTCTGTTGGCTGATCTGGTCTCTTTTCACCAAATCAGTCTATTCTGGTGGAGAATCGTCGAAAGGACTGCACACACACATCTCCCTTCTGCTCTGGCAGGTCCCAAACCCTCCTCGAAGAAGTTTCTGAACAACCTTTCAGAGTCCTCAGCCCCTGGAGGAGAAGCAATCAACATCCAAGACCCAGTCAGAGCAAGGCAGCAGGTATGAGCGGGCCCCAGCACCACCCAGACGAGGCTGGCAGCGATTCCTTGGGCTCAGCGCCCTGCACGGTATCGTGTGCCCCTTCCTCAGGCCTCTCAGCTCTGTGTAACCTTCTCCTCCCAAAGAGGCTCCACCAGAGCACACGTGGCACTTTGGCACCTGCTCCTGTTTTTTTTTCTGGCGCTGGTGATGCTTGGTTTGGTTTCAGGGCTCTGGTGGGACATGGAGCAGCAGAGAGATCGTGGTGGAGACACCCCGACTGTCTGCTCTGAAGAGGTACAGGCACAGCCCCTCCATCCCCACCTCGCCACACTCTCATCTTCCTCCTGTTTAGTCACTGCAGGTTTTTTCAGGGGGTTCTGTTGGGCAAGTCCATTTACTTCCTCATTTATCTGATACCTTGAAAATCATTAAAAAAAAAAAAAGAGGCCAAGTTTGGTCTTTTGGGAAAAACCTTCCTTCTTTCACATCTCTAACAAAAGCTTCTATTGTTTAAAGCATTATTTACTTATTGCAGCAAAATACTTTTCCTGACAGCAAGCCAAGGCTTAAATATTTAAAACCATCCAAAAAAGCTGCTTGCTAAATGGGAGAATCCCTCCAGGAAACCGATGTGCAAGCAGGAGGTCACACTAACAGCACTTTTTCCACTCCTAGTCGTCCAGGCAAGACAAGACCCAAATAGCTGATGAAAAAACCCCAAGCAGATTATTTTTAATCAAAAAAGTAGGGCAAAGATCTTACCAGACAATCTTGATCTAAAATAAAAAAGCAAAAAAAGGTCAGCAACCCTCTTATCCAGGCACATTTCAGCAGTGAAAGCAAAGCAGTGGTTTGGTCTCTGGGTCAGTCTGCTCGCCCAGAGCCAGGCCATGCCTTGTTCATCTCAGTGATGCTCCTAAATGAGAAGCCCCCCTCCCCAATTCAATTACCCCGGCACACCAGGGGCTCTGCCTGTTCAGAGCTCGTGATCTGTGCTGCTGGCAGAGCCCTGGCTCCTCAGCTGAAGAGGCTTTCTGACCTCCAGGTTAAAGACAACCGAAGAGGCTGGGGCTCCTGCCCCTGAAGTCTGCACTCTCCGCATAAAGTCTGAGAGCGGGGAGCAGACGTACATCGTGAGGATGCTGTTCTCAGAGACCATAGGGGACCTGCGCCAGCACCTCGCCCGTGCCAGGTAGGGTGAGAACTTCCTCCCTCCTTGCTCCCCACCCTGCTCTGTCACGCCCCAGGGAAGGTTTTGCAGCTGCTGCTCAAGGCTCTGGAGCTGTGCTTCAAACAGAGCAGCCTGCACTGAGCTGAAGGGCTCAGTCCCACACCCCAGGTCCTGGGCACCCTCTGCTGCTGCTTTGGCTTCTCCCAGCACCAGATGTGCTCTCTGGCACCATTGCCAGGGTTTCAGCTTAGAGTATTTCAGGGAATCACAGACTATCCAAGTTGGAAGGGACCCATGAGGATCAGGGTCCAACTCCTGGAACTCCAGCTCCTTTTTAATACCCACCTTTGACAAGAAGCTGACACATCAGAAGCGATGCCTCTTGTCCGCTCAGAATCGCCATCCTGCCCAGGTCCATCGCTGCCCTTGCTTCCTTCCAGCTGCTCAGCAGCACTCACTGGCCCATCGCCACCATTGCCAGGGTGTTGGTGCAGACTGGAAGCTGAGCTGCAGCTTCAGGCCAGCCGATGGATCAGCTGCTGGACAAACGCTGTCCCTTTCTCAGCCAGCTCCATGTCCCAACGCCCTTAACGCTGCCCAGAGGCTCACGCATCCCCTTGGGGACCATTCCAGATGGCTGTGGGGATCCCTTTGCTCTCCCCTCCCGTCACAGGCCACAGCCCTGGCCTCTGTCTGAGCCCACAATGAGCTCACTGCTGGGATGTAAGGGCCTCCCTGCAGCTGGGGAGCCTGGAACAGCCTGGCTGCGTGCAGCGAGGGCAGGAAGCCTTGTTCTGCTTGGCCTGCGCTCGAGAAGCCGCCTCTCCCTCTGCTCTTATGTAACTGCAACTGGATTAGCCAGAGCATCGCAGCAAAACCTTGGGGGATCTTGTGCATAGGAAAGATTGTGCTGTTCTTTCCTAGGGGTGGAGACTCCGGCTCGTATGAAATCCTCAGCACCTTTCCCCAGAGGGTGTACGCAGACAACGCCAGGAGCCTGCAGGAGTGCGGCCTGATCCCCAGTGCCTCCTTGTTGCTGCGGAGAAGAGACCC
Organism: Anas acuta; assembly: GCF_963932015.1. Lineage (NCBI taxonomy): Eukaryota > Metazoa > Chordata > Aves > Anseriformes > Anatidae > Anas > Anas acuta. The sequence continues at coordinate 4,898,831 of NC_088999.1, forward strand.
CCTCCCACGAGAGGGGCAGGGCTGCACGCAGCACAACAGCTCCTAGAGCTGCTGCCCTCGCACCGTGAGCTGTGTTTTAACCTCCCCCTGCGTTGGCAAGAGCAAGAGTTGTCCTTCCAGATCCAATTTCATTGCGCCGTTACCCGGGACGGAGAGGAGGGCTCCTGCTTTGGCCTCTCCCTTCAGCACGGGGTGCCACAGGGCAGCCCCAGCCTCCTGCTGCCTCGTGGGTGGGTTCCTACCTCCCCCAGGGGATTTCTGGCAGCTCAGAGACCTGGTTTCTCACCTCTGCTGAAGGTTACACAGGCTGATCCCTGCTCAGGAAGACTGGCAGCTTTACGCCAGTACTGGGGCAGGCGCTAGCTGGGCTCAGGGGCTCTGTAGCAGCTTTCCACACTGCTGCTCCCCCGAGATTTCATCTGCATTTACACCCCCGAGAGGAACAGGCTCAGTTATATGGTCTCCAGCAATGGCCTTGGGCCACTGCACTGCTGGGACTGAGCCAGACCCAGCACAGCCAGATCCTGCTGCTGGGTTTCCTGTACGTGAACGGCTTCTTCCCTTGGACAGCCCCCAGCTCCAGAGGGGCTGAGGTTCACAGCTACACCAAACCAGCCCGCCACAGCCCTGAGCTGCTGGCCTGCCTTCCTTCCTCCCTCCCTCCCAGCCCGCTGCAACAGGACACCGTGTCACCGGAGAAGAGCACAAGCCCTTGGGTTCTTCCCTCTTCAACCTGAGAGGGAAGCATCTTCCTCTCCTGCGGGCCGGGGCCGTGCTCTGCAGGCCCCTTTCCCAAGACATTCTTCCCATTTCAGCTCCGACAAGTTCCCACTTGCCTCCCAGCTGACAACACCCCCACTGCGCAATGCAGCATCTGCAGGCAGGTTCCCTTTTCGCAGAGGCCCAGCACATGCTGCCACCCAGCCCTCATCAAAGGCTCCTGGCATTTATTGAGCTGTAATTTCCACTTCTGTAAACTCCAAATTACCTACAGAAAGGGGGCAGGATCCCCTGAGCACTCCCTGGAACTGCTCTGCCTTCCCCAGGCCCCTCCGAATGCAGCTTGGCCACGCGCTGCTCGTACGGGAAACACCACCAGCACCCTGACCAGTGACTCAGTCCCCACAGCTGTGAGCGAGCTTCCTTCTTTATCCACCTCCAGGAGTGTACCAGGGACCCTCCTACAGAGCAGCCTTTTCCACCACCCCTCTGCTGTCAGCCAGTCTACAAACCACCAGGAATTTTTACGCTACAGGTTCGTTTTTGTCCCCGTGGGTCTGTCTGAAGCTGTCCCTCCCCCAGGCTGTCGTTCTTACCCCATGCAGGAGAGGGCTGCTGGAGAGGTACCTGTCACTACTGCACTGTAGGGGATTCAGACAAGCCCCTCGAGCCTTTGATTAGCGGCAGCAATCTGAGGTGTTCAGGTCTTTGTGTCAAGCTGCAGCAGCGAGCACAACTGACTCAGCTCCTCCGAGCTGGAACTGACTCGGAATCGTTGTGGAGGAGGATGTTTAACCTGTAGTCGAGATAAAACCAATTTAAAAAGAAAGCCACGAGTGCCACCACGAAAGGTACAGTAACATTTAATAGCATCTCGGAAGACAACACTGGTTATAAACTTGCTTTTTGGCAGGAAAACAAAATGCACTTGGTCCAGGTTGCAAAAAGCCAACTGAGAAAGGAAAGGTAAGACAGCTGGAGCAGCAGCTGCTCCGGAGCAGCCCTGAGCCATTAATGCTCACGAGGGAGCCCTCGCGCTGCAGCAGAGGGCACCGAGGGAGCAGCAGGGGTCCCAGTTTTGGGCCTATCCATCCCCCCTCACGCAGCCTGCCAAGGGACACGAGCCTTACACCTCAGCCCCAGCCTGCTCTGTGGTGGGCAGTCGGACCCAGCTCTGTGCAGTATTTCTGCGTTAAATTAAAACAAAACAAAAAAGTTAGTCACCGTAATCTGTGCAGTTGGGATTAAAAAAAAAAAAGAAAATGAAGGAAGTGAGGCAGCAGGATTTACAATTGTAACAGCAACTGGGGGAAGTGGGAAGTAACATGCAACCTTAAGCCCTTCCCTCCTGAAGCAGAAGCTCTCCCTGCAGAGGAGAGGGCTGAGGGACAGCCGCACTTCGCACAGCCCGAGAGGCTTTGCTGTTTACAGAGGCACTGGAAGCTGCGGACTGAGCCAGGCCCAGCTCTGTTCAGAGGCCATGCGCAGCGAGCGTCAGACTTTCTTTGGATCCCTCTGAGATGATTCCGGGGTCAGGCAGGAGGGAGTCGTAGGCAGCTGCGAGGAGGAGTTTTGGTCGTGGGTTTCCCTGTGCTGGGATACAGGTCATGGTGCCAGGACAGCGCTGACAACCTGGAACTGGATGTGGTCAGAGATGAGGGTGCTCAGGAATGCAGGTAGAGTCCAGGACGGGAGGGGAGCCTGGGGCTCAGGCCAGCTTCAGGAATTCCTGCAGGGTGTTTTGTTCCACCGCTTCCACAAAGAGCTCGTAATCCTGCGGGGAGAAGCCACGGGGTTGCTCGCAAACAAGAGGCACGCGGCCCAAGCACTGCACGCTCCCGCCCATCAGGCAGCACAGCCCAAACTGGTGCCAGTTGGAGGGAGGATAACGGGGCAGGGCAGGGCAGGGCCAGCCCCACAGCCCCACTGCCCAGCACAGGTCCCATTTTTGCAGGCCACCGTTAACCCAGCCCACTCCTGGTCAGCGTGCCTCACGGGGAATGCCTCTTAGAAGGCGTTTTGACACCACTTAGAGCCAAAACAAGGGCAGAGCATTATTCCACAGCACCCAGCTGTCAGGGTACCAGTCCCCAGGGCAGGGCAGGAGCCTTACCCCGCAGTAGTGGTCTCCGTTGACGATCTGGGGCGGGATGGCTTTGGGGTTGCCTGCCTTTGCCCTCATCTCCTCCCGCAGAGCGTTGTCCTGGGAGATATCCACCAGCTCGTACTTGATGTTTTTCCCATCGAGGATTCTGGTCACTTCGCTCTGTTGGGATTTGATCTGGGAACCGCGGGGTGAAAGAAGCAGGTTATCAAGAACCGGGGAGGAGCTCAAAGGATAAACACACACCCAGGGTGCTGGAGACACTCAGCACACGGCGCTACCGCTCCTTACGGGCCGCAGTCCACCCTACACCCAGCCAGGGGGCTCACCCCTTTTTTTGGGGGGGAGACACGCAGCACAGAGAGCCAAAACCCAAGCAGACGGGAACCACGCAGGGGGTGATGCACAGCAGGAGGCTGCAGAAGGCACACCCGGCATGGGGAGGCGACAACCACCCAGCAAAGGGACCCCCGGGGAGCCCAGCCCTGCCCCACCGCCGCCCCACGCCCCGCTCACCTCCCGGGAGCCGGTGACCGAGGTGCTGTAGACCTTGAGGGTGCTCATGCTGCGATCGCGGCCGCTCCCTGCGCTCAGCCCGGAGGAGGGAGGCTCGGAAGGCGGGTGCGGGCGGCCCCTCCACCGCCCTGCATGTGACTGCGGGGACCAATGGGGCCGGCGGGCCCGGGCATGCGGTGTTTGCGGGCCCGGTCCAGCACCAGCCCTGCCCGGGAGCCGCCGCCACCGCCCCGACGCTCCCCAGCGAGCGCAGCACCGAGCGGAGCCCCCTTCCCCCCCCCTCCCCCCCAAATCGTTGCTTTGCTCACACAGGACTGCTTTGCACGAGTGGAGCAGAGCAGCTTTATTTTAGACACAAAAATACAAACAAGTGGGTAAGACAAATGCTCGTATAAACACGCCCGTGCTCGACCCGACTCCACAACGCGCAGGCAACGGGGTAAGGTGAGGGACGTGGTCCTGCCGCCCCAGCCAAACATTTCCCCCACCCGGGGGCTGGCAGGCACACAGACACAAACAGGAATCACCGTTTTAAGCCACAGTCCAGTTTTGCAGGGTAACGACACGGGCATCTCTCATCCCCAAAGGGAATAACACAACCTGAGCAACACAAAAGCCAGGGCTTGGGGAAGGGGCCTGAGCTGATGCAGCCTGCCCAGCCACAGGGCCTGATGTGAGGCTGCGAGCAGGGGCTGAGATGAGGTTCCTGTGCTGTGATCCCATTTGCAGCGCCTGGGAATTAAATCTCCTGCCTGCACCCCAAGAACGTGAGCACAGTGTAGGCTGCAGAGCTGGCGCTGCTCTGCCTCCTGTGCCTCCAGAGCTCCCAGCAGCCAGGACAAGTGACTTCAGGAACCAGCCTTGGCCCCCAGTTAGCTCAGGACGTGGCATCAGCAGCCTGGGGACAGACACAGCCAGAAGTGTAACGCATCAGCTGCTGGAAGCTCCCCAAGCTGTGCTGCGGGATGGCATACCCACCAATTCATCACCCCTGGTGGCCCAGCTCCAAGAACAAAACAGATTTGGTCTCAACTTTTAACTCAAAGGAATAACAACAACATTTCTCCTAAAGGTGGGGCTCAGAGCCCCAACAGGAACCAAGAACATCTGAGTGGGCAGAAGTTTCAGCAGCGTTTTTCCCCTGTTTTATCACTGTCTCTTAGCTTGTGAGTCAAGAGTGAGGTGGCAACCAAACCAAGTTTCACCCTCAGCACCGCAGCGTTGCCTCAGCCAACACTCAGTACTGAGAAGTTGCCACTCGGATTCAGGAGGCTGTGACAAAGTGAGCCGCAGCCCACGCTGATTTATTTAGAAATCCAATTATTTAGGAGGGGAGTGAGGAGCAACCAGAGAACCAGGGGCACTAGAACAAAGTCAGAGCCTCGCCAGGATCAGGAAGAGCTCTCAGACCCAGCTGTACAATGCTGCTGCCTCTCAGGACCGGAATGGCTTTCTCCCTAATGAGCAGAGACCCAAGCAGAGGTCTCCCCACTGGCCTGCAGCAGGGCCCCCCGGCAGGGGTTGTGTACATTCAAGGCTCTGCAGGATGGTTTGTGATGGCTCTGAAGGCTGCTTTCAAGAACAGCCACTCCTCGCCCTGCCAGCAGATGCATTAGGCACAGGGCAGCGCGTGGACAGGAAGTTTCTCCAGCACATTAAGGCACTTCAGCATCAATCCGCTTCCTCAGGCTGAATCATACTCACACTCGGAGTGCCATCTCAAGGGGATAAAAGGCTTAAGGCTTCTGGGGTAAATGGGCTCAGGGGGAGTATTTGGAGTCTTTTTGTAGTGTTGCTTTATTCCCTAACTTCTGCCAGCTACCAGAACACTCTGGTTGCATCTACCTGAGCAAAGCAGGTCCTGTTCCACGCGTGGCTACACAAGTATCCGAGCCAGAACTGCACACAGAGCATCTGAGAAGCCTGTAGCACCTTGGTGTAATTAGCAGTGGTATAACTAGCACACCTGCCTGCCTACGAAATCCAGAATTCCCCCAAACACCCTGATAATACTCCGGTCTTACAAGTTGCACAGGATCTGCACAGAGAATTTATCAGAAAGACCAGGGCATCTGTTTCCTTTTAGTGTTGGTTTTAACTGTCACATTTGCATGTTCAGCGTTTGACATGCCTGGAAGGCTATTCAGAACTCATCTCCCAGAGTCAGAGACCACACCAGCTCCAGCAAATACAGCACAAACACATTCCACAAGATCAAAGCTACTGCAAAGCCCGACACCGAAGCCCTGAATGATTCCAGTTGGCCAGTCAGCAGCTCAACGCTTCTGGCAACAACCCCCCTGATTTCTCATGGATAAGCCACGTCTTGTACCCAAGCATAGGGACGGTAAAGTGCTGAATAGGTTTTTGGTTGCAGGAGCTCTAGTCTCCCGAGAGTTTCAAGTCTTCATTTCCTGTCTTACTTTGGGGAGAGTTATTTACTGAGTGATGCAGTTGTCTCCCATGTCCTGAGCATATCTGTCAGATATCGCCGTCCTTAAGTCCTCCACCTCTTTGTGAAGCTGTTTTACCTCCACCAGTTTTTTCGCAAGCACATCAGGGCTTAGCAGGTCATCCTTCTCCTTGGCTGAGTACTGTGCAGCTGGGGAGTCAGAGAGAGGAGTTACCTCAGACATGCAATTCTGACCAAGGGTCATTAGCAAATGACACAGAAAAACAACGCGTGTTTGCAACAGAGGTACTACTTATCGTTTAGTTGTTACAGCACGCATCTTCACAGCGTGCTAACTACAGAAGGAAGGTTCAGAAGCCCAGGAAGATGAGAACCTTCCATGCTTTATGTGAGGTACTTAATTCTACTGCAGCACATGAGCCAAAGGGTTTGCTATGCCACCACTCCACATACTTACATCGAATACCCAGGAGCAGGGAGAGATTGGGATCCTTGCCCTGCGCCCTCTGAGTGACAATGCTGTAGACAGACTGCAAATCCTGCAGGCAGCTGGCCAGCTCGGCGTGCAGCTCCTGGGCAAGGTGGGCTGTCTCAGCAGGCAGGGGCTGAGCCGTTAGCTCTGCCTGCCGCAGTCGTTCCTGAAGGGTCAGGTTCTTCTCAATGAGGTCCTGGTTCTGCACTGAAAGCTGAACAAGTGGCCGCAGCAGATTAGTGATCACTTAGCACAGAACAAGAGCATTTCACAGCAACAGAACAACTGCTCCACGATGGGAACACTGAGGACAGGAGGAGCAGGTTTCCATATCGAGCCCTCCAGACTCTCACTAGATGAGAGAGAGCAAGTGGCAGTCCTACAGGGTGTGAGCAGTCTGCTTTCCTGGTTCAGACAGCAGCACCGCAGTGCTGCACCATCCCTGCTGAGGTGTGAAGCAGCAGAGAGCCTTTTAGGAAGTTGTGCATCAGCCTCTCACCGCAACATTGACCTTCCCTTCCCGCAAGGGCTGCCACCATGCTTAGGTTCCTTTTAGGCTTGAGACTGGGGCTCAGCCCTGCCCTTCAGCCAGCACTGCAGTGAGTTTGGAGTCCTGCTCACTGCCTTGCTGCCCCCAGCTGGCTGGTTCAGTGCTCTCCAGCACAACCCGCAGCCCCAGCTGAAACTTCTTCCTATTTCAGAACAGCAAGGGACTCTTCAGAGCACTGACAGAACAAGTGACAGAAGCAGTGCTGTTGACAGCAAATTAGAAGCACTCCTAGAACACATAACCCACTGTTCACTCAACTGCTATGTTCAGGTACTCTACACCACTCTGACCTCTTTCACAGCAGTCCGGAGCTGCTGCAGTGCATTTTCCCTTCTCATTGCCTCCTCTTTCAGAGCTTGGCTTGTCCCCTCTTCCTGGGCCACCTGTTCTTCCAGGTTCTGGAACAGAGCACGGGAAAACAGTAAATCTAACTTGCTTTATAGCAGATTCAATTTCTAGTTGCCTCCAGTCACCTCTCACCTTTACTTTCAAAGACAACTGCTCCATCTTTTTCTGCTGTTTGTCCACAATCTGGAATCAAAAGCAGAGACATAAGAACTGGCCACACAGACTTCCAGTAATAACACCGACTTCTCCTCCAGTAGGACAGCGTCCCCACTCCTCCTCATTCCTATCCACTTACTGCTTTAATTACTGCCTCTGTTAGTAGAGGACTTAGATTCCCTGATAAAATGCACCCAATGAAAGATATATCAGCTATAAAAAGACTGGTGAAGTTGCATTCTTGTGGTTTTCCTCTGTCTTTCTCTGTATTCTGCAACTTCTCTCTAGGGTTATCCCACGAGTGCATCGTTTTCACACCAAGAACAGCTCTTAAAACTTTTCTGTTTGGAACTCCAGAAACTGCTGGTTTAGTGTAACTGTAACTGCCTACTAATGCTGAAGTCCCTGATTCATTTTTTGTGCCTAGTGACTCAGTGGAAGGAAAAAAAAAGTGTGGTTCCTGGTTGGGAGGGCCTGTTACCTTCTTGAGACAGTCACATTCTTTCTTCAGAGAGTCATTTTCTATCTTCTGTTGTTTGTCCCCATCCTGTGCAGGTCCTCTCTCCACATTCTTTACACACTGCTGCACCTTGTCCTGCAAGCTGAAATTAGAACACCATGGGAGAAACAGCTTTATTTGGGGTGTTTCCCTCTCTAGACAACATGAGGAAGCAAATGCTTTTCATAGCAGATGGCAGTGTCAACCTGTTTGCAGCCCAGCTTGCAGACTGCAAGAGCTGTGAGAGGAGCCCCACTCCCTGGACACAGCCCTGGGCATAACATTCAGAGACCTAACGACTGAAGGCCACAGGTCTGCTTTCCAGGAAGTTACACTGAGACCAATAACCAAGAGAGAAACTCATGTGATGAAGAGGAGTTGCTGCTTCCTTCAGCTATTTTGTTCTGCTCCCACCCTCCCTCCACTCTTGGCATGCAGAATTTGCACAGGGCTTTGGTGAGTGGTCACAATCATCATGAATCCTTGTTGACACGGTTCTGAGAGGTGGGACAATGGCTGTGCTGAATTATCACTGTCCTTGTGCAGCTATTACTTCAGTCCTAAGATGAAGCTCATCCTAATCCTCCAGATTTTTACCTGCGCACAGTAGAAAGAAGTTCCAGTTCCTTGTGTTTTTGGGTTTCCAGCTGCACCTCTTGCTCCCTGAATGCAGCCCGGACATCTCCAAGCTCTGTTTCCAGTGCCAGCACTGTTTCTTGCAGAGCAGTACTCTTCAGCTCACATTCCTTTAGCTGCAAAGGCAATCACAACACTCTAGAGGTCTCCCAGGAATTTCACCACACAACATGCTTCAACCACACTCATGAGGCAGATTTTTTTTACTACTTGTGTGGCCATTCCTCATTGCCCTTTTTGGAGGACAAATGTTCAGAGGTGTAGACTTAAACTTAACTTGGGCAGCTACACAAGGGATTATTTGTGGATCTAGAAAAGCCACCCGAGCAAGTATCTGAAGAGACACTCAGAAAAGTAGGAAGACAACATCACGACTTAGAGAAGGTTTTACCTTCTGATTCTGCTTCTGGTGGTCCTCAAGAGTTGGCAGATCAGCCAGGTATCGTTCCAGGGTCTCAATTCTCTGTTGCCTCTCCTTGTTTTGTTCCGATTCCTTCTGGCATTTCTTTTTAAGATTATTAATGTGTTTGTCTCTCCCCTTTATCTGCAGGGATGGTTATATACAAGATTAGTTCATATAATTTCTTGTCCATTCATTAGTCCTCTATATGCCCACTCATTTACCTGTTTGCACAGCACTCAACCTCAAAATGCAAGACCACCTTACCTCAGCAGCATCTCTCTCACTTAGCCAAAGACAGCCTTCTTCTCTGGTTAAGAGAGGTGCTGAAATACTTCTAACTACTGGAGGAAGGGGTTTTGCTTATAAACCAAAGTACTCTACACAGAGATCAGAAAATACCTACAATACTACATTGCCATGGAAAGCTTTCATCCACCAAGGCACTAGGATGAATTTTGGCTTCTTAAAGAAAAGACATCTCTAGAGCAATGGGATCATACCCTTTCCTCCTGCTTCTTTAACTCCTCTGCATGTTTTTGCATAGTTTCCTTCAGTGTTTCCCGGATAAGCTTTGCATCCACCTCTGCAGCAGCCAGTTTTCTCTCCAATTCAATCTTCTCCTTACTGAGGGATTCAGTCTTCTCTGTGAACTGTGCTCGGAGAAACGTGTTCTCCCGTTGCAGCTCCTGCGAACACAGACAGCCTGTGAATTCTGTCTGTCAGAGCTAACAGTTATGAACTGGCACTAAGCAGCCAGCTTGTCTCAGAGCTGTGGCTAAGCCCTCCTAACATCCAAGCATCGCTCAGCCCACCTTATACATAGCAAGAAATAACACTTGTCATAGTGCTGCCAGGCACTTGCACCACTAGCACAGCTTCTAAACAAACCTCACTGCTTCAGGGCTTGAAATCTCTAGAGTCACAGCCACTCTCAGAGATGTCAGATAATCAGGACCACACACAAAGGGTAATTATACTCTGCATAGCCCTCCTACTCAGAAAATACCTAATGAGAAGTGGTAGGACCGGGGGATTCAATACATATTTCCCCCTGACAGCCTGTTGCACCTAACTACCTGCATTCTCAACATGTAGACGTCTCCATAGGGTGCTGCACAGCCAAGCAGGGCACTATGAACCTGCAGTTCACTTTCCCGGACCTTCTGCTCCAGCTGGGATATGTGCTGTCTTTGCCTGTAGAGAAACAAAACCAACCAAAGCAGATAATACACTGTTCTCAAACATACGTCTTCTTTTTAAAACATAAATGGGGCCACAGTAACTCTAACGCTTGATATAGTGACAAGCTCAGAGGAAAGACAGCCCTACAGCTCAGAACTAGCCTGCAGAGAAGTAATCTGAAAGCTGCTCATTTTTGACCTCTTCACAATTTACTTAAACTTTTCTTCTGTCTCTTCCCTTAAAAAAAATTCCTGCACCGCCCCCCACAGCAGCAGTTGTATATAAAACACACAAGCCCTGCACGTCTCGGAGAATCCCACTTGACTGTGGATCTTTGAGTGAAATGAACAGAGGACTCAAAATGAGCAAGCAGAAGAGGTATTTACAGCCCAAATGCTGAAGGCAATTTTCTTTAAAACTTTTTCAGAAAGCATACAGAGCATTAGCTAGAAGTGTTCCTTGCCAGCCCAAACTCACAAGGAACAAATTTTAAATAACTATCTCCAAGAGCTCCCAGAAGCTCCTCAAGGAAAGAGGTAGTAGTTTCGACATTCTACGTAACTGTGATGTAAACAAAAACCTTTATTCATTATAAAACATAAAATTATAACTGAAACTGCTTTATTTGAACCCTCATGGATCACCATCCCACTTCCACAAAGGGCAGGAGAGCATGTGAGAATAGCAGACTGTTCTCAAAGGTCACTGTGTTCTTTACAGAACAAGAAAGATCATTCAGGTTAAAGGGACTCGGAGACATGAACTTTCTTTGGTCTTTTCAAAACTGTCCCTTTCCAAACGGAAATATTCAAGTCCTTACGCTACACAGCAGCATCAAGCTCTCACCTGTCAATGAGGAGCTCTTTCTCCTTGAGCAGGTTTTCATTGGAGTTCAGGATATTGATCCACTGGGCTGGATCGGGAGTAGGTAGCGAAGGAGAAAACATCGCGGGATGGTGGCAGGCACCTCCATTTTGCAACTGAAAGAGGAGACAAAACAACAAGGAAGAGGTTTATGCTCCACAGAGGTAATTGCAACATTGCTAGAGCTATTTTGCACACAGTGTGCTCATCTGCATGCCAGGACACAGCTATTTCAGTCTCTGTTGATGTCCAAGAACGAGTAACTTTGCCCAAGCACAACTGGAGATTAACAAATAATTTTAGATCACTGCGCTAGCTCACTGGAAACAATTTGTCTCCATTAGGGTACAGCTGGTAGGAGGCAATAAACAAACTTCCCCTCTAAAAAACTAACGGCAGTTTAATGCATCTTTCGAGACAATCTGCTTCCTAACTCTTAGATACAGAATAAAATTATTCCATAAACTGCTAAAAACTTCTGGAAACTGATGAGTTTTCTTTGCTGTTTCTGGTGGACGGAATATTCACCTCTTGACCCGAACTGAAGTGCTGTGCAGTGCTGCAACATAATAAAGGACTGCTCAGCATAAGCAGCACGTCAAGTGATACCTGTGATACCCCCCATGATGTAAAAACAGGTAATTAGGACACTTTTAATGCAAGATGGGGAGAAGTAGGAGACATTTTCTCCCTTGCTTCACGAGTCCAAACCAATTATTCACAACTGAAGAGAGGAAGGGTTTCAAACCAGTACATTCACACCCCATGTCCCCTACCTGCATCTGCTCTATTTGCAACCGCACATTCTCCAGCTGTTGTTTCCAAGCACTGAGCTCGCAGACCCTCTCATGCGGATGTAGCGTGCAGGTGTCTTGCATCCATGCCCGAGATGCAGGAGTTACTGGTTTTGAAAATAAATTGTTAGCCTGGAGTCCCGTTGGCATCAGCCTGCTGCTGCTTGGCCACGTTCCATCCTGGGTTTCGCAGGCTCCATTAGCCCCTGCAGCCTGCTTGCTCTCTGGCAGCACCTTATAATGTTCCTTCCCTGCTTCAGCTGCCCCGGGGTTTGGATTGAACTTCTGAAACCTGTGGAGAGGGTCAGCACACAAACTATCCAGCAAGACAGACTGATTAAGGGTGCGCTCAATGGCAGGGGTGTCAAACTTCCAAGTATCTTCTGTTCTCATGTGATCAGAAACAGGATGCCAGGATTGCTCAAAACCATTTTCCCCTGAAGTCCCGTAGAGACGCAAGAGATCCCTGGGCGGCACCTGAGATGACTTCCCGGCATTGAAGTCTCCGTTCCTCATGAGTCCTGCGTGTTCAGAAGCCGAACCTGGCAGAGCAGTTTTGGAAGCACTCTGCGAACAGCTCTGCTCTCCTGCCAAGCCCAGCTTGGAGGGTGAGGCACCCAACGTGGATGGCATAACATGGGCTGTCGGGATGGTCACTTGGGTTTTGATGGGCTGGAATGAGGAACCGTTACTGGAATTGCAGAAGTCTAGGGGAAGAAGAGCAAGGCTTTAATTACAATCCTACAAATAGTCTGCACGAGCAGCTGGACAACTTTCCTAAAGAATCTAAAAAAGCGAACATTCCCCCATACAAAAGCACAACCAAGGCACATCTGTGTTCCCCCTCACTACAGGTTTCAGGAGCCTGTTGACATTTTGCTACCACAGTAGAACCACAGGTAGAATCCACATTTAGCTCAGTACACATTGTTAACTGACTCTAGCTAGCTAATACACCAGCCACTCAAACATAATCTCAAGTTAATAAGGTTACCTTTCAACACACACAGAAACCAAGTCCCTTAAATCGAATAAAAAGGCTGAAACTTACACAGCTGAACACTGAGACTGTGATTCTGCCCTGCCCGTCCCTCAGCTCAGCGGCTCTGACTTGTAATCAAAGCTAACTGGAGACTCCACTAAGCCCATGGTGAGCTTCAAACACAGCTGAACGCTACATCACCAAGAAGCTGACCTTCGAACTCCTCCAGGACGCAGCAGGAAAAGAGCTTTTTCCAGAGGCTACAGGAATGGCTCTCCAATATTGCCACAGGAAACGAGATACAGCAAACGCACCCCAACGTGAGCCTGTCCTGTCAGACACCAAACCTGGCTGCATAGGGTTATTCTTAGCAGCTCTCAGATTTCAATACAGCAACAGCAAGAGCTGAGAAAGGCAAACACCCAAACGCCTGTTTCCTCTCCTCGTCCCGACACATCGTGTATCACACTAATTTCAGGTTTCTCCCAGATACACAAGCTTGTTTTCCTCATGGGTTTGGCTAAAGGCCCATCCCCATATGATGTTTCTTTAATCCAAGGTCAGGACTGCAAGGTCACCCCCCGGGCAGCTATAACCTCAAAGCACTGCTACAAGGAGGAATAAAAGGTAACAACCTGAAGATGACTGAAACCAGGTTCTGAAGAGACCATCACCAAACCACAGGAAACTATCACGATAAAGGCACAAGACCCTTTCCTCAAAAATGAGCAGAAAACAAATCTCTTCAGACACTGCTGGGCTGTGCCCAGGAACTCCAGAGAACACTGTGCTACTGAGCAGTCCCAAGTACATTCACCTTGGCAAACAGCAGAGAGACAGTACAGTTTCCTTTTACAGCCCCTAAATTTATCCCCCAGTGTCACTATCAGGAACCTGAGTTCACTGACTAGCACGCCACGTGCGGATGCTGGAATCGCTTCCCTGAATGTGCTAAGGGTCGTCACAACAACATTTCTGAGCGATGAACTGACCTGAAAGTCAGCGTGGCTCAGCCAGCTTTCGGTGCTGCAATACAGCCTAAGCTCTAAGAAACAAGGCTATTGCTCTACAATATTCAGAAGGGCGATTTCCCAAAGAAACATCACCTCCTGTGCCCTCAGCATACAACTGGGAGCTTTATTATTTTGAGAAAGGCTAGAGGAGACTCTTAAACACACCCTTCAGTAATATTTCCACAGGCCATATGTTTTTAAAAGCCTTCGTCTCACCTCACGGATATTAAGATCTGTAGCTCCCTCAAAAGACACAGGGCAGCTTGTATAAATGGGTGAAGCATCTTGCTTTAAATAACACAAGCTTCCTCACTGCTGGAAGAAGCAGTGAATCAATAGTGTTTTATGCCTCTCTCATGAACGAAGACAAAAATACAAGCACGAGGGAACGCCAGGTCAAGCAGTGCCACTCACCATGCTTTAGCTGAGTGCAAGACTCCAGCACTCTCCAGGAAGAAGCACACAACTTCAACACTGACAGAACTTACACACAAAGGCACACTGACCTAAAGTCTCTAGAGGCAGCTATGAATGATTTGTTAAAAAAAAGCACACAAGACTAAATCACCTGTACACCAGTATTAAACAGCAAGTCACTGATATGGCTCTCTAGGGAATTAAAAATGCTTATTGCAGTTAAAAGGCTAGCTTGTAGAAAAAGTGATTTCCTTAATTACTTATCTGTATTTTAGGCAACATATCTGTGCAGTTCAGCACTGATTTGGAAATGTCTCTAAACATCGTAACAGATTCTGCTCCCTCCAAGTTCTACATTCTCTGGGGTTCAGTAACACTGGGCTGTTTAATGCTTGTTGGTCTTAAAAAAAAAACAAAAATCTGGGACCATTACTGTGCGATCCCGTGCTGACAATCACCTTCTGTGCTGTCTGAGCAGGAGGTCCCAATGCCCGCATCCCCACTGTCGGCCACACTCGAGCAGCGACTGATGCGGCTCTGGAACTTCACGGACAACATCGGCGTCTTCCAGTCAGTCTCTGAGAAATGACTCTTCTGAGTGGGGCTGGGAGCTGGAGAGAAAAAGGCAGCAATGTTTATGTATTAGCCAACAGACTGAAAAGCCTTTTACTATGTCATTTAATAAGCCATGCTTAATTACCCTTACTATTGTTGCTAAAGAAATTTCTTTTGTGAGCACAAGGAGGTCAAATAATATCAACAGATATATAAAAAAAAAAAACAATCTTGTTAAGGAAGTCAGAATCACCAGCAATAAATTATACTCCCACTGATAAGTTTGGTGATACTGCACTAAACTGACACCCTGATAATTAGGAGCAGTGTCAGCACGTGGCAATACTATTAATGGTACAGATACATTCTTGTGCTAGTTGTTAAGAACTCCTTGTGTCAGTTGTTAAGAACTCTTCCCAATTTATTGGTTATCATTCCAGGAAAGGTCCATTATCAAATGATGGTCTACCCTTGGATACCCATGCAATGATTTAACTTGGCAGGAACAGGACGTCGTCTTTTAATTATAAGTTTTTGGTAAACAACTCTTCTCAGGGTCACGTCTCCTCAGGGAACCTGAAACAGGATCCCACAGCAGCACAGCTTTAAAGGAAAGACTGCCCTTACCCGAGGGACTGTTCTGCTGGAGCCTCAGGTCTGGGTGTTTCTCAAGAGCTGCCATCTTATCTGTTCCAGTCAACTACAAGGCAATAAATAAAAACCATACTTTAAACGAGTACAAACCAAATCCTGCTCCCACTGACCAAGCACAGCGTACACACACACACTGGCCACCCTTCATCCAGAGTAACGCAGCACTGCGGATTTAATTAGCATCCCCCCAGGGCATCACTGTTTCATCCCTGAAGCGACAGAGGCAGTTCTTAAAAGCGAGCACTTACTGCAGGATTTCTTCGTGCCTGAGAACTGAGGAAAGTTCCTGTCTGCAGCATTCCCCAGGTACACAGCTGCTCAGCAGCGCCTTTCAGCTGGGGCATGTGTTAAACCCATTGTAGTTATTTACAGAGCAGCAGTCACCGTGCGATCTGCACACCGGCTCTCACAGCGACGGAAATTTCCCTTTAAAAGCCCGAAATCCAACACAGCCCGGCCCTGTCCTCGCAGGGGAGCCCCCAGCCGCGTCCCAACATCCAGCAGCGGGCTCGAGGCCGCTCCCGCAGCCAGGGACGGGCCCGGGCCGTGAGGGGAAGGCGGCAGCGCCCGGCCTGAGGGGCTGAGGCCCGGGGGGGGCCGGTTTCACCTCAGAGGGCACGGAGGGGGGGGCCCGGTGTCACCTCGGGGGGCCCCAATTCACCTCAGGGGGGCCCCAAATCACCTCAGGGGGCTCCAATAAACCTCACGGGCCCTGTTTCACCTCACGGAGCCCCAAAATTCACCTCACGGGGGCCGCGCTGCCCCCTCCGGGCCCGGCCCTCACCTGGCTCCGCGGCGGCGCCCGCGCTGCCCGCGCGCCGCGACCGTTACAGCCCCGGCGGGGGGGGCGGGGCCAAAGCGCGGCGTCCTCCCTCGCAGCCTATCAAACGCGCTGGCTCCGCCCCCTCCCGTCGCTCATTGGCTGTCCCCGACGCCCATTCCCCGCCCCGCCGGCGGGTAGCGGAAGGGAAGTGCCCGCAGTGCCCACCCGTAGGGCGGGGCGCCGGCTGTGCTGCTGCGCATGCGCAATGTTGAGGCGGAGGGGAGGCGTTGCCTAGCAACGGGGCCACAGCCCCCCCACCCCCCTTCCCGCCTGCCTAGGCCCTAATGACCTCCTATGGTCATTAACCCTAAAGTCATTAAAGTTAGAGAAGGAACCCTAAAATCATTAAGTTTGGAGAAGGAGCCCCCTAAAGCCATTAAAGCTGGAGGACACCTCCAAGCTCGCCTGCTCAAACCGTGCCCCCCCCCCCAGTGTCACCCACTGCAGTGTCCCCAAGTCCCCCAGCACCTGACCCTGTGGCTCCCAGCACTGCCCAAACGCTCCTCGAGCTTCCCTTCCCCTGACCCCTTTGCCCCCACGTTGCCCCCCACCCGCAGCCTCACGGGTCCCACCACCTCCTCCGGACCCCCATATCCCCACAAACCCCCCCAAAAAACACTGCTGGGGGCAGCTTCCCCCAGCACAACCCTTCCCCTGCTCGGCCAGGCAGGTCGGCCACCACGGCCACCCCTCACTGGAGGGAGCTGGCCCAGCGGTTATTGGGGTAATTTCTGCAAAAAGAGTGGGTTTGTCACCGGGCTGGACCCCCACGAGGTGGATTATTGAGGTACTGGGATGGAGCAGGTCCCACCACAGGTCTCATGGGGACCACGCTGCTCGCCATGGGGTCCCGGTGGCTCCTCAGCCTCCCACTATGGGACCCCTGGACACCCCCAGGGTTGTCACTGGGTCCATCCCCCATCTTTACCTCCTGGCTGGTAGTTTTTCGCTTGAAATGAAGCTGGCGTCGACGCTTCCTTGCCTGCTGTTTGATTGCGGTTTAATTCTTACACGGGCTTTAGGTGAATAAAAAGCATCCGCACATCCAGCTGTGGCTCGTCTGTCAAGGGCCGGGTGGCACAGGGACCTTTCTGCCATCTCCTTCCCCAGGAGGACGGTGGCACAAGGCGTGAGTGGGGGCTGGCTGTCTCTGCGGGGACACTTCAGCACCAGGAAAACCAAAGCACCACCAGCCCTCACCGACACGGTTTTTATTTACAGAAGAGAGCCCAGGCGGAGGCACCACGCTGGCACACGGTGGGAGCGTGGTCCTCCAGGAAAAGGCCCCAAATTGCAAACATGTGGCCGAGGCAAAACGTCCTTGGAAAAAAAAGCAAGAGCATCCCTGCAACGTCCCGCTCCCATGGGCGATGTAGCAGGAGGGGTCTGAGCCTTCAGATCTGCCCCAAATCCTGCCAGGCACCCACCCCATGGAGGGCAGAGCACCCGCAGCACCATGAGTTTTATGGAGATGCCAGAGATCCTGGGGGGGGGTGTCAGGGTTTGGCTGCCTCTCCTGGGGGGCTCTGCTCGGCTTTGGGCTCCCCGCCGCCATCCTGGCCCTGCCGCTGTGCCCAGCACTCCTGCAGCTCCTGGTACAGGTCCTGGTGCTCTTCCTTCCAGCGCGTGAACTTTTCCGAGGTGAGCGTGGCATCGTCCAGCAGCTGCTCGAGGGCCTGCAGCTCCGCCAGCTTCGCCTGCCAAGGAAAAAGGTCGTTTTTTGGGGCGGCCGTGCAAGGACCGGGGTAGGGCCAAGGGCTGGGGGCTCCCACCTTGAGCGTGCTCTGCAGGGCCCGCACGGCGTGCACTTTCTCGTTGATGTGGGGGTTCTTGTTGCGCCGGACGAAGGACCTGCGGCACTGCTCCTGCGTCAGGAAGCGCTGCCGCCCGATGAGGGACACCCCCCCCTGCTTCAGGCACTGCATCAGGCTCTCCAGGTCCTCCTCGCCGGGCTCTGGGTGAGCAGACGGGCACCAGAGCTTGGGGCAGCCCTGAAACCCTGCGGGGTCGCCCCTGTCTGTGAGAACACCCCACATCCAAAGGGGGGACCGGGACTGAGATCGAAATGGGGGTGAAGGCACAAAAATGCAGAACGACAGCACTGCAAGGGCTCGATTTACCCCCCCCCCCCTTGCACACACACGTGCAAAAGGGTGGCTGTGAGGAGGTCAGTCACAGGGTGACAGGGAATGGGACCCCATTTAGCACAGGGCACGGAGCCCCCACATCCCCCAGCACCTACCCTCGGGTGACCAGGGCCGGGGGCTGCCCTGGGGGCTGCTGGCTGTGCTGCTGGGTTCGCTGCTGGCCAGGAAGAGCTGGCCTTTCTCGGGGGTATTTTGCAGCCTTTTCTTTGGCTGCAGGAGAGACAGGGCAGGAGGTGAGGCGAGGACCTCCCGTCCCCTCCCCGGGATGTCCCTTAGGGCCACTCACCGAGTCACAGCCCTGCCGGGGAGCTTCGTCATCGGGGTCCTCGGCTTCTGTCTCGCTGTAGCAGTCTGGAGGCCACGGGGGAGGACAGCAGGAGCAGAGGGATCAGAAGGTCCTGGGGTGGTCCCAGCAGCGGGGCAGGGACCCCCAGCCCCCTCAGGGGTCGAGCATCACCCCAGCTCTCCTCCTCTCGAAGAACATTTCTCACTTTTTCCCCAAACTGTGGGCAAAGCTCCTGGTGCTCCCACCCACAGCTCCCAGCTGTCCCCGTATTATATGTCCCATATATATTATACATTATATATATTATATGTCCCCATATATATTATATGTCCCTGTATTATATGTCCCCTGTTACCTTCCTCCCTGTGTGGCACCGGCTGGTGGGCCAGCGCGTGCTTCGTCTTGGCCGTTATCAGGTGGCTGACCCACCTGGGGGAAAAAAGGACAGACAGACAGACAGACAGACATATGGACAGAGGGTCATTGCCATCCCGGTGTGGCAGGACTGTCAGGCACTGTCGCGTTACTCACATGCTTAAATCCGCCAGCGTTTCTGCAGCGAAGATGAAGGGTTTGTATTTCTCATGGGAGAGCTGGAAGACGCTGGGGGAAGGACAAGCGGGCGGCTGCTCGTGCTGCTGGGGCTCCCCGGGGACCGGAGCCAGCCCCGAGCCCCCATCCTCAGCATCCTCAGCACCGCGGGGACCCCGCTGGCACCGTGGTGCCCACTCACTATTTCTTTTTCTGCTCCCTCGTGCTCTCCAGGTTGTAGCTGGCCAGGTTGAGGAGACCCGCAGCCTTCTCATCCTGCAGGAGAGACACGGCTGCGTCCAGCGCCCGCCTCGGCATTCAGAGCCCCACAGTGGGGGGGCGTGAGGGTGTCCCCACTCACGTTGGGGTGGTTGTACCAGTAGAGCGTGTGGCCCTTCAGCACAAACCAGCACCGCTTCCACTTCTGGGCCATGAAGCCCACGTGGTCCTTCTTCTTCAGGAGCCAGCCATCGCAGTCCACCCGGCCCAGGTCCCGGCACGAGACCCGCCGGCGGCTCAGCCTGGTGGCCACTCCTGCGGGCGCAGGGTTTGGGGGCACATCAGCATGAAGGGGGGGGACAAGCCGCAGGAAAGCCCCCAGCCCGGCTCTCCCCACCCTGCTGGCACCAGTCCCAGCAGCACCATGCTCACCTTTGGGTCTACGTCCAGTTTCGGGGCTGCCCTAGAAGGGGATGGATGAGTAATTAGGGATGATGCAGGCAGGCAAGGACAGCGCTGCGAGCCCAGGCACCACCGAGACCCCCACCTCACCCCCCCTGCAGCAGCAAGCCCAGCAGCTTGTCCTCACTGGGAACAGGCAGGACATAAAAAATCCCTTTTCCCCTGCAGCTGCCCCCAAAGGCTCTCACCTCCCCAGGGATCTGGCCGGGCTCTGCGCCCTGAGCCCCAGCAGGGGTGCGTGGCGAGCACGGGGTGCCCGGCGGGGTGCTGGCCTCCCACACTGTGTCCTCCACGGCACCTGAGAAGAGTGAGCGGGGCTGCAGCCTCCCTGCAGCCTCCCGTCCCGTGGGGAGCAGCGGCTCCTTCCCCTCCTCTCCCCTCCTACCGCGACCGAGCGGTGCCGGGGGGAGCTCGCTAAAATCCTCCCCCAGCAGCCTCGTGTCACGCTCGTCCTCCTCGTCGGTGCCGGGGTCCGGTGCAGAGTCTGGCCCCGAATCCACGTCGGCGGCCACGCTGGGGGTAGAAAGGAGCTGGAAAAATATCCCCTGCGGGGTTCCCAGCCCAGGCACCAGCCTCGCTCCCCACCCCGAAAATCTCCCGGCGGCACCGAGCTCAGCCCGGCCCGCGGCGCCAACGGCTGGGCGGACGCCTTTCCATTCCGGGAGAGGAGAAGGGTCATTTCTAAATATAGTTTCTGCCCCATTAAAACGTTACCAAGCAAATTAATTACAAACAGAGGCACTTTGGGGTTGTTGCCGTTGTCATCGTTGCTTAAGACCGCCAGCAGCTGACCCAGGCTGAGCTCGGCCGCTGCGACGCCGCCGGTCCCACTGGGGATGGGGCTGTGGGGTTTGGGTTTTAGGGTTTGGGGCCATGGGGCACGAGGCCGGGGCTCACCTGGACGTCAGGGACACGGGGCTGCCGGGGCACTCGCTGCTTTTGGCACCGGGAGGATCCGCAGCATCCGAAAATGCTCCTGGCACCTGGGGATGGAGCCTCAGCGCCTGCATCCCGCAGCGTCACCTCGTTTTGGGGTGACACCCCCACAACCCCCGGGCTGTAGGTACCGCCGGTACTGGAGGTGCCCGGCTCTGCCCGATTCCCAGCACAGCCCAGTTTGGCACTGGGAGCACTGGGATTGCTCACCTGCTGCCGGGGGGACAGGGGGGAGCCAGGCGGGCTGAGCGGGACCTTCTTCAGCACCAGCGTCACCCCGCTCGCCTTCTCCAGCAGCTTCTTCGCCAGGTTGCTGCGTGTCCAGCCCACCTGCCACAGCACCCTGCTGACTGGGGGACAAAACCCGGCCCCATGCACCCTCCCGGACCCCAAATCCCCCTTGACCCTGGCTCCTGCATCCCCCAAATCCTCCCCCGGCCAGAGGTGAGCATCCTGCAGCCCAGGGGAGCCCTGCAGCCCTGAGCTGTTTCGGGTACCCCAACCACAACCTCCCGGCCATACCCACGCCCCCATGTACCCCAAAACCCCATATCCATCCCCGACTCACCACCACCTGCTCGTTGACCTGCACGATCTCATCTCCGGGCAGGATGCGCCCCCCCTGCACAGCCAGGGCCTGGGGCAGAGGCAGGGCAGGGGGCTTTCAGGAAGATTCCCAGCCTGGGAAACCCAGGGCAGGGGGTGACGGGACGGTGGGAGGAGGGTGGTTAACGAGGGGGGGTTAATTATTAACCCGTGGGCCTGACCCTGATTGGGGCCAGGCAGCCACAGGGGGGCGAGGGGCTGGTGGGATGGGGGCGCAGAGCAGGGCCCACCCCTGTGATGAGCTGCCTGGTCTCAGCCGCACGCAGCCACCCACGAATTTGGGGACGGGGGGGGTGGGTTAGGGCCTGGAGGGGCTCCCGGATCCGGCCCCATGGGCTGCAGCGGGGGGGGGGGGGGCAGCATCTCCCACGGCCGGGGCTAAAATGGGGACAGGGGGACGGGGGGGGTGGTGGCAGGCAGTGGGGGGCAGCCCCCAGCTCACCTCCAAGTTGTTCGCGGTCACGAAGTGCAGGCAGGAGCTGGTGGAGATGATGTCCAGGCCCTAAAAAGGGGGTGGTATGAGGGGGGGGGACACGGGAAAGGGAAGGTGGGGGGTACCAGGGGACTCACCAGTGGGTTGGAGTGCAGCGTCGGGGTGCTGGGGGATCCTGGGGGGCTGCCCCATGGTTTGGGGGGCAGCGTGGGGGTGCTGGGGGATCCTGGGGGGCTGCCCCACGACTCGGGGGGGGGCACCAGCCCCACGCGCTCCAGCACAGCTCTGCGGTCCAGCAGAGCCGGGGGGCTGCAGCCCAGGATGCTCTCGCAGATGCCCACGATGTGCTGGCACTGCGGGTGAAAACACGGGGATGGGGGGGGGGAGGGCAGGACCACCAGGACCCCCCCCCATTTGCAGCCCCCTCCTCGCCCCACACTTACAATCAGCAGGATCTGGCCAGTCCTCTCCACTGCCGAGCAGTCCTGGGGGGGGGGGGACGACAAAGCACAGGGCTGAGCGGGATGGATCAGCCCCCCCTTTTCCAGCCAGGGGGGACCCCAAAGGGAGCTCCCCCTCACCCTATTTCTCCTCCCCCCCCCCATTGCTCAGAGGTTTGGGGGCACGGGACAGTGCACCCCGGACACCCACCGCCTGCAGCACCTCCGCCAGCCGGGCGCAGAGCAGGACGATGTCCCTGCTGGCCGAAAAGTCATTCAGGGTGGAGAAAAGGTACCTGGGGAGCAGGGCAGAGAGCTCAGCACCAACCACGGGGTGCGCCCAGCACCCATGGGTGCCCCCCCTGCCCGCCCCGGACCTGTTGAGCCAGGAGAAGAGCCCCTTGGCGGCCCCGATCAGCTCCACCACGCAGGCCAGGAGGGTGAAGGGGGGCGGCTGGGGGGTGACACCCCCGGGCGGCCCCTCCAGCACCAGGGTCTGGGTGCGCAGCGCCAGGTCCCGCAGCCCCTCCGTCAGCGTCCGCAGGCTGGTGCTCGCCAGCTCCGTGTCCTGCAGCGGGGACGTGGCCGGGATGGGGAATGGGGGGGGCAGGATGCAGATCAGGGGGCTCCAAGACCCCACGTCCCCCTCTCCATTCATCCCAGGGGGTCCCCGTGTCCCCCTGCTTCATCCAGCCCTGGATAATCCCCTTGTGTCTCATCCAGCCTAGGGTGTCTCCACGTGTCCCCCCAAAAACCCTCCATCCATGCCCCCATGTCCCCCCTCATTCACCCCAGGGTGCCCCCATGTCCCCCCTCCATCCAGCCCAGGGTGCCCCCATGTTCCCCAAGGGTGCCCCCATGTCCTCCCTCCATCCCCCCACAGGGTAACCCCAAATCCCCCCTCCATCCCCCTGCAGGGTGCCCCCAAATCTCCCCAGGATAACCCCAAATCCCCCCTCCATTCCCCCCAGGGTGCCCCCATATCCCCCCTGCCCCCCCCCCAGCTTACCCCCACCCCCCCTCCCTTTCACCCAGCCCTCACCCCAGCAGCACCCATGGGTGCCCCGGGCTCACCAGGGCTCGAAGCTGCTCCACGGCGTCCAGCAGCAGCTCCTGGTGCCCCACGCGCCGCACGCCCAGCGCCTCCAGGCCCCCCGCCGACAGCCCCAGCAGCTCGGTGCCTGCCAGCCCCCAGGCCTCGAAGGGGTACCCCTGCACCGCCGCGTCCAGCCCTGCCCCAAAAACCCTCCCCTAGAGCCAGGCGGATGGGGTGGGGGGGCGACCATGGGGGGCTCTGAGCCCCTGGCTCGGTGACCCCCGTGTCACTCATTTGGGGGTGACGCCTGGCTATAGGGAGGGTGCCATCCGTGCAATGAGCCCGCCAGGTCTCAGCACCATGACCTGGGGGGGTGACACACACACACAGCCCCTTCCCCACCCTCCCCACCCCAAATATCACCCCCCCAGGGATCATTTTTGGGGGAATCTCTGCCCCAGTGCTGTCCCCAAAGCAGAGCCACCCCCCTCCTCCTCCTCACCCACCCCGCTGGGGTCCTCCCCATGGGGTTTGGGGCACCCCAAGCTGGCTGTGGGGGTAGGTTTTGGTTTTTTTTTTTGGGGGGGGGGTCTCACCTCGCAGCCAGGCCGCCACCTGCGCAGGGCCCCAGGCGCCCACGGGCTCCATGGCGGCGGCAGGGCCGGAACCAGCTCACGGCCCCGCCACAAACCTGCGCCAGGTCAGGCCGGCCCCATTGGCGCGCCCGGGTGCCGCTCACCGAGGCCTCCCTCCCTCCCTCCGCTCCCTCTCTCCCAGTACGGCCCAGTACGGCCCCAGTACGGCCCAGCAGGGGCGAGGCAGCTGCGACGCGCCCTGCGTGACTCACAACTCCGAGCGGCCGTCGAAACGCCCTGCGGGGAACGATGGCGGGCCCGGCTTGGGGGGGCCCCAAACTCCATTTTCTGAAGGCCACGAGATGAGGAGACGAGGAGGAGATGAGGAGGAGGCAAGGGGGACACAACGAGGCCCCCCCTGGCCATACAGCGAGGGCTGAGCCCCGGCACAACTCCTGACACCAATGCACCCCCCCCCACCACCCCGCTCCCCACCATGAGGATTTTGCCCCCTGATCCCAACCCCACCACCACCCCTTCCCCTACAGCAGGCCGGGGGCTGCCTCCCCTCAGCACCCGGCTCTCCCCGGCCCCAAACCCGCCCCGGTTCCCCCCGAAACGCCTCCGTGCCCCCCCCCCGCTGTGCTGTGTGCGCTTGGGGGAGCAGCGGGCACTGATCGCTGCTGACAGCGGCGCCACGCTCGCCGCCGGTTTCGGAGGGGCCGCGGGGCCTGATCCTGCTGCCCCCCCTCACACCATGATCATCCGGCCCCGACGCCTCACCCCGGGGTATTTTCGCCTGCTCCAGGTAAGGGGCGAGCAAAAATTGGGGGGGGGCGCGACGAGCGGGGACCCCCTGATCCTCCCCACGAGGCCTGCTGGATGCTGGAGCCGTGTCCCGGCTCCCCGCTGGTGGGGGCGCTGGGGCAGGGCTGGGGTTGGGGGCACCCCAAAATCGCCGTGGGTGCTGCGGTGGGGGCTCCCCGCTGGAAAAAGCCCCCCCCTTTTGTCCCCATATCCCAGCTGTGCGTGCATTGGGGTCGCTCAGGGCAGGCTGTGGGCTGGGGCTGTCCCCTGAGGGGGGTCTGGGGGTGGCGTCACCCTTTTTTTCCCCTTCTTCCCCTTTTTTCCCTTTCCTCTCCCCCCCCAGATGCAGCTGGCGGCAGGACGGGGCGCTGAGCCCAAGGACCGGGCGCTGCCCCCCCTGGCCCTGCTGCTGGCAGCCGCCGGGCTCTGCCTCTCCCTCTACAGCGCCTGTAGGATGGCCGGACCCACCAAGACCCCCCCCGAGCCCTGAGCGGGGGCCACGGGGACGGTCCCCAGGTCCCCAGCCAGGCCCTGGCATCCCCCCCACACCCTTTTTCCCCTGAAAGAGGAGCTGCTGCTGGATGCGACCCCACCACACCTCGATGCCACGGAGCTGGGGACACACACACACGCCTGTCCCGGCTTTGGGAAACGGATAAATCGACTCCAGACCCTAAAAGGATGCAGCCAACAGGTTCCAGGGCCACCAGCACAGCCTCGGGACTCGTTGCCGTGATGTCGAGTCCCCAGCAGGCAGCAGGATGCGGCCACGAGACCGGGGGGCTGAGCAGACGGACAGACCCCGCTGTTAGAGGGGTTTGGGGTCCCTCACACCCTGCTCACTGACCCTACAAGCAGCACGGGGACGCGCTGTGCCTGCTGCCAGCCCTGCTGGAGGAAAGGAGGTCAGCGCTGAGCGGCATTAGGTAACGCGGCGGGGAGGGCTGGGGCCGGGATCAGCCTCCTGAACCCAGGGGAAATAGGGCCAGCTCCTGGGGGGGCCTCGAGGCGAAGAGCAGGGGGCAGCTCCGAGACCAGCAGGCGCAGCTTTCCCCTTCCCCACACAGGCTGGCTGCTGCCTGCAGCTGCCCTGATCCCCCTGGGGCAGGGGGAGGACAAATCTGGGCAGCTTGCATGGAAATAAATCCTTTCCCTCCCCGCAGAGCTGTGGTGTTGTTGTGCCTCCTCCAGCTGCTCGGCTCAGCCCCCCCTGTGGGAACTCACAGCGGTGACACCGGGGCCACGTCACCCCCGCGATGGGGATGCAGCGAGGGGGATGAATCGTGCCACACGCACGGCCCCAGCCCTCTGGGAGCATGAAATCACCCCCATGCAGTGATTTTTAAGGCACCGAAACTCAGTGGTGGTGTTTTCAGCCCAAAACCTGCTGGGGAGGACACCAGCTCACCCCCACCCCACAAAAAGCTGCTTACTATGAACCCAAGTGCTCGACGGAGGCTTCATTCACCCACGCAGCTCCCCCCATGCCAAAAATCAGACGCTCACAGACAGCTCTCAACACCAGCCCGGTGGGTGATATATTTTAATGGGTGACTAACGAGGGTCTCTGACCCGCGGAGAGCCCTAAAACTGCCCCAAAAGCCAAGAGAGGAGCGCACAGAGTTTGCAGCAAGGAGCTGCCTGTCCTGTCCCCACAACGGGGACACGCGGGGGCACGCGGGGTCTCGTTGGCTCCTTCTCCTCGTTAGCGCCCGGCGAGGAGGAGCAGCGCTGTGCCTGTCCCGAAGAGTGGCTCTGTCACGGGGTTGGGGACAAAGATGTCCTTTGACGGGAGCAGCCTGGCCCCGGGGGCTCAGGAGGACGCCTCCATCTCGAGTGCTTCGTCCAGCGGCTGGGTCTGCACCTGGACCTTTTTTGGGGGGATGTAGGAGCCCATCCCCGCCGCGCGCTCGGCCTCCTCCTGCGTGTAGGGCTCCTCGCTCAGCTGCTTCAGCCTGCGGGTGAGCAGAGAGGTGTTGGGACCGTCCACGGTGCCCTAAAGCACGGTGAATCCCCACCGCAGCCCCCTCGGGGATCGGCCCTTAGGGTTTTTGGGGGGCTCAGGACCTTCCCCCCCCTCCTTACCTCTTCTTGTGCACCTTGGACCTGAAGTGCTCCTTCATGCTGGTCAGGTCCACGAAGTAGCGGCTGGGGGAAGAGAGGGGATGGGGTCAGGGGGGGTTTTGGGGTCCCCACACCTCCAGAACCAACTCCCCAGGTATTAGGATCCCCCCTCATGTAGGATAAACCCCCAAGGAGTCAGAACCCCCCCGGGCCAGCCCAGGACCCCTGTATCTGTTGCCCCCTGGGTCCTGTCGCCCCCACAAAACCCGTCACCATCCTCCTGGATGTGTCACCACCCCAAAAAAACCTGTCACCTCCTCCCCCAAAGCCTGTCACCCCCCCCCCCCCCAGGACCTTTCACCTCCCCCAAAACCCTGTCCCCCCCTCCAAAACCCTATGTCCCCTCCAAAACATGTCACACCCCCAAGGCCCTGTCACCACCCCTCCCCAGGACCTGTCACCCCCTGGATCCTGTCACCCCCCCTCCCAGATTTGTTGCCCCCTCCAAAAACCTGTGCCCCCCCCGACCTGTCACCCCTCTCACAGACCTGTGCTCCTCCCAAAACCTTCTGCCCCCCCCCAAAACCTGCCACCACCCTCCCAGACCTGTTGCCCCCCAAAAACCTGTAACCCCCCCCAAAACTTGTCACCCCCTGGGTCCTGTCACCCCCCCAAAACCCTATCACCCCTCCAGACCTGTGCCCCCCCAAAACCTGCTGTCACCCCCCAAAATCTGGTGTCCCACCCCAAAACCTTCTGCCCCCCCCAAAACCTATCACCACCCTCCCAGACCTGTCACCCCACAAAAATCCGTGCCCCCCCCCAAAACCTACTGCCCCCCCCCCTCCCTATTCTCGCCCCCCTTTTCCCGTACGCGCAGTGCAGGCAGTAGAACTGCGCGCAGCCCGGCAGGTCGGGGTCCGGCTCCTGGCGCAGCAGCCGCTGTGCCCGGCCGGGGCTGAGGTCCGCGTGGATCTCGTCCAGGTCCCGGCGGCGCCGCTTGGTCTTGGCCCGGCGCCCCTCGGAGCGGGCCCGGTGCGCGCCCGTGCGGCGGCTGCAGCGCGGGGCCATGGCGGCGGCGTGGGGCCGCGGGGCAGCACTGCGCAGGCGCAGGAGGATGAAGCCACGCCCCCTCTGGGTTAGCCACGCCCCCCTCTGGGTTAGCCACGCCCCCTTTCAGCGTGTGGCCACGCCCACAAGGGGATAGGCTCCGCCCCCTGGTCCGCGCTGGGGGGCAGCGCCCCCCCCGCTTGTGTCACCCCCCCCTATTGTGTCACCTCTTGGTGTCACCCGTCAGTGTGACCCCCATAGTAGCACCCCACCCGGTGTCACCCCCCCCACAGTGTCACCCCCTGGTGTCACCCCCCACAATGTCACCTTTCAGTGTGTCCCCCACCCAGTGTCACCCTCCCAGTGTCACCCCCCCAACATTGCCCCCCCCCAGCATCCCCCCACCGTGTCACCCCCCCAGTGTCACCTCCCCAGTATCCCCCCCCAGCATCTCCCTCCCAGTGTCACCCCCTGCTGTCACCCCCCCCATGTCACCCTTCAGTGTCCCCCCCTCCTGGTGTCACCCCCCCATTGTGCCCCCCTCCCAGTGTCACCCCCCCAGTGTCACCCCCCACTGTCCCCCTCTGGCGTCAGCCCCCTCTGTCACCCCCCTAGTGCCACCTCCCCTATGCCCCCCCCCCAATGCCACCCCCCCCGGTGTCAACCCCTGGTGTCACCCCCTGTGTCACCCCCCAGCCCTGCCCACCCCCCATCCCCACACCACCCCGAGCACATCCCTGCCCCCCCACGACTGTCCCCCCCATCCTGCCCCCAGGGTCCCAAGCTCAGGACCAGTGTCCCCCCAGTGCCCCCAGTGCCCCCAGTGCCCCCCCAGTGCCCCCCCAGTGCCCCCCCAGTGCCCCAAGGTCACCGATCACGTTTCCTCCTGGCCGATCAGTTACACATTGGGGACACGGGGAGGGGGGGGGGTGACAGCAGTGACCCCAACACCAGCCCCCCCATGCTCTCCATGCACCCCCATTACCCCCCCCCGGGGTGAGGGTCACTGGGGACCGAGGTGGGGGGGGGGCTTTGGGGTGCCCGCAGCAGCCGCCCCCGCTGTGCCCCCAGCTCGGGCTCAGGTTCCCCTTTGTGCATCAGGCCCTAAAACTTTAATGAGGACACCGGATCGGTGGGTGGCACCGGGGGGGGGGGCCCCACACCCCCCCCAAACCCCCCCTCCTGCTCCCCGGCACCCATCGGCTCCGTCCCGCGGCCCCTCACCATGACCCAGGGCTTTTGGGGGCTCTACAAGGCCAGGGTGCTGCAGGCCCTGGGCGAGGAGGTAATTTGGGGGGGGGGGCATGGGCGGGCAGAGCCCCCCGGCCACCCCCTGCCCTCACCGGGGGGGGTTCATTACAGGGAGACCCCCCCGAGCTGATGGAGGCGGCTGAGCCCCCCGTGCCGGCGGAGGAGGGTCCCGGCCCCGTGGCGCAGCTGGCGAGGAAGGTGAGGATGAGGAGAGGTTGTTGAAGGGGGGGGGCTGATGTGGGACCCCCCTGGTGACCCCCCCCCCCAAAAAAATGCTTGATCCCCAGGTGCAGGGGGTGGGCGCCAGGGGCTGGCGGAGCCTCTCGGCCCTCTTCGCCCGCGAGGACGAGCACCGGCTGCTCAGCCCCGACCAGTAAGTGGTGGCTCATTGAGGGGGGGGGCCCAAAAACACCCCCCCCCCAGGGCTCCGTACCCCCAATATCACCCCCACCCCGTCACCTGGGGGGGCTCGGACACCCCCTGGTGCATTGGGGACGGGGTGGGTTGGGTGAGAAGGGCCCCGCGGTGACGCCCCCCACCCCGTTCTCCCCCCAGCCCGCTGGCTGCTTCGCCGGCAGAGCCGCCCCCCGCCCCGAAACCCCCTGGTTTTTGGGATCTTTTGGCTACCAAGTGGCAGCAGGCGGCGGCCCCCGAGCCGGAGGAGCCCCCGATAACGACGGAGCCGGGGGACAGCCCCGGGGAGCCCCCGGGGGACGAGGGCCCCGACGATCTGAGGGAGCCGGAGGAAGGGGCCTTCAGGTGGGGCTTCCTGGCCTGCAAGCTGGCGGAGATCCGAAATAAAAACGCCCCCAAGGGCAACTAGAGGAGCAAGAGGAGGCTAAAAACCCCAAAGTGCCTTTTCCCGGAGTGTTTGTGGTGTTTGTGGTGCTTTCTTTGCCTTCGTGCCCCCCCCCCCCAGCAGCCCGGTCATTGTGTCCCCAAGGCCTCAGAGCTGCCCCAGACCCTCCGGGGGGATTTGGGGGGCACCACCCCGAGCCCCAAAGCATCGCCCCCAGGCAGAAACCACACACAGCCAGGCTAAAAAAAAATAATACAGGTTTATTGAGCCCTCCTCCCGGCCTGACGGCCCCTTTCCTGGCGAGGACAGCGTTGAGGAGGGGGCTTGGGCTGTGCCCCCCACCCCACCCCACACCCAGGAACAGCAAGGACCGAGAGGAGGGGACCCAGCGGGGGACAGCACCCTGCGGACCCCTGGGGCTGAACTCACCCAGGGGAGCCCCCGGGGCACCCCCCACCCTCAGCCCTGCGTCCACACCCCAAAATCCATCCCCCAAGGGGCAGCCCCGCTGTCCCTGCCGGCCAGCAGCAGCCGCACGGTGCCGGGGCCGAGGACACCCGCGGGGTGCTGGCCTCCTCCAGCCTGGGCAAGGGGCCGCGTCCTGCCACCCCGACCCCCTTGGGGGGGCTCCTGATTTCACACCGTGGACTCCTTGGCGGCCGCCCAGGCTCGCTGGCAGCCGTAGAGCCACTTGATGACTCGGGCGTTGCGCTCCACCACCGACACGGCGGAGCAGAGCCGGGCGTCCTGCTCCTCCTCGCCCGGCCCCGCGTCCTCCCCGCTGCCCCCCGAGGCCTGGCTGGGCTCCCACTCGCAGGAACCGGGGAATTTGGCCGAGGAGGCGTTGTCCCAGCCCGCGGGCACGAAGCTCTCCTGCCCCAGGCCCTCCACCAGCGCCCGGTCCAGCCCGCAGTAGTTGAAGAAGCGCTCCTGCTCCGACAGCGGCAGCGACAGGCGCAGCCCCAGCGTTGGTTTTGTAGGGCCGGGGGAAGAAGCGGGGGTCTGGGCCGGGCTGGGGGCTTCGGGGGGCTGTGCCACGGGGCTGCCGGGCAGCTGGAAGCTGTTACTGCCACTGCTGTTTCTGCTGGTGGTGGCGGTGCCCGGCGTCCTCGGCTCCTCTCGCTCCGTGGGCACCCACAGCATGGGGCTGTCGGCGGCTCCGGGGAGCCCTCGGGCTGGGGGGGAGCCAGGGGGCTTGTCCCTGAGCGGCCCCTGGAAGAGGCGCCTGACCAGCCCGTAGCCCTTGTTCTCCTTGTTGGTGACCGGGCAGTCCCGTTTCTGCCGGTAAATGATGAGCGAGTCGGGCCTCAGCAGACGCTTGCCGCTTCCTCCCCTCCTCAGCACGGGGGATTGGGGGCACGGCGGCTTGCGGGGGCCGTCGCGGCTCAGCTCCGAGCCCTGGCAGAGCTCATGGAGGGCGAGCAGGCGCCGGCCGCGGGGGGAGAAGCGAGGCGAGCAGCCCCGCAGCGCCGGCTCCTGCCGGCTGTTGATGACCTGCTGCGATTTGACGTATTTGGCTTTGTCGGCCTCCAGCCGCTCCACGGCGCTGGGCGTGCGGCCCCCGCTGCCCCCCGCCACCTGCTCCCGCAGGTATTCGGGGCCCCGGTTCAGCAGGCGCAGGGGGGAGACGCCGGGGGAGCACGGGGCTCGGGGGGAGCTGCCCAGGGGGACCATCGCCTGGTGGCCCCCAACCGGCTCCGGGTGGGACGGGGACCCCAAAAAGCTGCTGGGCTCCTGGACTCAGCTATGGCCCTGGGGGGAGAGAAGAGAGACGGGGTTAGGGCCACGGACAGGGTTAGGGCCACAGATGGGGTCGGTATCACCAGCAGAAGGACCTGGGGGCAAAGCAGGGACCGGGGCTGTCCCCTGCCCCACGAGCCGCTGCAGGAACAATCACGGGCAGGAAGAGCGAAGCGCCGAGCATCCGCCGGCTTCACCCAGATCCCAAGAGCGGCTTCAAACAGGAAAAAATACGGCAGCCACCGCCTTATCTTTATGAGCCCAGGGACAGCAGAACAAAGACAGCGCCGGGGAAGCCAGCGAGCGGCCCTGGCCCTACCTCCCGGCAGCGGGGCCGCGTTGGCCGGGGCCGTTTTGGCCAGCGGGGTTTCCGTGTGCCGTGCGGGCATCGCGGCTCCCCGCAGTGCTGGCCTGGGCTGGGTCCTGGCCCCGTTTCCCTTTTGGGGAAGGAAAACAAAAGAGCTCGGGGCAGGTTTATTTTAAGCGGAGGCTGCTTGCGGCAGACGGGCGGCAGCGGGGGCAGTGGGGTCAGCCCGGCCTCCCCGGTCCCTCTGAAGCACGGGGATCCCGAGCGCTGGGATAAGAGATCCTCTGAGCCTCTCCTACCTCCGTTTGTGGGGTTCAAGGGGCAGAGGGCTCCTGTGAGCCCTGTGGGCTCCTGCTCAGTTTTACCCGAGCATCAGCAGAGGATGGGGACGGTTTGGAGGCAGCAGTGCGGGGCCAGGGCCATAAATCGGGCGGTGGAGGTGGGGCCTGGCCGGGGGCTGTAAATGCCCGAAGCAAATGGTGGCCCCCAGCAGAAACCCAAATGGCCGTGAGGAGCCCGCTGTGGGGACGTGGTGAGGACAGGCAGAACTAACAGAGAGCAAAGAGCCGGGAGCCCTCGGCCCCAACACGCAGCCCCCGCAGCCGCCCCGTGTTACAGCCGGGTAAACTGAGGCACGGAGCTGTCCTGCTGCAAAATCCCAAAACTCCCCGGGTTTCGGGATGAGCTCTGGGGCTGTTCAAGGGATGCTGCCCCCACACGTGGTCCCGTCACCCTTCATGGGGCACAGGGTGCCAGCGTCCCCATACCCCCAGCCCCATACCCAGCAGCAGAGGATGCAGAGGATGCTCTCGCTCACCTGGTCCCTCGCAGGGGTCAGGGGTGGCTCCGTGTTGGTCTCCGCTGCTCCTGTCCCCGCAGCCGCCAGCAGCAAACTGAGCCCAGAGCCGCAGGAGCCTCATATAGAGGGGGAGGAAGAGCCACCCCATTAACCCCTCCCGGCCCAGCCCCGTCAGCACGGCCACCGCGTGCCAGCACCCCGCTGGTGTTGGGGTCCCCGTTCCTACAGCCTGCGCACCCCAAACCTCACACAGCCAGCATTAACCCCTCTCCTCCTGCAGCCCCAGCTCCTCTCCAGCCCTTTTTGCCTCCCTATGGGATCCAGATTTAGGGCCGGGCTCCCCACCACCCTCTGCCCCTCGGGGGCTGGCAGCAGCAATCTCTGCCTCCTTTTAGGAGGGGACCACCCTGTCCACCCCTCACACCCTTTGTATGAGGAGCAGGAGGGTGGAAGCTCACCCACCCCATCAGCTTTTCCCCCTCCACCTGCCCTGGAGATGCTGAGCCCAGCTCCAGAGCAGGAGCCCCCCGCGATCCCCCCTTCCCCAGGGTCCCCGCAGCGAGGAAAGGTCCCGGAGCCTCCTCTGTCGGTGTCGAAAGGGTCAAAGCCAGCTCGGAGCCAGGCAGGTTCCTGCCTCCTCTTCCCCCGGGAAGGGCTGTAAATTGCAGGAAGCCACAAGGACCGGAGCCAGCCCAGGGGGTTATTTTTACCTCTGCCCTCTCCCCTTCCCGGAGGGCCGAGCATCCCCCGGGCCCCACAGCCCACCCTAAAGGGGGACCCGGGCTCCCCAAAATATTGTGCTGAGGAGCCCGAGCATCCCCAGGGACCTGCACCAGCTCCCTGCATCCTTCGTACATCCAGGAGGGAACCAGGAGGCTGTACCAGGGACAAAGCCACGAAATTTGGCACGGGACCTGCAGGTTCCCTTAAGGAGGGGGACATGGCCGTGAGCCTGCCCGCCCCACACCAGTTCCTTCCCGCAGCACCAGTGTCACTGCTGGTGTCGCTACCGGTGCTGGGAACGGGGCTGGGTCAGGGCCAGCACCCCCAGGGCTGGAAAAATCAAGCCCGAAGGTGAGGCTGGAGCAAAATCTGAGACACCAGGGCTCGCTGGGCTCTGCTGGCACAGGCAAAACCCCAGCAAAAACAAAATTAGGAACAGAGCCGGGGAGGAGGAACACCCCGAGCTGTGCTCCCAGTGACACCCAGACAGCGGGATGCTCCAGAGGAAAACGGGAAGGGGACGGGGACAAGAGGCTGAGAAACCCGTGCCAGGACTGGGATCTGCTCCCCACCCACCTCGGTTTTAACACCAAGCACCAGGACCGGCTGTTTCTCGAGACAGGTTTATTTTCCGAGCCGGAATTCAGGCGGCCCTTCTGGTAACGACAGCCGTGAGTAAGAGCAGCTCCGATTCCCTTTTTCTGTGGCGTGTCCCGGTGATGCACTTCCACCCAGCGCCTCCGCTTCCCCTGCCCTGGGAACAGGATGGACAGACAGACAGACAGAAGGGGGGGGGCACAGGCAGCAGGCACTTAGCGCGGAACTAAATTTGCACGAGCCAAATTCCTCGGGGGATGCAGAGTGGGGGGGGTTTGAGGGGTGCTCCCCAGCATCAGGAGGCCGGGCAGCTCAAGCCCTGGGTGTGGGGGCTGTCACCTCAATTTCTAGGTTGTGATTTCAGTGATTTCCCCAATTAATCAGCCTCTTGTAAAGGCACTGGGTGCCATTTCTTAGCCCCACGGACCCTTAAAGCTTCTCATTATTTAATTAAGCCTGATTGTCTTACAGCTTCAGCACTGACCGGCCAGTGACGAGGGGAGGGTCACAGTCACAGGTTTGGGTGCAGCTGTAGGATGCTTTCAGCCTGCGATGGGACAGAAGGTGGAGGAAGTCCCCTTGTCCCACAGGTCTGCCTGGGGCACAGAGATGTGGAGGAAGGGCTGACCCCTTGGCACCGCTGGGCTTCCCAGGGAAGGTCCCAAAACACCCAGCACATGCCAGGATATAACAGAAAATGAAAAATAACAACCCAGTCTGCAAACAAATGGTAAATAAGGAGATCCACTCCTCCGGAGCTCAGCCTGCCCACGGGATGGAGGTCAGGGCTCGAGGTGCCCTCAGCCACCTCTCCAGATGCGTTTCTCCTTTGCAAATCACTTCGCCACCGCCGGGACCAGGTGCAGACGTGGCTGAGGGAGCTGATACCATCGCCATCTGTTGCTACTTGCCAGTTCACTTTCCCAGCCCGCAGAAGCCCTTTCTGGGCTGAGGCCCATGTAAATACCAGAGGGGAGAGCAGCCCCAAGGAGCTGGCAGGCTCAAGGCTGTATGGCCGCAAGCCAGAGGGCTGGAGATGCACAAACGTGTCTTTGGGACGGAGCAGGAGTGGAAGGCTTGCTATACGAGTTTAAAAATATCAAGGGCTCAAATGGGCATAAATAAATCTGAAACCAACACCTCGTCTAAGGCAGCCACCCACAAGTTCGTGCAAGTAGGAACTGGAGAGCAGGCGGGCACAGGAGGGGACACGGAGCCTCACGCAGATGTTCGTGCCCTGCTGACGGGCAGGGCTCCAAACCAGGCTGCAGGGAGAGGCTGGCCTCGCTGCCTCGGAGTGCTCGTGCCAGCCTGGGAAGCAAAAAAAAGTCAGTATTTGGGCCATGGATGCAGGTTGAGAGAGGGAAGGTTACCACGATGGAGGGGTCTCCAAAATCGGAGTGTCTGGGCTGAATCCTCCACGTGCTGCAAAGGACCCATGGATGTTTTTGTGCTGTTTTCATTTCAAACCCCAGAGCACTTCCAATTCTAGCACTGCTGCTCCCTTCACCCACTTCAAGAAATGCAAAGCACATCAGCCATGGCCTCTAGCACCCAAACCCAGCATGCATTACCTGGTGAAAGCATTTGAGAGGAGTAGGATTTATGAGAGGCACCAAAGGGAGGTTGCCTTCCTCCTCCTCCTCCTCCCCAGGCCCATGGCAGCCACAGGGCTCTCCTCCAAGCTCAGCCCACAGGGCCCAGATCCCTCAGGAACTGTTCCTGCTCCAGGCACCCAGATAATCTGGAAACTCATCTGGGAACAAAGGGACTTGAAGAGGAGATCACCTGGGCCCTGGCTCTTGCAGCGAGGCACTGGAGCTCCTGGCTGATCTCTGGGGTCGCTCAGCTCCTCCATGCCCCCAAATCTTAGACCTGGTGGTCAGAAGGGAGAAGCAGCAGCAGCTCAGGCTGCGATTTTGACCTCCCAACCTTCCCCAAACACAGTGCAGGCACCCCGGACAGCTTGTGACCGATCCCTCTTCCTTAACTGCATGTAAGAATAGCCAGCACTTTGCATGAACTGCTCCTGAGCAAAAAGGAAGCGAAACCTGGCCAGTGCTCTGCAGTTCCTGAGCTGCTAACAAACAACAATTTATGTTTAAAAACTTGTAACGAGCCCTCTGAGGGGCTCTGCTTCTGGGGCTCACAGCACAGGCTGCCAGTGAGGACTGAGAACACTTCATGATGGATCCCAGAGAGGATTCGGGACATGGGACAGCGAGGGGCAAAGCCCTGAAGGTTCTCCCTGTGCTGCCTGCAGTCCAGAGTCCACCCGAGTGTGTCTGCTCAGGCACTGCACGAAGTAGAGAGATGTTGCTTCAGAGCGAGGGCATCCTGCCAAGGGGCAGGCAGGGCCTTATCTCCACCACAACACAACGCCGGAGCTGCAGCGGGGGCTGCAGTTGGCTGGCACGAAGGACAGCGGTGTTTGAACGAGCACAGGGCACCAAACACAAACAGCAGCTCGCTATGGAGCGGGGAGCTCCCGGCCAAACCCTGCCCGAGGACTCTGCACTCTGCAAAACGAGCAAAATAAAGCAGGGGGTGGGTTATTTAACCGACACACAGCTTTATTTAACTTCCAGGGTCTGTAACAGCGTTTCTTCAGAGATTTTAATTTGTTTTCCACGCACTAGGCATATTTCAAGTGTGTAGGTTTGCTTTTCTCCATTTCACGGGGGAGGGATTTAGCTTGTGTCTGTATTTAAAGTCACCGGTCTTACAGCTAACCAGAGGCGCAGCTCTCTCCTTTAATTAAGGTGCTGATCCTTTAAGGTGCTTATCCTTTAATGGGAAAGAAAATGTAAATCCCAAACCCTCTCTCTTTTGCAACGCCTGTGCTGACTTACAGATTTAACCACAGCTCCTGGCCAGGCGGGGACCTGCCTGGCTGCAGCACCAGGGAACACAAAACTCCAGGCGACGGTGCAAGCATGGAGGCATCCACGAGGCTACTGGAGGGGTAAAAACAGGAGGACAGGATGATTTACAGCAGCTCTAGTTTGTGCTAGTCCCACTCCCAGCCTGCACAGCCCTTTGTTCTGCAGCACTTCTAATTAAAAGCATGCAAACGACCTCAGCCTCTTCTATCATGTATAAGGAATCGCATTTCCTCACCTTTATTTCTAAGGTTTCTCAGGGCAGGTGAGACCAGCGGGATGCCAGCACCTTGTGGTCTTCAGGACACCGTTTACAGCTGGGTCAGCCCCAGCAGGCACCCGCACAGCCCTGGCACCAGCTCCCAACAAAACCAGGCTGGGTGAAACAGTTCAGACCCCGCACACAGGAGGGAAACGTGCCAGGGTACACCGCTACCAGCCCTCAGCTCCCTGCACGGGGGTTTGCAGCGTGCTGGGGAGGAGGGAACAGGACTCACCCACCGAGGAACAGCTTAGGGTTTTCTGGGTGAGGGTTTCCTATTCCAGCCCCTGTTCCCTGCAGGGGGAAGGTTTGCTTCAGAGGGAGGAGCAGCAG